>NW_008237227.1:734865-737172 GCF_000691975.1 Corvus brachyrhynchos | reverse complement strand
TCCCAGGAAAGGGAGGCTGCTGCCTCTGTGTCCCTTGCCCAGAGCTGCTCCTGCTTCCTCTGCTGCCGTGCATCCAAATGCTGAGACTTTCCAGGGAACGGCGCAGCTTAAGCAGGATTGATTTATGCCCCCTCTACAGTGTTCTCTGGATGCTCGGAATGCATTCGTGTCCCTGGTCCCTAACAAGCGCTCCTGGGAGCTGTGTTGTTTCAGAAGGACTTTCCGATGCCCTGGCACATTCCCGCTCCTCGCGGCACGCGGCCGATAACGGATTTGTCAGTGGAATTGCCTCGCTATCAAGGCAATAAAAGCCAGCTGGCAAGGTGACATTCCGGGGGAATTCAGTTCCCTCTCTGTGGGTTCCTCTCGCTTTGTTTTACATGTGATATCTTCTCCTCCCTGCCTCTCGCTGGAAGGTCAGCGTGGCGGGGAAGGAAGTTGGTACTAAAAGGAAAAACTTGATTTGATTTAGAGCAGATTTAGAGTAGGCTCGGAGCTGCTCAGGAACATTCCTGACAGGGAGACAGAGGATCAGTCATTTCTGAGGGCGTAGTGCAAATGTGAATCCCTTAAACAGCACGTTGGACTCCAGTTCTTCCTCCTGCTCAGGGAGCACTTGGATTGTGGATATAATCTCTGAATTTCCACAGGCTTTTTGTTGAGACTCTTCACTCCTTTGCTCACAACAACATAACACAACAGTTGCAATTAATTATGGATGCACTCGAGTCCAGACATGAGCTCACGCTGTTGGCTTGGCAAAGCAACTTAATTAATAAATAACGATGATGATGATGATGATGAATAAAGATGGGAATAAACAAAGGGGGCTCTATATGAGGGATGAAGCATGAAGTATTCATGCTCCAGGCTGTCAACAGACTCGTTCTGCTGAGCCCACCTCACTTCACAGCACTTCAGCACTTTCCAACCACCCCCAAGCTCCTGGTGCTTCCAGGATTATATCCAGATCCAGACAGGAATTCATCAGCTATGACACCAGGAAAGAGTTTGACTCAGGATCCTTGGATCAACAGCCCATAAAAGCTGGGCAACTGGGTCAACACCTGCCATGGTGAGGATTGAGAATGGTACTGAAACAAAGATGGGAGGTGGAGTCACCAACAGCCACATTCCCCTGGACACTTTCATAGAAGCACAGAACCAGCAAGGCTGGAAAAGACCTCCAAGATCATCCAGTCCAATCTTTAATGTGAAGTCCTACCTTCAAGGAAAGCTCTTCAGAAATATTTAGGTTGGAAAAGCCCTCCAAGACCATTGAGTCCAGCTGTTCCCCAGCACTGCCAAGGCCACCACTGACCCGCATCCCCAAGTGCCACATCCACAGAGCTTTTTAAGCCCTCCAGGAATGGGGACTCCACCACTGCGCTGGGCAGCTGTGACAAAACTGGACAACCCTTTCTGGGAAGGAATTTTCCTAATGTCCATTCTGAACCTCCCCTGGCCCAGCCTGAGGCCATTCCCTCCTGTCCTGTCTCTGTTCCCTGGGAGCAGAGCCCGACCCCCCCCCGGCTGCCCCCTCCTGTCAGGGACTTGTGCAGAGCCACAAGGTCCCCCCTGAGCCTCCTTTGCTCCAGCCTGAGCCCCTTTCCCAGCTCCCTCAGCCGCTCCTGGGGCTCCAGCCCCTTCCCCAGCTCTGTTCCCTGCCCTGGACATGCTCCAGCCCCTCCATGTCTTTCTCAGAGCGAGGAGAAATGCCTGAGGGTTTTGTTTATACCAAGCCCTGGGTGCCACATCCAGGCTGTGCCCTCCCCCCTTTCCCTCCACTCTTTTGCTGGATCAACATCCACCTGGGACAGCACATTTCCAACACTACCAAGTTCCACGCTTGGAGGAAGCTGTATCTGAAAGGCTCCTGACTCACTCCAAGGACATTCCAAGCCCCCTGTCCTCTCAAACCACACTCCCACTCCTGTTCTCTGTCCCCACTGAGCTCTGCTTGGGAATGGGATGCTATTCCGCCTCACCATTCCCAGGACAGATGGGAAAGGTGAGCAGGGCTCACACCATGGATGACATGGAGCAGGGAATGGGCAGAAGCTCTGCCAAGCTCAAGGCACTTAAAAGAGGCTCTGAGTGTCCTGAAGGGATTTATTTTAGACCACATTAACCACCAGTAAAGAAAAATCAGAGGCTTCTGCTGCTTGTTCCTTTCTGGCCTCCAGACTCCAGCTCCTTGTTATATTTGTCCTATCGGAAGTATTGACCTGAACGGGAATGAGTGATGAGGGAAAACACCGAGCTTAACTGAGCTTTTCTTCCCTTCAAAACAGGACTTTCAGCAGG
>NW_008237227.1:731805-734855 GCF_000691975.1 Corvus brachyrhynchos | reverse complement strand
TCTTAGAGGACATAACCTCACTGCATTTTCCCCACTCATGAAGATAATCAGAGGGGGACAAGATGTTTCCCCTTCAAAGATGAGGCAACACTCACTGCATCCCTCGTGGAGACTTTTGGGTTTACTTCAGCTGGGAATTCGGTGCTTGGGGACGCAAGCCTCAGGTTGCAAAAACAGTGGCGTAAGAATAACCAGGCTATATGCTGAAAATCACAGGAAAAAGCCCACCAGGAGAGAAGCTTACAGCTGGAAATGACTGCAGTTCTCTCCCTTTTAATGTTTTTCACCATCACTGCTGTTGTCAGTCATTGTTAGGTATTAAATTGCATAAAATACAAGCCCTTGGAAGCAAACATCAGTGCTTATCAGCCTATGTCAAAAGTCAATTTTTTCTTTACAGCAATTTTGCCTGGAAATTACTTCTGGGGAGCTGCTCACTGCAGCTCAGCCCTGGGCTCAGAGGCACAGGAACAGGAGCCACGCTCTTCTCCCTTCTCCCCACATCCTGCAGGATGGCTTTAGAATCATGGAATGGGTTGGGTTGGGAGCCATCTAAAAGTTCATCCCATTCCATCCCCTGCCCCTTCCACTAGACCAGGTTTTTCCAAGTCCTGTCCAAGCTGGTCCTCACTTAAAGAGAAAAATCTCCTGTCAGGTTTGACTTTTACTTTAGAAGGCTGAGGACAGGTCATATGTGGGGTCTAAATTGCTAAGTTAGCACCTACAGTCACAGGCGTGGGGAAATAAAAGATCTTAGGGGATTTATACTGTTAATAAACCCCTGTGAGTGTGTGCCTGACAAACAGCTTGTGAATTAACCTAATAAACAACCACTGGTCGTTGATAAATTGCATCTGGGTTGAAAGTGAAAGAGAAGAGATGGGTCAAGCTGCCTGCTGCCTACGGAATTCCGACGGATATTATTCCTTTGTGATATCAGCACCCACTGGCTGGGACACACGAGCTGTGGGTCACTTGCAAGGTGCTGGTTTGCTACCATCTCTGTGTGGTCCAGTTTACATCAGCTCCTCACAGAGCTCAAGAGCTGGAAAATCCAGACCAAACTTTTCCAGAAAAGATGATAATGCTGAAATATGGCATCGCTGTGTGGAGTCGACTTTTATTCAAGCTCTGGAAAATGGTGCCTTAAATGCAGTGAGGTTGG
The DNA here is from genome assembly GCF_000691975.1 of Corvus brachyrhynchos. Classification (NCBI taxonomy): domain Eukaryota; kingdom Metazoa; phylum Chordata; class Aves; order Passeriformes; family Corvidae; genus Corvus; species Corvus brachyrhynchos. The sequence goes on along the minus strand of NW_008237227.1, from coordinate 733,690 downwards.
AAGGCCCAGGTGAGTAGGTTCATGTAAATAGAACCATGGAATGGTGTGGGTGGGAACGGAGCTTAAATTCCATCCAGTCCCACCCCCTGCCATGGGCAGGGACACCTTCCACCAGACCAGGTTACTCCAAACCCCGTCCAGCCTGGCCTTGGACACTTCCAGGATGCTGAGAGCTGCACCCAGGTGTTTAAAATGCTGAAGGGGTGTTGAAGAAGGGAGTTCTCCAGGTTTGCCTGCAGCCTGCTCCAGGTGTGGCAGGGCACCTCCTTTCCCTGCCCATCCAACAGCCCAGCTCCGGCAATGAGGGCAAAAGATACCTTTGGATAACAATTCCAGAGAGGAGGCAGTGTGTGAGGACACACATTATCAGCCCCATTCCAGAAACCTGAGGTCACTCAGCCACTGTCCCAAAGCTTAACCTTGACCTTATGACCACTGACTCCAGCTGCAAACCCTAAATGGGATATTTTGGAAGCACCCAGTAGCCCTTTCTTCCTCCCTCTGCAGACATGGAGCAGCAGACCCTTCAAAAACTAAACACCCCTGATTAATATAATGTAATATAATATAATATAATATAGTATAATATAATATAATACAATATAATATACAACCTAAACTTGGTTTCTTGGCTACTGCTGCCTTCGCACCCTCAAAGTCAAACCCCCACAGAGCCTTCTGTCCTTCCCACAGAAGGTGGAGTAATGTCCTGTGCCAGCCAACAACCTCCTGGCAACATCAGGGTCTCAGTTTTTGGCAGAAGAACGCAACCATAACATTTTCAAGGTGAAGACCTCAGAGGACAAGCAGGGCTGTTGGCCCTTTGTGGTTGTTGAATACATCCCAAAAACCCACAACACCACCCAAAAAACCCTTCACAGCAGAACTTTATGGCCTAAGGGTTTAGGATGATCCATGGGTGTGTTGGACTTGCCCTTGGCTCCTTGATCTGATGCTTTCTTTCCATCTGACCTTGGAGAAACCACTTAGTCTCTGAGAATTAGAGACTCTTAAACTGATAATTAGAGATTCTTAAACTCATAAAAGTGTTATGAGATGGCCAAGGTGGGGTGGAAGAGTCTCCAGAAGTACCTAAACCAGATTGATATGAAAATCAATGTGATGCTTTCAAAAAATGAATTGCCTTTGATCCTCTGGCAGCCTCACCACATCTCCTGGACCCCTGTCTGTAACAGCCGAAGCCAAGGAGCGAGCAGGAGACTTCATTCCTTTTGGAATTTTCATAAAATTCATCAAATAGGCCCTGAACTGCAAGAGAATGGCATTGTCCCTGCAGTGACCCCTCAGCAGGAGGAAAGGAGGGGTTGCACAGGCCCAAGGCACACTCGCAGAAGCACCTTTGCATCTTGTCCCCCACCACGGGGACAGGCAGAGCCCACCCCTCAGGTCGTGCCATCTGCTCTGCCAAAGCCATAACTCACTGCCAATAACCTTAATTAAAAATATTAATGCTGGAAAAGTGCACCTGGAAAGTCTGCAGCTCCATGCTGCTTTCCCCCTGATTGCTGGGTAATTGCAATTCTTCCAGTGGCTCAGGGAGGATCACTCCCCAGGGCCTGCCTTCCCGTGCCTCCAAGTGCAAAAGCCTTCATTATTTTCCAGGCTGGCTCTGCCACCAAGGTGGTACCACTTCATTAGGAAGAGGGAGAATGGATATCAGGCAGAACCCATTATGGACTGGGAACGGGGCCATGCACAGGAGCTGCTGCTGAGCTGCTCATCCAGGAGCTTCCCACGTGCTGGGAGGGGAGGGAGCAGAGGATACACATCCCCCTTCCTGGCAAAGGCCAGCAGGAGATGGAGCAGGACATTTCCCAGCAGCAGGCTCTTCCTCCTCTTCCTCCTCCTCTTCCTCCTCCTTTTC
>NW_008237227.1:726677-731253 GCF_000691975.1 Corvus brachyrhynchos | reverse complement strand
CCTCCTCCTCTTCTTCCTCCTCCTCCTCCTCCTCCTCCTCCTCCTCCTCCTCCTCCTTCTCCTCTCCTCCTCCTCCTCCGGGATCAGCTGGAGCAACAAGGAACATGCAAAGGAGCAAAGAGGAGAAAATCAGGCTCCAAAATGCAGAGGGTGGGGGAAATGTTGAGGAAAATGCTCCTCCTGCCCTCTGGGAAAAGTGGCCTGAGCTATCCCACATGGGAATCACTCCAGTGGAGGAAGCACCAAGAGGATGGTGCATCACACCTTTAGCTTCACGCTTGTGTAAGAAACAGAGAGTCCTCCTCACTGCTGTGTGAGGTCAGGAGCTCAGCTGGGATAAACTGGGATGTTTCACTGCCTCTTCCCCCCCAAAACATGAACTGCCACTGATGCAACACTGCAGCAGGGGGGGTTTTATACACGGGAAGATTGGAGGATTTTTAACTATGGAAACATACAGAAAAGCAAATTAATAGGATCACTTCCCCTAATGCAACTTCCGAATTCTCTCTGAGTGTGTCCTCTACCTTTGATCCATCTTTTCCCAGTGTGTCCTGCTCTCAACACAGGTCAGAAAAACAGAACATGCCACTGAGTCTTCTCCCTTGGCCTTTCCACCAGGAGCCTCACAGCAGTCAGGGAGGCCCAGCCCCAGCTCACTGCTGCACTCCCTGCAGGGATCTGCCCATCTCACAAAACCCCAGGATGGTTTGGGTTGGAAGGCACCTTAAACACCATCTCATTCCACCCCCTGCCACAGGCAGGGACACCTTCCACTATCCCAGCCTGCTCCAAGCCCCGTCCAACCCGACCTTGGACACTTCCAGGGATGGGGCAGCCACAGCTTCTCTGTTTTGGATGTTACCACCCCAGCCAGCCCCGTTCCCACCTGCACAGGAGCCAGGGGAGGAGCCAGTCCTAAGGACAAGCCAAATTTCCCTCTGCCAGTGGTGTGGCACTTGCAGGAGGGCGCTCCCAGGCACAACAAATAAATAAATAACTGATAGCCCGAATTAATTCCCGTTCCCACAAACCCCCTGCAAGCCAAGCCCTCAGTGCTCGCTGGTGGGGCAAGTTAATTACCACACTGCCAGCAGGTATTCCATGAATCCTGTCAGGATGTGACAGGCCCTGGTCCTTCCCAGCGGAGCGTTCCCGCCTGGCATTGCTGTCACGTCGCTCCGTGATGAGCCTGTGATGAGCACCCCAGGAGCAGTTCTGATAAAGTTCCCCTATTCACAGGAACTTCTGTCTGCTTTATTACATTACATATTCCTCGGAGATGGGCTGGGAAAGCGGGAGTGATTAGTGTTCCATTTGCAAACACGAATTCCTGTGTGCAAAGTGATTGCAGAGTATGTGCCCCTATAGCTTTAGGTAAAGCTAGGCTTAACTGCAGAAAGAAATATGGAACAGCAGTGTAAGGTATGGAAAATCTCATTCCCTGTCCTTCATGATGTGGTGGGGTAAGAATTGTGGTGAAATCACATTTTTCCCACTTTATTTTTGAGTACGTTTTCACTCGGGAGAAATTTTTATCCCAAATGTTCTGAATTTTTCACAGAGATGTGAAAATGTTTGAGGACAGCAATGCTCAGCAAAATGTTGCCGTGTGGTACAAGAACCTCCCACCAAGGAGAAGTCACACAGAATCCCAGGATAGGCCAGGCTGGAAGGGACCACAGTGGTCACCTGGTGCCACCTCCCTGCTCCAGCAGGGCCGTCCCAGAGCACACAGCACAGATTGTGTCCATATGGCTCTGGGATATCTCCAGTGAGGGAGACTCCACAGCCTGTCTGCGATCTGTTCAGGGCCCGGGCACTGCCCAGGAAAGTTCTTCCTCATGTCCAGGTGGAACTTCCTGGGATCAGTCCCTGCCCGCTGCTCTGGTGCCATTGCTGGGTCCCCGGGGCAGAGCCCGGGCCCTGCCCGCCAGGGCCCACCAGGGCTGAGGGCCCCTCTCAGCTGGGGCTCCTCTCGAGGCTGAGCAGCCCCGGCTCCCTCAGCCTGTGCTGGGCACGGAGATGCTCCAGGCCCTTCCTCATCTCCGCAGCCTCTGCGGGCCCCGCTCCAGCAGCTCCATGTCTCAACAGAAATTAATTCCTACACATTGGCAGTGCTTCCCCTCAGGAAAATCTCCTTCCTTGTGAACATCCGATGTAGCACTGCTGTGTGACAAAAGCCAGTGACTCTGCCTGATCCTGAGGCAAAACATCCAATCTGTGCTGTTTGTATTAACTCATCGCATCCAACACCAATCCCTTTCTCCCTGAGTACCTTAAGGAAAAGCATTCCTGGTCCATAGAATCGGCTTTGCAATGTATTTCCAGGAGCTGTTTTCCCTACTGACTGCAGCTGGAAAATTGTGCTGTCCTCACCCCTGGAATGCCAGGCTGGCAGCGGGCACTCCCCGTGATCTCCCCTCAGGAGACAGACTCACAGAGCCCTGAGAGCACAGCAGGAAGAGCTGGAATAGGAATGTGAGAGCAGCTTCTGTGGCTGCTCTTAGCTTGGCCAGCAGCTCCCACAGCTCCCAGAGCTGTCCCCACGGGCTGACTTGCCCAGCAGGAGCAGCAGAGCCATGCCACATCCACGGAGCTATGTCTTTGATCTTCAGCATCCTGTGAATACAGAGCCTGCGATTTGCATTTTTCAGGAGCAGAGGTAAAACAGCTCCAGATGCTTCTTAATCTCTTCATGTTACAGCTGTGAAAATGCAGGTGAGCTCCTCGAGTGAGCCCTACAGAGAGGGAAAAGCCTGACACCATCTTCAGAAATCCTGTTAGCCCCAAAGGTCCAAGTGCCCAGGTCTGGGATGCTCTTTTCCCATGACATTGGCTCCGTAGCAGGATTGTATTTTTATTTATATTTAATGCACAAGCAGAGTATTGCTAGAACACCCCACGTTAAGGAGGCTGCAAAGAGAAAAGAGGGAGAATCCAGCTTTGCTTTGAATATTCTTCTAATGGAAGAGGAAACCATCGTGGTTTCCTTTTGTTCCCCTTTAGTGCAGAGGCCTTTGCAGCCCACTGTGAGCAAGGCCCTGCAGATCTCGTGGTCCTCCAGCTTCTTGTTCCCCTTTCAGCAACTGGAATTTAATCTCTGCATTTCAAGCATACCCCAAACCTGCTCAGTATTCCAGAGACGGCAACAGGGCCTTGGGAGCAGCAGCCTTTAGGAACAGGAAACAAGGACAAGACAACAGCTCTTTTCTATGGAAGAAGTTATTTCCAACATCCATGCTGTGGCTTTGGGGGTTCCAATCCTTGGACTATGGCTGGGGGACCTTGGAAGCAGCTCCCACTGATCCCCGAGGCAGCTGCCAGCATTTCGCAAGATGAATTTACAAATCATCCATCACCAGCAATTCCAGTGATTTAATTAGACCCAAATTACTTTATGTCTTCGAAAACATCACAAATCTTGCTGGAAAAGATCCTGTGCATGTGTACGGACTTGCCAGCAAGGAATTGTTTTCTCCTGCCAAAAGTTTGGGAGCACAGCATTCCTGGCCCCAGTGGCTGGTGGGCAAAGCCAGAGGAAGATTCCAGTGCCTGCCTGGACCAGAGCCTGCGGTGAAAGGGAGGTACAGCCTTCATCCTCCTCCAGCAGCATCCTCTTCCCAGCACGCTCCCCGCAGCCTCTGTGCTCGTTCCCGCAGCCTTGCCAGGAGGTTTCAGCTCCTCGCCGGCAACGGGAGAGCAGCAAAGGCGGCAGAACTTGCTCAGTCCCTCAGCCAGAAACACAACAAAGCACTCGAGGGCTCCCTGATTTGTTCCAGACCGGGCTGGCGCCCGCGGAGCCGCTCAGCCCCGGTGCCAGAGAACACAAACCCATAAAACCCCACACGTCAAGAGCTCCTCCTGCCTCCGGCAGCGCCGCGGTCACGCGTCCGAGCTGGGTGGGCTCCTCCGAGCAGCGTCTCCCTGATCCTGGTGGGCCCAGTCCAGCCAGAGCGCTTCCAAGCACAGGGAGCCTGGGAACAGCTCTGATTGGGAGAACAGGCTGATGAGAGACTGGGGCTGAAACAATTAACAGAAATCCGAGCCCAGTGGGAACAGGGCTAATGCCAGGATTATTCCAGGATTTTTCCCTGGCAAGTCATGCTGGAGGCAGGAATTGATCTGAAAGCTGCACTGGGATGGTGCAGGCAGGGAAAGGGGTGCAGGCAGCTCCCGTTCCCAAAGAACCCCACCAGGCACCTCCAGGGTGGGGTTTACAGAGGGGTGTGTGCCCTGTGTGTGACACACGTGTTACTCGTGGGCAGCACTCTGCTCCTCCCTGCCTGGGGAAGACCTTTGTAAGTCATGGTGCCATGAAAGCCATGATGGTTAAAAGCATCCCCTGGCTTTACATGCAGGTTCCTTCAGGGAAATGGAAGAATAATGAAGTGCCCAAAAGGTGGCAAGACACCCAGAAAGTTGTTCATGAGGTGGAATAGGAAAATAAACCGGGAGGCAAATGCTCCATCCTCCGCCTTGGAAGAAAATCAGAGGTGCTGCCTTATCACAGCCTTGCCAATTGCTGCCCCATCCCTGGAAGTGTCCCAGGCCAGGTTGGACGGGGCTTGGAGCA
>NW_008237227.1:725854-726659 GCF_000691975.1 Corvus brachyrhynchos | reverse complement strand
AGCACCCTGGTACAGTGGAAGGTGTCCCTGTCCATGGCAGGGGGTGGCACTGGGTGAGCTTTAAGGTTCCTTGCAACCCAAATCCATCTGTGGTTCCATGTAGCCCTGGATAAATACAGAGAAAACAGGGGAGGGCCTTGGGAGAAAGGGTGGATTTGAATACACATCACAACTCCTACTCTACTACTTGGTTTGTCCAACAGGAAGAAGAAAGGCCAGGGATACACAGGTGTGGAGACCCAGAGCCGACTCCAGAGGACCTGGAAGTGGAGCAGATCCCAGGAGGCAGCTTGTGTCCCTAACTGGATCAATCCAGGGAGAGCTGAGCCAGCCCTGCCACAGGCACACACCACACAGCCAGGAGGGGCTCACAGCTCCGGGATTCCTGCCCCATCCTCAGCCTCAAAGGCACTTGATCACCTGCAGCCCCACAGCTGGTGATCTGCCTACACTGGAAACACGGGGATCAGGGAGAAATTCAACCAAATGCCCTGAGCACTGTATTGCAGAGCTGCCTCTCAGGAGGCAGCTCTCTTAGGGACATCTCACTGCAGCCTGTAACTAAGCTGTCCAAATAGCTGAGAGCAGTCTGTTTTCCCCAAAATCCATAGGAAGTCTAGCTCCACACACTCCTGCTTCTGCTTCCAGCTGTGTTTGGGAGCAGGGAAGCCTCCTGCCACCTGAGCTCTGCACCTTGGGAAGACCTTGTGCGCCCAAGTCATTCCAGCCACGGAGAAAGGCCACGTTGGCAGCAAAACATTTGCAGGCAGCTGCAAACCTGCTGACCCCCATAGTGCTGGCTCCT
>NW_008237227.1:716641-725825 GCF_000691975.1 Corvus brachyrhynchos | reverse complement strand
TTTTAATCAATGTGCCTCGTGTGATAGATCAAAGGACTTAAAAGCCAAGGGAAGGCGCAGCAGCCCTTGGCAGGAGCAGAGAATGAGACAGCCAGTCCCGCCTATGCAGGCAGCCCAGAGGGGCTGCAGAAATTCATTTAAAAATCACATTGCAAGGTTTGAACAGTGCCATTTGTTTCAGCCTTTCATTCTCAGCTCTTCCATTTTCCTGTTCAATCGCAAGGAAAGAGCCCCACAGCCAAGAGGTCCCACCCAGCTCCAGATCCACCAGCTCTGGATGTTCGGCTGCTCCATCCCCAGCTGCCTCCTGCAGATCCCCGGTGCTCAGGGAGAGCCACCGTGCAATTAATTCTCTTGCAATAATAGGGCAGCACCAATTACCGAGCAGACTCTTGTAGCAATAAAAATATAATATACTGAGTCTGACTTGCAAAGTCCCAGCACTAAAAGTCTCTCTTTTGGAGGACTTCCATCTTTATATTCCTGCCTCTTAGCTCCTCTTCCTGTTTTTTCAGCCTAATACCAGTCTCACTTCCAGAGGATTCATCCTGGAGCTATAAATTCCCCATCTGAGCCATGTCAGACCCAGCAGCCCCTTGGTGGGACTGGGAACATTGGGTTTCATCCATCCAGGTTTTGGCTCATGCCCAGCAGGGAGGTCTTGCTATTCCAAGGCATTGGGATGAGAGAAAAATGTCCAACCAGGATGATGCAGATCCAGAATGGATTTAATGGAGAAAACTACAGGAAAGACACAGGGGCCCTGCCTGGAAATCTCTGCCACAGCTAGGTTGGATGGCACTTAATGGCAGCAGGGGATGGGAGAGGGCAGGTCCAAGGAAAAGGGAGTAACCGTTCCAGGGGAGGACCCAGCAGGATTTCCAGGTGAACTGAAGGGTTCCCAGAAGTAACACAGCTCCAACAGTGCCTGGAGGGGTAATTCCCTTCCACCATCCCTCTGTGAGGCTCACTGGAAAAACGACAAACTGCTGCACCCTGCCTGGGCTTAAGGGATGCTTTAGTCTGGGCTTTATAACCCCGTGGTTTGGTGAAAGTTTCATGCTTGGCCCAGCCAGGCCGGGCTCCCAAAATATGCCATGGTGTCCTCATGCTCCTGTTGGCAGCACGGGGCTCTGGGACCAGCATTCCCCGATCACAAGCCATATCCCACTTTTCCTTCCACTTTGGCACAGCCATCTCCGGAAAAGCTGCCTGTGTGTTGTGTGTGTTTGCTTTTGCACCGACTGTTCTCCAGAGCCTGCAGAATTCTCCCCTCCAGCCTGACCCAGCTGAGCATGTTTTGGACAAGACCCACCTTCCAGATTTAGTCTTTGTTTGCCAATTCCCTGTGAGCACACATTCCCATGGTTCAGCCTGTTGCCTCCCCTCCTGTCTGCTCCGTGCCTCCCATCCCTCAGCTCTGAGATGATATTCCCCTCCCCAGTACGGCTGAATTCCTCACAACCCCACAGATTTGCCCATAACAGGTTTTCCATATCATGCCAAAGGGCACAAAGTTCTTGGAAGCCGAGCACAGATCCTCAGTGGGATTTCTGAGCCCGGGAGAAGCAAGACCCAAGACAAAAGGAAGGGATGATCGCCTGTGGCCGAGCAGGGAAGGTGGGGTGTTCCCAGGGGGGGGTTTTCCCAGGTGGGGTGTTCCTCCTGGCAGCGCACCTGTGCACAGAGCACCAGTCTTTGCTTTGGGCGAGAAACTGGGCTTTTCAAAGGTTGAACACGTTCTTCAAGCAAAGCCCCTGGAAGTGAAATTCTGATGAGGCTTCAGCACCCTGGTGCCTGCAGACAGCCTCCTGCTCGATTCACTGCTCTGTCATGCTTGTTACTGGGAAATGAATTCCCTTCACACTGACACTTCATAGACTTCCTGATCCAGCACATAATGAACACCCCGCCAGCCCTGGCAGCCTCTTGCCAAACTAACTTTTATTACCTGTTTTCTCATTATAGTATTTAAATTCCCTGGTTTGTTGTTGCCGTGGCTCTTTTTCTTCCTTGTTAAAAGAGAAAGAGCAGGGTAAGATAACAAATCTGCCCAGCAGGGTCCTGCACTGGGGAGCACAGATTCCCAGCATCCCAGCCAGCCCTCAGGGCTGCCCAGGATGAGGCAGCAGCACTTGCAGGCAGCTGCAGAGGCTGGAGCAGGGATAAATGATGCAGTGCTGAAGCACCTTGCCAGCATTAAGCACACAGCAGTGCTGGCTGTGTGATCCTACACCTTCCTGACCCGGGGCTAATCACATCTCTGCCATCAGCAGGGCACTTACACCTCATGTCCCTGACATTAGGATGACTTATTCCACACTTTTAGACTTATTTGCTTTCACTCTCCTACAGCGTGTAACATATGAGAGTGGCAGTGCTCAGCAGTGGCTCCCGGGCATTAGAGCTGAAAGACTCCTAATGAAAACCTGGAGAAGCTGGAGAATCATCCCTGCAGGACTCCAGCTACAGGCTCGAGCACTAAGCTGGCTGCTGGCTCCTGCTGGCTTTATTTTGGGCTACAAGCATCCCCGAGAACTCTCTTCTGGGCTGGGAATGGGCCTTAGGAGCCCAGCGGCAAGTGGGATCATCCCTCTGGGATCATGGCCATCCAGTGGAAGTGGACACCTCCTCAGCTGACCTTTCCCTCCGGTCTAGAACATCAGATAAACAGAACAGACTACTCTGAAACGCTGTGGCAGGAGCCCGAGACACCTGAAACAACAGAGAGAAGTGACAAGTGCTCCCAAGAGGGGTTTTCCTTCTTTCCCTGCTTGACACTTCACTGTTGTGTTCTCTGCAGAAAAGTCTGATGCCTTTGCACCTTGTCTGCTCTCCCTTAAGACCACCAGCAGCTTCATGGAGAGGGGAATCTGTTTACCTAAGCTTTCAAAGGGCCATGAATGCAGAGATTAAAAAAACCAAAACCCCAATGAGCAGCACGAAGCGCCATGAGCAATTTCTCTGTTAACAATCAGACACCACGGTAGGAAACAGAGACCTCCCAATGTGAATAAACCCCTCATTTTCCCTTCCATTTCCAGAAGAATGGCTAGAGCACATCCCATGGGAGGTCTGTCGACCTGGACACCCAGCCGGAGGGACCCTGCAAGAGGCAATGTGCAATTATGTGTTTAATTATGAAGTATCACCTTCATTTGAGTATTCCCTCTGCTAATTCTGTTGTTAAGCCTCTAAATCTTGTTGGAGCAATCTGGTCTAGCAGAAGGTGTCCCTGCCCACAAAAGAGGTGGAACTGGATGAGCTTAATGTCCCTCCCAACCCAAACCACTCCATGATTCCTCACATTCAAGTTCTCCCCATGTTGCTGCCACTTGCTGCTCCTCTCCGTGCCTTTCCCAGCTCCTGGAAGTCCTGTATGAGGTGGGGCTGTGGAATTGCACTGAGCAGACAAGTCACAGAGCCCTGGCTGTAGCCTCTGGTCTACTCCCGGGATCTTTCCGACTAATCCTCTTGCTTTTGGAGAGCTGCAGGGCTGTGCCACGCCATTTCCATAGAATAACTTCGAATGTCCCTGAGGAGCGAGAGCCCAGCTCAGAGCTCATCGTTTGCATGTGAAGTGACAAGTGCCTGTCCCCAGTGCACCCCTGCCTTTCTCCTCATTGGATTCTCCAGTTTATCCTGGTCCCTTCCTGACCACCACCCTTTCTTGGCATCATCTTCCCTTGCATTCCATCTTGACTGACCTTCCATGCCTTTAATGAGCACAGGGAACCGGGAACAAGCTGCAGGCACACGGATCCCTGCAGGACACCTCTGCTGGCCTCCCTCCCTCCCTCCCTACCTCAGCGAGGGGCTCCTCCTGCCTTTCAAGCGCTGATCCATGGGATGACCTTTCCTCTCAGCCAACAGGGGCTTAGTATCTTTAAGCTGCTTCGCTGAGGAAAGTGATCAAAAGCCTTCCAGAAATCTAAGTGGATTTTGTCCACTGGATTTACCTTGTCTACATGCCCTGCGATGCCTTCAAAGATTCCTGAAGAGATTTGTGGAGCCTGATGCCTGCCCTTTACAAAGGACATCCTCTCCCACTTATCCAGGCACCTGTTGATCCTGTCCTTTCTTTCTCCCAGTTATCCCAGTTCAAGTCTCCAACACTCTGGACCTCCACCAGTTGTGCCAGAGGAGGTTTAGATTAGATACTAGGAAAATTTTTCATGGAAAGGGTTGTAAAGCACAGGCAAAGCTGCCCAGGTTAGTGGTGGAGTCACCATCCCTGGAAATGTTCCAAAAAACATGTGCATGTGGCACCACAGGGATTCGTGGGGAACATGGGGGTGGTGCTGGGTTGATGGTCGGACTTGTTGATCTGAGAGGGCTTTTCCAACCTTAATGGTTCCATGAAGGAAAGGGTGGGCACAGCAGGCTCAGAGTAGATGTGATCAAACTGACAGAAGGCAGGGATGGATGGGATATTGGCAAGGAATTCCTACCCGTGAGGGAAGTGAGGCCCTGGCACAGGGTGCCCAGAGAAGCTGGGGCTGCCCCTGGATCCCTGGAAGTGCCCAAGGCCAGGTTGGACGGGGCTTGGAGCAGCCTGGGACAGTGGAAGGTGTCCCTGCCCATGGCAGGGGTGGCACCGGATGGGCTTTAAGGTCCCTTCCGACCCAAACCATTTTAGGATTCTGTGGTGCACCTCTGAAGTGACAGCACAAGAACTCTTCCAACACTTTCCCACTGAAAAGAGACGTAGATCCTATGACCAAACACTCCCATCCAGGCTGATTTTAGCAGCCCCACGACCCTGTTTTACCCCACCCTCTTCCATCCCCGACACAGAGCACTGGTGAGAGGCCGGAGGAGCTGAGCTCCAGAGGGAACGAGCCTGGGAGCAGCCGGTGTTTGCCCCCAGCTCCTCCAGCATGGGCCCCACATCCATCCCCTCCATGGGCACTGCCAAGGTACTGCATCCTCTTTGGGAATGGCTCCCTCAGGACAGCACCTCAGGGACCTGCATCTCCACAGCAGCCCCGGGAACAGCTCCCCCAGCTCTCCCAGCAGCAGCGGCCAGTGTTTCCGCAGGCGGGGAGCAGTTCATTATCCTCGGGGCTCATCGGAGCACGTTCCCATGGAAACAGGGAGCCTTTTCATGTCTGTTGACAGCTTTGGAGAGTTTTTTCTCTCAAATGCTTGGACACAGAACAGGTGTCTCCAAGCCAGGCAGCGAGCAGATAGTGCAGAGCCAGCGCAGGCCGATAATGAGACAAGTGTTTGTCTGAGATGAAACATTTTCAGCCAGCGAGGGAGCTGGGCTGGAGAGGCACAATCCCTGCTGCAGGGACACCGAAACCACGGGAAAGGGGGACAGGCTGCCCACACACCCAGCACAGCACGCTGGGAGCAGGGATGTGGCTCCTGCTGCCTTCCCTCCAACCCACAAGCACCGTGGCAGGGCTGGGAATCGGCCTCAGCATCCCGGGATCGCCAGCAAATCCCCATCGCCGCTGGGAGGGCTGGCAGGACGCTCCTTAACCTGGCTCAGCAGCAGGAGTGAGCTGCTTGCAAAGCAGCAAATCCCCCCTCTTGCAGGGCTGGATTTTCAGTGAGCTGGACTAAAGGGAAAGGGTGGAATAACAAATGTGCAGCGGCCACAACACAGAGGCCAAACTGGAGCCGAACACCAAATATCCACCTCCTCTGTTTTGTTTCTCCCACAGCTCAAGTTGTTCCAGGGCCTGAGCTCAGCCAGGAGCACTGAGTCATTCTGCACAGGAAGATTCATAATTGTTAATGTGGTGTTACATGAAAAATCATGTCCAGGACGTATCCAGGTTTCCATGTCAGGTGCTCCGAGAGCGGCCCGTGCCAGGTTTAAATTGTCTGTGCAAATTGCATTGTGCTCACACATTGTGCTACAGCCTCATTACCCAATTGCCTCCTATTTTTCCCCCTCAAACACCTGCCTTGTTTGTGGAATGGATAATTGTTCACTGCAGACTTTTATCACCCTAATTATTATTTAGTATACAACATCCATGCCCCATCTCAACAAACAGAGAACTGCTCGTTTCCGCTCCAATCTGGCTCCACTTTTCTGAACAATGTAGCTGAAAACATTTCATTTCTCAGCACATCGTGTATAAATGATTTCAGATAGAAATGATTTTATATATAAATTCATTTCCCAGCAATGTCACATATAAAAATGAGAAGCTGAGGACTCAGAGATTAAAGCCCAAGCTCCTGAATACACCAAGCAGTTTTTTGCTATTCCAGGTGTCACCAGGCTGACGAACTCCAGAGCATTTATCATCCTTCAGCCCTGACTGCGCCGAGTTAAACCTCCTGTAAACTCCTGACAAGTTATCTGCAGTTCCCCCCATCAGCCCTGGATCAGCATTCCCAAGGCAAGGATGCAGCTGCTGCTACCTTCAGCTCCTCGCCCTGCATCACAGAGGATGCACGGGTAGAGATTCCCATCTTCCATGCCTTTACTCTGGGAGGCTGCTCCAGCCTGGCCCTGGCACCTCTGCTCTGTGCCCTGCACCACCCACGCCCTGGTCCTGCACAGTGCCAGGGATCATCCATCCCCAAATCCATCCCAAACCCAGAGCTGCCCCGAGGACGGAGCTGCTGAAGGATGAAACGAACTCTCCATTTCATCTTTTTATCCGAATGGAATGAGAGAGGTGCAGGGTTGGAGCTGTTTTCTGAATGAGAGAACTCGGGGTCAAGTGAAAGGTCTCATTTCTAGATCAACCCTCTTTGTTTCAAACTGCTTAGTGCAAAATTCATTCCAGTTCAAAGGAAAATCAACCCCACAGCCAGGGAGCAATGTGGAATGGTCATGGTGAGAGGCCTGTGCTGCCAGGATTAAAGGCATTTTGGACGTCAATACAATTTCACATGGAAAAAAAAAATATATCACTTTAATTCAAGCCTTATTTTACAACAGCAGTTGGTGCAAGGAAGGTTTCGAAGCCTCTCTCGTTGCAAGCACTGAGCAAGGTGCAGAATAAATAATGTGTGGCCGTGGTATTGGAGGGTGTGCAAGAAAACACCTGCAGAGAGCAGATAAAATAAAGATCTGTCCCCGACTGCCTAAATCCAAGCAGGTGAGGCCACACTTTGCGTGCTGTGTCCATTTTTGGGCGTCTCATGACAAGGACAGTGAGGGGCTGGAGCGTGTCCAGGGAAGGGGCTGGAGCCCCAGGAGCAGCTGAGGGAGCTGGGAAAGGGGCTCAGGCTGGAGCAAAGGAGGCTCAGGGGGGACCTTGTGGCTCTGCACAAGTCCCTGACAGGAGGGGGCAGCCGGGGGGGGTCGGGCTCTGCTCCCAGAGAACAGGGACAGGACAAGGGGAAACGGCTTCAAGATGTGCCAGGGGAGGCTCAGGTTGGACATCAGGAGGAATTTCCCCATGGAAAGGGTGCTCAGGCATGGAGGGAGCTGCCCAGGGAGGTTTGGAGTGCCCATCCCTGGAGGTGTCCAGGAAACACCTGGATGGGGCACTCAGAGCTCTGGGCTGGGGACAAGGTGGGGATAGGTCACAGGCTGGACTCGATGATCCTGGAGGTATTTTCCCATCTCAGTGATCCTGTGGCTCTGTGATTTTAAATCCCTGTCCTCGATAGGTCAAATTTATCACACTTTTCATCACAGGAGTTTCTCTTTCATGCATTTCACCGGAACCTTTCTGCATCCCAGCCCAAAAATCTGGGAAATCACTGGCAGAGAGCACACTACAGGGTTCTCCTCCATGTGGGCACCCTTGGAGCAGAGCTTGGGTGTTTCAGGGTGGTGGCAGGCCCCACACAACTTTCCTGGTCCCCAGGAGAACTTGTTCCATGCCTGTTTTGTTTGCAGTGGGACATCAGGAGGATGCTGCACTGTGTTGCTGCTGTCACGATGACAGAGAGAGGAGTCAATGCATGCAAAACATTGGGAAGGGAGGGCTAAAAGTGAGAAAAACAACTAAGTCATTCCTGAAAAAACAAGACTGAAAGGAAGATGAATGGTATGAGCAGTGAGGACATGGAAAAGGAAAAGAGGGAACACCTGGGGATGGAAGATGGGAAAAGCTTCTGTAAAACCAGCTTTTCACTCTGTCCGGGGTAACGGGAATTTGTATGCCCTGCCCTGACTGCAGAAACCATTTCCCAGCTTTCATCCAAGGACTGGCAGGTTTTTTCCCTCCACCTCCAGCCCCCCTGTGCTCTGGAAGCCTCTTTCCCATAGCCAAGCAAACCAGAGGCAGCCTTTTCCCAGCCAAGCACTCCACAGTTCCCCTTCTCCGTTTGGGATCTGCAGCACCCCAGAACCTCTGGGGATCCTCAGCCCCAGCAGCCCTGCTCAGTGACACACCTCTGAGCAACTCTGCTTTGCATTCCCACCTGGCTGCACATTCCATGCTCCTCTCCTCTCCCACGCTGGGTTACACCGCAGCTTCCCGTGATGGGTGTTGGGAGAGGGGCTGGAAAGCTGTTGGGTCTCCGGCACTTCCCAAAATCCCACTCCAGCCTGCTGCTGCGAGCTGGTACAGCTCCACGCTGTGCAGCACGTAAGGAATGTGCTTTGCCTCGAGAGGGATGGATTTGCCTTCTCTCTCAATTCCACTGGAGGACGGTGGGTCCCACCCCTGCCATTCCCAGCTCTCTGGTGGCCAAAAGCACACAACAAACCATGATCCCACTCTTTTGGAACGAGAGCCAGAGCTCTGAACCCTTTCCAAAGGAGACTTACAGAATATCCGTGGTTCATGAGATGAATTCCCTTCTGCTTATTATTCAGCTCAGCTTTGGTTAAACCAATTTAGGCTACACAACATAAGAGTTATTAAAAAAGATCTGTGCCTGTCAACTTCTCATTACATTACTGCTCGACATTCACCTTGTACAAAATAAAAATAAAAATTAAAAAAAAATAAGGAGAGGGGAAAAATAAACCAACCCAAAGAAGGAGGAGACTTTAAAATTAAACCATGTTAAAGTGTAAACCAGGCACGGAAGGGGAAGAAATTAAAACGCTATCACTGGAACACAGCTTGCATGTCTCCCCTCTCCCAGCCCCAGCCAGCCCTCGGAGCCCAAGGGCATCCAACAGCAATCCAAGGAAGCAGAGCGCTGCTGTGCTGGTGCCTTTGCCTCTCACACAGGTCTCGCTGCTGAGGCGCTTTGTGCCCTCCTGGAGGGAGTCACATCCTCAGGGAGACGCTGGGCTGGGTACAGT
>NW_008237227.1:716376-716608 GCF_000691975.1 Corvus brachyrhynchos | reverse complement strand
GCGTCTCTCCCCCGCCCCAGGAGGAGCTTCCCTGCTCCTGTCTTCATCCCGGGCAGCAGAGGAGGAGGGAAGCGCTGCCCTTCTGTGCCCCAAAGGGGTCGTTTTCCTTCCGCAGCGAGTGAGCACAGCGGCCAGATTGCTGGTCTTTATGTCTCACCTGATGTTTATTGTCTCGCAGAGCATCGCACTGAAGCTGCCCCTCTCTAGCTGCTGGGCAGGGCTGGGCCATCCC
>NW_008237227.1:709027-716322 GCF_000691975.1 Corvus brachyrhynchos | reverse complement strand
CAGCGTCCTCCGGAAGGGCAGCGGAGGGGCAGCTCCCATCTCTGCTCTCTGGGACCAGGGACAGCACCCAGGGAACGGCTGGAGCTGTGTCAGGAGAGGTTTAGGTTGTATATCAGGAAAGGTTCTTCCCCCAGAGGGTGCTGGGCACTGCCCAGGCTCCCCAGGGAATGGGCACGGCCCCGAGGCTGCCAGAGCTCCAGGAGCGTTTGGACAGCGCTGCCAGGGATGCCCAGGGTGGGGGTGTTGGGGTGTCTGTGCAGGGCCAGGAGTTGGATTCACTGATCCTGTGTGTTCCTCCCAGCTCAGGAGATTCCATGAGTGTCTGATCAGTCAGGCAAGGCCAGCCCAGGGCTCGGGATGGAAGGAAGGGGGGCTCACACAGAGGTGCCTCTCATGCACCAAAGCTTAAGAGAAGGAGGACTTGGAATGCATCCACAGCTCTTCCCAAGCCTGCTCAGTCTCTCCAGGGAGCTCATCCTTGCAATGCCGGGAGCAGCAGGAGTGCCAACGATCCCATCTTCCCACTCAGGAAGCAAAGCAGAAGGCAGCAAGTGGTTCTCCAGGTGAGAAGGACAAAGCCAGCCCAGCACAGAGCCCTGAGCACTGCCCTTCCCTTCCCTTCCCCTGGCCAGAAGCCACAGGGCTGTGCAAGCAAAGCCTTGCCCTGTTCCAGAATTATTTATCTGTAATTGATGCCAGATGAAATCCAAGTTTAGCCCCTCTAAACGTCCTGGTTTGCAGGAAAAGGGACTCACTTTGCTCCTTGCCACCTCAGAAGGCAAATGAAGGAGGCGAGAGCTGCATGTTTTGGTTATTGGCTGTTCCACTCGAGCGAAACTCCACAATTGGGCGAGAGCAGGAGGCGCAAACACACGGCTGTGAACACACAGACAGGATAATCCCCGTGGGGAATTATGGCTTTGCAGGGCAGGGGGCAAATCCAAACCTCCTGGTGATGAGAAAGGAGACAGAGCAGGGAAATAAAGACAGAGAGCTCCAAGCTTCCCATTAAACAGATCACTCAGCTGGGCAGAACAATTCCAAGCAGCCCAGCGAGCGAGTGCTTCACGGTGATTGTTTCACCAAAGACCGAGACCAGAGCTTGCTTAAAACAACTCAAAAAGGTTTTCAGGTGTTTGATAATGAAGCCACTTACCTGGTGGATCCTTTTCCCCCCACACACTCCCCCAAGCTGTGTTGGGGCAGCAGGTTTTTGTTAGCACTGCCTCTTACAGGTGCTCGTGGGTTTAGGGAGAGATAAAGCAAAAATAAAGCCTTTGTTTGCAATGGAATTGGCCATCAGAGACCTGATCCTCCAACCAACCCTTCTGCCTGCCAGCAGCTTCTCCTCACTCGGCAGTTCCTGCCCGAGAAGGGGCTGGCAGCCAGGATTGTGCTCTTCCCAAGCCGGGATGGAGCACGGGCTGCAGCCAGGGCCGGCCTGAAGGCAGCAAACATCCCAGAGCTGGCATCGGGAAGGCACTGTGTGCTAAGTGTGAATCCCAGGCTGCACTCCAAGCATGCATCCAGGATTTGGGATGCAGCAGCACCCACCTGCCCCTCTGCAGGAGTCCTGTACCCTCATTTGCAGGACTGAAGCTCCATCGGAGCTCAGAGGACAGAAGCGTTCCTGCGGGGAGGGGACAGGCGGGTGCCAGTGGGAATTATGCTAAAATGAGCTGGATTCCACAAGGATGTGAGCATTCCACGGCATCCCACTTGTGAGGTATATTCCAAGAGACATTCACGGGAGCTCATCCTGGGTTTGGGAGTCCTGTGGGCCTGAGCCTCAAAGGGATGAAGGGTCAGCAGGAGTTTGAGGTCTCACAGGACCACCATAATCTTGCTCTGGTGGTTTTTGAGCTGCTTCCTCTGACCAGGGTTTGGGTCTTTTGCCTGTCCCTGGGACAGAGGAATCGCTGTTGCCTTGTTGTCAGGAAGGGTAAGAAAAGGTTTCTGTTTCTCCTCTGGAACAAGGAATGGGGGTGGCCACTCCCCTCTTCTCTCCCCAGGAGAGGAACAGATCCCTGGAGCAGGCTCTGCTCTCCGAGCACTCCCTGCTGCCAGCGCCCACGGGATGAAAATCTGGGACTGCAGCATCACTATCCCCAATAATCTGTTCCTAAGGGCCTGTCCATAAACCAGAGGGACAATTTCTGTGGAGAATTAGCCCAGTGTTGGAGCAGAAACAGCAATTCCTCAAGCACCGAGAGTGCCTAAAGACTTAAACGCTGCAAGCAATTGCCAGGAAGCACATTTAATTGGAATAATACTCCCACTGAGCAGATAACAGGATAAACATCACAAAATAGGATAATGCATGAGGAAGATTTACAGCCAATATTTTGGTTGCGTGTTTTGTTGCGTTTCTACACAGTCTGTGTGCTCACAAATGTTAATTTTCTCCTATTCTGTGTGCTCACAACTGTTGATTCCCTTCGGAAAGGGGATCCCAGAGTCTGCCACAGCATCTGATTAGCAGGGAAAGGGCAGTTAATGTCTGTGGTTCCACTCTGAACTGGAAAAAAACCTGTCCCATTAATGGGAAACCCTTAGGGAAAGTGAAACAAAGATATTTATAGCCTGGAGTGTTCCTGCCTAAAGAACCAAGCCAAAGCTACATCCCAAAAGCACAGATCCACCAGGTTTTCCTCCAAAAAGCAGAATTGGCTTTTGTGAGGATGGAACCAGCCAGAGGTAGGGACAAATTCTCTCCAATTCATCGGATGATTTTCTTTTAAAGGCAATATTGAAAATCTGTATTTTAGAGTAAACCCAGCATGATTTCTGGATATATTGCTGTAACCTGCAGCACTTTGCCAGGAATTCTTTCACTTATATCCACACTTGAGGGTTTTGAATTCCAAGAGACCCCAGATCCAAAGGCAAAACCAAGAGGTTTCCTCAGTGACACAATGAGGATCCCTATGAAGGAAAAGGGAAACTTTCCCATCTGCAACTCCTCACTCACATCCAGCTGCTCTTGTATTTCCCAGCTTTGGCTGCTTAACTTCAGCTTCCCACCTGTATCATATCTACATTATATCTCAAATGTCCGAGTATCCCTCAGAGTGGGGAATGGCTGCCATTCCCTGTTCACAGGCAGAAAATTAAAGGATAAATCCACTGCCTCGTGAAGGTGCTGGAGCTCACTGTGTGCACAACTACTGCTTAAATCCATCATTTATCTCAGCTTGCCACGCAACTCCTGCTCTTACAGTGCCATGAAGCCACCTCAGCCAACATCAACACAAGCACCTGGGAAGCTCCAGCTGCTCCCTGCTCCAAGGCTGCTGTAGGAGGGATCACTTTTCAGCCCCACTGGGTTGGGTTTGCATGGCCTGGGTTTTGGCAGCAGGGAGGCCACAGAGGTGGCTGCTGTGAGAAGCTGCTGGAAGCTTCCACCATGTCTGGCAGAGCCGATCCCCGATGGCTCTGAAGATGGACATGGCACTGGCCAAGGCTGGGCCAATGGGAGAGGTTGGTAACGCCTCGTACTAGTTTGAAAACAAACTAGTGGGAGACACCAAGTCAGAATAACAATTTAATAGGGAAATAAAATAAGGGGAGAGAAAAAAAAAAAAAGGCAGAAAACACTGGGTTAGATGTCAGAGTCAGGATACAACCTGACACCCTGTTAGTCAGGGTGGTGGTAGCAGTCTGCTAGAATGGTGGCTGCAGTCCTCTGAAGTGGTGATCCTGTAGAAAAAGGGGCTGCTCCTCCTCAGAAGGTCCAGTGGTGGCTGTGTAGCTCCTGTCCTCTAGAAATCCAGTGGAAAGGTTGTGTCTGGTGTTTAGAGTCTCAGATTATATCCAGGATGGAATGCTTGGTTCCTCCCTCTGGGGGGGGCATCTCACAGTGGGGGCAAGCGTTGGGCAAGGAAACACTGCCCCACCTGATCTCAACAGCTCATGGAGGATAGTAATAGAATACACTGCAACCCAGAACACGCCTCTGTGGTAACAGATTTAAGAAGGAAATCAAAACAAAGGGCACGGAGGTTTTTTGTCTTCTGGTCAGAGAAGAGGAGGAGGTGAGAACACGTGAGGAAAACAACAGGGAGACACCAAGGGCAGTGGAGAAGGAGGAGCAGGAGGTGCTCCAGGAACCAGAGCCGAGATTCCTCTGCAGGCCGTGGTGAGACCATGGTGGAGCAGCTGTGCCCCTGCAGTCCCTGGGGATCCCTGGGGGATGCAGAGATCCACCCGCAGCCCCTGGGGGAGGTGTCCATGCCAGAATGGGTGGATGCCTGGAGGAGGCTGTGATCCAGTGGGAGATCCAGTGGAGAGAGGGGGCCCCTGCTTCCAGGCTGGAGCAGCCTGGTCTTGGAGCACTGCACCCTGTGGAAAGAGAGATTTGGGGAGGGCTTTGTGCCCGTGGGGGAATTCACATTGCAGCAGGTGTGGCAGGACTGCTGCTCGTGGGAGTGCACCCATGCTGGAGAAGTTCATGGAGAACTGTCTCCCGTGGGAGGGACCCCACGGTGCAGCAGGGGAAGGACTCCTCTCCCGGAGCAGCGGAAGAAAAACTCGGGTGATGAGCTGACCAAGCCCCCGTGCCCTTTCTCCCTGCGCCACTGTCAGTGGGAAGGAGAGAGGGGCTGGGGGAAGAAAAGGTGGTTTAGGGGTTTATTTTACTTCTCATTATTCTCCTCTGACTCTGTTAGTAATAAATTTAGTTTGCAACTTTAGGTTGAGCCTGTTTTGCCCTTGAATTGTTTTCTCCCAGACTTTATCTCAACTCGTGGACCCTTCATTAATTTTTTTCCCCTCCTCTGCCCAGCTGTGGCAGGGGAGTGGGGGCCTGGCGTTGGGCCAGTGTCAAACCATGACACCCACATAGCGCCAAAAGTTTAGTGCTGAGGCTGAAAGGGCTTTCCAAAGCTCTCCCAGCAAGGAGAATGAATTCATTAGAGGGACTGAATTCCAGGGAAGCACAGATCTACTCCTAAGGAATTGGCACTGAGCACCAAAAGCAACAGGTGTGGAAAAGAAACTGGGGAAATTGCTATGTAGGAATTGCTGGAGAGTCAACTGGGCGGGAAACATTTCCTGATCCTTTCATTCAAGGGGAGTATTTGTGCACCTGAGTTCTGGCTGCCTTAATCCATGGTTTGGTTTTCATCAGCTCTTGGACATTTTTCTGGCTTTAGCATTAAAGTTTTCTGGCATTACCACAAATCCCAGGAATTGTGAGTAACCTGTATGTGCATGTACAGGAGCCACCTGGGATGGTGGAAGGTGTTCCTGCCCATGGCAGGGGGTGGGATGGAGGAGATTGAAGATTCCTTCCAACCCAAACCTTTCCATGATTCTGTGATCCCAGGACCATCAGAAGAGGGATACAAAGAACCCCATTGAACCTGCCTCAGTGCAAACCACGGTAAAACCTTCCCCTGTCCCCCCTTCCCTGCTCAGAATCCAGCTGGATCCTTCTTACTCCATACTTTCTGCTCCCTGCCATTCCAAGCACCCGGAGAAGCCTCCAGAAGCCCTTGCTATATTTCATCTCCAATGACCAATAATAACCAAGGTCAAAATCAAGCAGCTGACCCGGATCCAACCTCCCTTGTATCTCCCTGCCTCATTGCCTCCCCATTTCTCTCTAATCCCAGCTGGAAATAGATCTTTTCCTGCCTTGGCCACAGCTGTTAATTTGTGTGTGTGTGTGTGTTGTTATTTATTATTTAGCGCAGCAAAGCACCTCATGAAGCAGCTCTCATGAAAGGCACTACATAAAAGGAAGCTGCTTCTGAATATTTTAGGAACCCAACGTTCTGCTATTGATATTCTAATTCCATTTGTTTGAGAATCAAGTCAGGCCCCAACAGGTTATTCAACAAATTAATAAATGTTGCGGCTTTTGTCTTCCAGAGGGTTTGTAGCTCCTGGGATTTGCACTTTCATGTTTTACCTCTGGTTAAGTCTGCTGCGTTTGTTTGTTCAAGAGAGGAGCCCTGATGTTCTTGTGTGATCCCCCGACTCCAACAGCTGGGGCTTGGAAAGCAAACAAACACTGCAGGATACTGAGGGAAATCGGAAAATCAGGGATCAGCCACTCTGCACCTCCCTGTGGTCAGTGGGATTTCCCATCCTTCTTCTGGGATCACAGAGTCATGGAATGGTTTGGGTTGGAAGGGACCTTAAAGCCCATCCAGTGCCACCCCCCTGTCGTCGGCAGGGACACCTTCCGCTAGCCCAGGTTGCTCCAAGCCCCATCCAGCCTGGCCTTGGGCACTTCCGGGCATCCAGGGGCAGCCACAGCTGCTCTGGGCACCCTGTGCCAGGGCCTCAGCACCCTCACAGGAAGGAATTCCTTCCCAATATCCCATCACTGCCCTCTGGCAGTGGGAAGCCATTCCCTGTGTCCTGTCACTCCATGCTCCCATCACTCCACTCGTATTCTTGGGATCCTGGCAGCTTGGGGCCTTGCAGAAGTTTGCCATCCCTTGACATCTTAGAGCCGGACCCACCTGCTCCACATGTGGGATGGGAGAGCCAGGAGATTCCTGCTAGGCAGACAATATCCCTAGGACAGCCCGTGCCTGCTGTCCTTGGGCACAGCTTATTCCAGAGGAGGATAACCAGGATTAGGCTGTGGATTTGAACCTTGGCTGTGCTGCCTCAGCTCTCCCAGACAATCCTCCCAGGGTTTCCAAGCTCCTCACCTCCCAGACCTCCTCCTTGGTGGGAGCTGATGCCCCAAGTGTTCTCCACACTCGCTGTCCCCCATTCCAGCTGCTGGGACATTCCCTAATTTAGGAAGCAAGCTGGGAGCTGTCATCTCCATGGAAATGAGGTGCTGAAAACGAAGAGGGGCCAGTTCTGTGCAATGAGACCTCAGAAAAGCACCAGGACACACTGCTGACCTCCAGCATTCCCGCCTCAACCAGAGGGATTTTTCCCAACAAAGGACAGGAGATACTGTTTTCAATTAACAGGAGCTCCCTGGCCTCTTCATGACCTAAAATTTCCCCTGAATGAAAGTACAAAAACTATTTGTTTAACCTGGACATTTCAGCCTCCTCAGAAGAGAAATAAATGCTGCCTCCTCTTTAGTCCGAGCCTTATTCAGACTTTCATCTTGTGCACAAAAAGGAGGGGAGGGAAAGCGGGAAAGATTCTTCAGGGAATTAACAAAAACCCTTCCATAGTAAGTAAAGAATATCTGTGTATCTCAAACATCAGCGTGCAGCTACGCAAAAAGCTGTGCCTTGTCTTTTCTTATCCCTAGGAAATAGCTCATGGATACCCGAACCCTAACTGGCCCAGCCACAGCATCCATCCTAACAGGC
>NW_008237227.1:704880-708995 GCF_000691975.1 Corvus brachyrhynchos | reverse complement strand
ATCCAGTGAGTACATTTTTCCCAGCAAAGACACCATCATTTCAGGAGCAAGTTGGCAGGAAAGCTCCAGAAGTGGTTGCAGTGCAGACCTGCCCTTCCCATGGGAGCATCCAAATGGCACCGGCGCATCGGTGGGAACGGTGTCAGCTCCGAGGATACCGCCAGGAATAATGTCCCCTCACAGGAGATAATGCCAGGAATAATGTCCCCTCAGCTGTGCATGAGGGAGTTGCAGTTCCACAGAGGGACTTGGGGGCCACCAGAAAGCACAAGTGTTAAAGTGGAGCTTTCAGCTCCTCAAATTACTGCCTTAATTTATGTGCAGTAAAGTGCACCAGGCAACGTGTTCCACACTCAGATTTTAAAAGGATTTTTCCCACTTTGCCTCTTGTCCTCTCCTTTAACCTCCCAGTAAATTCCCATTGGCTGCTGCTGCCACGCAAGCCTGAAATTTTAATTCCCTTCCACATCTCCACAGCCCCACGTCTCCGTGGGTGCAGATATTGGGAAATTAGCAAGAAATGGGGAAAATCACACCAGAAGAATTTCACCTTGAGGGTTTTTTTTTCTCCCCACCTATCACAGGAGTAATGGAGCAGACGACAGGAAGATTTTAATGCTGATTTAACACCTATATATTTATGCTGCTGCATATATGTATTTATTTGTGTTTCTCCCTGAGCTCGGTACGGCCGCAGGAGCCAGGAAATGGAGCTGATTAATAGAGCTCCTTCCTCCAAATGCACAAAGTAAATTCGGCCTAAATGATAATCAGCGAGTTTGATTTTATTCCTCCCTCCAGTATCAAGTCGGAGGGAGTGTTTAGGATAGAGGAATACTGATGGAACCATCCTTCCACACTCCATACTTTTACTTCACGTTGCAATTCCTTTCCATCACAAAGGCTGGAGGGCTGCCGGTAATGTTGGCCAGCGGGTTAAATATTTATAACCTCTATAAAAATATGTGCTAATTTGAAAATAGTAAACTAAGCTTAGGACATGGCTTGGGGCAAATTTAAACAAAGTCATCAAAGCAAGAGCTGGGTTTTATACTAAAGCCACAGGCAGAGCACAGCAGGTATAACTCTGAATTTCCCCGGGTTAAGGACAAGCACTAAACCCAGGGCACTGTTTGCATACCAAGGGCTGCCCGGAGCAGGGAATGAATCCACCCCTGGGCCTGTGCTGCAGCCCTTTCCTGGAATCTCACGATGGGTTGGGAGGGAAGGACCTGAAATCTCCTCCAGTCCCACCCTCCCCCCACACCTCCCACTAGCCCAGGGTGCTCCAAGCCCTGTCCAACCTGGCCTTGGACACTGCCAGGGATCCAGGGGCAGCCACAGCTGCTCTGGGCACCCTGTGCCAGGCCTCCCCACACTCACAGGGAGGAATTCCTTCCCAATATCCCATCTAACCCTGCTTTCTGGCAGTTTGAAGCCATTGCTCCTTGTCCTGGCACTCCAGGCCCTCTCTCTTTGTGTTTCCTGTTGGCTCCTTCAGGCCCTGCAAGGCCACAATGAGGTCACCCCAGAGCTTCTCCTCTCCAGGCTGAACAATCCCAGCTCTCGCAGCCTTTCCTCCCAGCAGAGCTGCTCCACCCTCCCGGCAGCCTCCTCTGGCCTCTCTCCAGCAGCTCCAGGTCCTCCCTGTGCTGGGCCCCAGGGCTGGGGCAGCTCTGCAGGTGGGGTCTCACCTGAGGGGGCAGAGGGGCAGAATCCCAACCCCTTTCCTGCTGCCCACGCTGGGGTTCAGCCCAGCACAGGGGGGTTTCTCGGATGGGGCCAATGAGGCTTTGGGTAGAGGAAGGAGCGAGGGAAGGAAGATCTGGGGAAAGGATCTACTGGATATAAGAAACCCCAGGACTTTGTGCTGGAACAACCTGGCGACCCAAAAAGCTGAGCCCTGTCCATACTCTGTGTCAGGAAAGGGGATTTGAGCAGTTGGGGCAGCAGTGGAAGAAGCACCCAGGGTCAAACACAGAGGGATTAAACCCCTCTGGTCCAAGCACCAAGGGATTAAACCCCTCTGGGTCAAACACAGAAGGATTAAACACAGAGGGATTAAACACCTTCCTCAGCCACTGAGGGAAGCCCCAACCAGAAGCACACTAACTGCAAGGCCACCCCAAGACGTTTTGGGACTTTGAGCCAATAAACAGGGATCTTCCCACAAAAGTGCGGGAGCTTTTGCCCATGTGCACAGTTTGGAGCGCTGTGTGCAGTGCTGGGGAGGTTTGTCCATCACTCTGCCCAGAAAACCCACACCCCACAAACAGCTGGAGCTCTGGACTCCCCTTCCTTGATATTCAAGGCTGCCTGAGGGGAGAATATCCTCAATCCATGGGTGCTGCTCAGGATGAGAGGTTCCTGGATGCCTTTGCTCTCCCTGCTCCCAGGGAAGCTGGTGGCCAGTCCCTGTGCCCTGCCTCATCCCCGTACCACCAGTGACAATCTGAAACATTCCTTGCAGAGGCCGTGCTGTGTTTGTTTTGCTGCCTGCTGCTGTTGAGGAAACAGATGTTTTCATTGAGCTGCTCACAATAACCCCTGGGCCTTTCCCCTGAGTGGTTCCAGTTAATTTCAAATGCAGCAATGCGGACGAGGAGGTTGGGTTTTGCCTTCTACTGCACATTAACTGGCATTTGTCAACATTTAATTTCATCTGCTGCTGCCTTGCCTGCTCACCTGCCTGGATAGAGCCATTCCCAGCTTTTCACAGCCTGTACTACACAACTAAAGAAACTTCACTAAATAACTCTGGGCAACTACTGGTTTTCCATCTTTTCCTCCCCTCTGATTCTGGATTATATTTTTAAAAGCCTGGCCCAAGCTTCCAGATTCTGTCCTCTTCTACAGCCACACTGAGAACTGGTTGTTCTTTTTTTGTTGAATTCGCAGCTGCTTCCTAACCTGTGCCAGTAATTCCTTTATTTAAGGCTGCCCTCTTGTTCCACTGCCTCCTTCTCTACTGGGATCTCATCTTTAGATCCCTCTGAAGTCTCTTCCCATGGATATTCCCTGCGTACTGTTTTCAGCAAAATCTGTGAAGAGGCAATTAGCAGAGGCCTCTGCCTCCTGTCTATGCCCAGATTAAATTCTCTCACCAATTTCTACTTCTAGTCCCTTCCATACAATCACCTGGTAGGAGCTCTTTTTCCTCTTTATTCCGTGGGAAAGAAAGGATTTAGAGTGCAAAAGCAACTCTGTACACAGCATTTCCCTCTCTTCTGAGGTTTCCAGAAAACCCACAAAGGGAACAGCCACTGTGTCCAGTTCTGGCCCCTCAGTTTGGGAAGGACATCGAGGGGCTGGAGCATGTCCAGGGCAGGGAACAGAGCTGGGAAGGGGCTGGAGCCCCAGGAGAGGCTGAGGGAGCTGGGAAAGGGGCTCAGCCTGGAGCAAAGGAGGCTCAGGGGGGACCTTGTGGCTCTGCACAAGTCCCTGACAGGAGGGGGCAGCCAGGGGGGGCGGGCGCTGCGCCCCGGGAGACAGGGACAGGAGGAGAGGGAACGGCCTCAGGCTGGGCCAGGCTGGGTAGCAGCATGAATTTCTCCCTGGAAAGGTTGGTCAGGCCTTGGCAGGGGCTGCCCAGGGAGGTTTGGAGTGCCCATCCCTGGAGGTGTCCAAGGAAGGGCTGGAGGTGGCATTCAGTGCTCTGGGCTGGGTAGCAAGGTGGGGATCAGGCACAGCTTGGACTCGATGGTCTCGGAGGTGTTTTCCAGCCTCAGGGATTCTGGGATTCTCTCATATCGGGATAGCTGCTGAGAAAAGGCAGATCCTGTGTCTGATCCCCTCCCAGTTTCCCAGAGATCGTGTCCAGCCCTGAGGCTGCAGTTTGGAGGACGAGCAGCTGCTTTGCTCTGCCCTCTCCTTGCCAGACACTGGAGGTGATTTCAGCTCCAGCATTCCCACCTCTGGATGGGCACAGCTCAGCAGCCAGGGATACACAACTGGAAAGGTACAATTGGCAATTTCCCCCCCAAAAGGGAAAGCATGGGAGACTGGGATAAGACTTTTCGAGGAATGGGAATGGATCAGCTCGCAGGGCTCCACAGAGGGTGGGGCACAGCCAGGGCCTGCCTGGAGACTAGGAAGGGGTAGGATGTGTTTTCCTG
>NW_008237227.1:689270-704862 GCF_000691975.1 Corvus brachyrhynchos | reverse complement strand
CAGCCATCCTCCTCTCCCACCAGCTCTGCCCTACACCTCACTGTTCAGGCACAAACCTTTGAGGATTTCCAGGCACAAACCTTTGAGGATTTTCCGTTTGTTTTCAAATTGCATTTCCATATTTACATTCGAGGTGGAAGAAAGGAAACCCCAAATCCAGTGCTTCCTAGAATCCACCCAGGAAACCTGACATAACAGCTTTGACCCCTGGGCACAGCTATGAATTCTGAGCAACCTTTTATTTCCCCTTAAAAATCAAATGCAAGCTCTGGGAGGTAAGGAGCAACAACGTTCACTGCAAACTCCATATCCCTGTCAGAAACTCTTTATAACAGCCTCAGGATTTGCACTTCCTCTGGCCAGAGGAAAATGCTGCTCCAACCCCGCTCCCTCCAAACCCCCAAGCTCTCTGTAAAATCACTAACATGGAAATAGAGGAGAAACTCGATATTTTGGCAGCTGGACAGTGTCTTCCTCCAACCACAGGAAGGCATTTCCCTGTTGATCCTTGTGTTGTCAAGAAAGCAGCAACACCCCTTTGACAAGCTTTGCTTTATCTCCGCAGAACCTCATGAATCTGCTTCTAAATCCTCCTTTCCGAAAGTGTAAGCACCAAGAAATTCTCATTTGAGTCTGGATAGTCAAGGCCACCTCTATTCCTCAGCTCCATTCCCCTCCTCTTCCTCCTCCTTTTGTGAACTGGGGAGAAGAAGAGCAAAAAATTGCTGTTGATTATTCCTGTTATTGGGAGCATGTGGGCCCTGGGGATTATGACCTACATCCATATATTACCCACATCCAAACAGCTTCCACGCTGGCTGCAGCAAACAGCAGAGGCCAGGAGGGTCTGGAGGAGGGAAGAGGAAGGAAGCCA
This sequence comes from Corvus brachyrhynchos, assembly GCF_000691975.1. Classification (NCBI taxonomy): domain Eukaryota; kingdom Metazoa; phylum Chordata; class Aves; order Passeriformes; family Corvidae; genus Corvus; species Corvus brachyrhynchos. The sequence continues at coordinate 703,988 of NW_008237227.1, read as the reverse complement.
TCATCCCCTCACATCTCACACTCACGAACCCCAAGCTGTTAGGAAAGAACCAAAGCAAAAATGCAACAGGATGTCCCCAGGGGTCCCTCAGCACTCTCCAGTTTCCCAGCTTTTAGAGGTCTGGCAAGATCTTCAGCCAGAACAGCCCCAGAATTTTTATCAGCCTTTGTCCAAGCCCTGTAAAATGATGCCAGGGGAGAATGGTGTTTTTGCAAGGAGATTTAGCTGCCCACGGAAAGGGAGGCAAAGGACGTAGAGTGGGACAGAATCTGCGAGGTCCTGGCTGTCTGCCTCAAGGATCACAGGCTCCTGCAGCTTTCCTGACATATCCAAGAGTTTCTGAAAGCTTGTTCATGGATTTAAGCCACAAGCATGTCTGTGCCCACAGAGGTGGATACAAGACGTCCCCATGTTCACCTCTGGGTGCATGAAGGGAACTTTGCACTCGAGTTGGTTCATAACTGGGAAAACACGAGTTTTTCTTCTGTTCCCAGTCTCTGTTAGGATTTCAGCCCTCACCATGGATCAGCTGCCTTCCAAAGCACAGACACAACCCCCCAAACCCTGCTGAAATGCCTGCAAAGCAGGCACAGAGGGTAATGCTGCCCTCATTAGGAAGGACAAAGCCTTCTCAGCAGTGGCTAAAAAAAGCAGCTCGCGCTGGGGTTTGCAGGGTAGGACACGGGCTCATTCCAATGCTAACCAGATTACGGAGCTCGCTGAAGGCTATCTCTGAAGGGATAGTTGGAATTAGTTGATAGTGATTTAATTTGTGTTGCAGATTGCTAATTAAGCCTGTGAAGAGGACAAAAAAAATTAATCCATTTAGTTAAGGAGATACAATGAGAGATGTGGCCATACTGGAGCCATTCGCAGCCAGGAATACGTGGGAAGAGTTGCTCCACCTCACCTTTGAGCGCAGAGAGCGTGTGGGTGTGGAGGGCTGGCTACCCCCACGCAGCCCAGTTTCCCTGGATTGCAGGATGTCGTGGAACCATGGGAACATTAAGGCTGGAAAAGACCTTTAAGATCAGCCCAGCACCACCACTAAACCCTGTCCTCCAGTGCCACATCCACACATGCTCCACCATTTCCAGGGATGGTGACTCCATCACTGCCCACTTCCAAGGCTTGACGATGCTTTCCATGAAGAAATTTTCCCTGATATCCAAACTAAACCACCCCTGGCACAGCTTGAGGCCTTTTCCTCTTGTCCTGTCCCTTGTTCCCTGGAAGCAGAGCCCCACCCCACCTGCTTCCACCCTGGTGGACCCATGTGGGGCTTTGACCGCCAACTCCAAGGCTTGATCCAAGAGGAAAATCTCTCCAGGGAAGGAGAGGTAGTTAAAAAGCTGCTCCCAGAGACGGCACAGCCTCCACATTAATCCTGTTTAATCCACCTCTCCCAGGATTCCCAGGGATTCCCAAACCACCGAAGCCCATCTTGATTTTCAAAGCCAAGTGATAGGAAGTCAGCTCACACCTCAGTGAGTCACTCCAACGTTTAATTAACCTGTTAACCCCGAAATCACTCCAGGCACTGGAAGTCACTTTACAAAAAAATGCCCAGATATCTTCAAAGAGGAAATTTAAAAATTATTTTGGGAAGCAGAATTCAATTTACTCATTAAGTGGCACAGCTTGAGGCCTTTTCCTCTTGTCCTGTCCCTTGTTCCCTGGAAGCAGAGCCCCACCCCACCTGCTTCCACCCTGGTGGACCCATGTGGGGCTTTGACCGCCAACTCCAAGGCTTGATCCAAGAGGAAAATCTCTCCAGGGAAGGAGAGGTAGTTAAAAAGCTGCTCCCAGAGACGGCACAGCCTCCACATTAATCCTGTTTAATCCACCTCTCCCAGGATTCCCAGGGATTCCCAAACCACCGAAGCCCATCTTGATTTTCAAAGCCAAGTGATAGGAAGTCAGCTCACACCTCAGTGAGTCGCTCCAACGTTTAATTAACCTGTTAACCCCGAAATCACTCCAGGCACTGGAAGTCACTTTACAAAAAAATGCCCAGATATCTTCAAAGAGGAAATTTAAAAATTATTTTGGGAAGCAGAATTCAGTTTACTCATTAAGAAAAAAAAACCGCCCAAAACCTCCACAAAAGAGTGGAGTGTTTTTCAAAGCCCTTTAAAAACATTTAAGGAACGCTTCAATCAGAAAGCCATCTTGATTTTTCTTATATCTGAAATTTTCAAGGAGAGTGCTCCTTTTTCTTCCTCAATATGCACCAGATTTCCAGGGAAGCTGCTTCACAGCTGGCTGGGGTTTAGCACAGTTTGGAGAAGCACCAGGAAGTCTGAAGTCTGATGTCTGGCTGGCTGAAAGTTGGGAAGGGCTGTTTGAGGGTGACCCACTTGGTGGTGGCAACTCCCCTGATCTGACTGAGCCCCGTCCCTTCTCCTCCTGGCCTGCCCAGATTTTATCCTTTCATCCATTTGGGTTTGAGCTGACTGAGGGCAAATCCCAATCCAAGGAGCTCCCACCCTGCTGGGATCCAGCCCCAGGGCTGAGCTGGGGCGTTGCACCACTGGATCCCAGTTTCCACAGCTCACAGCAGCAAATGGAAACTGGATCCTGCTCCCATCAGTGCACCTGGGGGATGCCCATCCTCAGCTAATCATGGAATGGTTTGGGTTGGAAGGGACCTTCAAGTCCATCCAGTGCCACCCCCTGCCATGGGCAGGGACACCTCCCACTAGCCCAGGTGGCTCCAAGCCCTGTCCAACCTGGCCTTGGACACTTCCAGGGATCCAGGGGCAGCCACAGCTGCTCTGGGCACCCTGGGCCAGGGCGTCCCCACCCTCACAGGGAAGAATTCCACAGAATCCCATAGTGTTCTGGGTCAGAAAGGACCCACAAGGTCATCGAGTCCAACTCTCCAGTGAACGGCCCAGCTGGGGACCGAAGCCACAACCTTGGTGTTTATGGCACCAGGCTCTGACCAGCTGAGCTGATTCTCCCTCTGATCCAACCTAAATCCACCCTCCTTCAGATTAAGGCCCTTGTCCTGTCACTCCAGGCCCCTTTGAAAAGTCCCTCATGAGCCCCTTTTAGGTACTGGAGGTTTTCCCACAGCCTTCTGCTCTCCAGGCTGAAGGAATCCCAAGATAAAAAGGGCTGGATTGCTCCTCGATGCTCCATGTTTCCAGGAGACCACCTCAGCCACCTCCCCCTTCACCCACAGCACAACCCAAAATCTCTTTCTGGAGAAGCTGCAGATTTCTGGGCAGTGAAAACCACCATGCCCAGGTACATCCCAGCTCAAGACAAAGACCACTGAGTTTATCCCCTCATTCCCAGCACCAGGCACGCAGCTGGAAGCTCCTTGGGAATGCCTGATGTCACTTGTCACACACAACCCACCCCAGCAACAGAGTCCGTCCCTGCTGGTGGGAACGAGGCAGCTGCAAAGCCTGTCAGGAAGGAAAAATTCCATCCCACCCTGCCCTCCAAGATGGAACACCCAGCAGAGGGTTTTACTGTAGCAACTGTTAGCAGGCCTCAGCCAGCGTGGCGCTCTGCCTTCCCCTGGCAGGGATTTTGGGAACACAAACACATCTGTCTCGGCAGCTGAGCCTTCCAAAACACACCATCCCCATCCCCTGCTCTCAGCTCTGCAGCTGCACGAGTCTGTGCGACCCACAAATCATCGAGGGGCACTCATATGGCACTGAAAGCACCAAAGAATCCCTTCAAAGCCCAGCGAATCCCCATATTCCGGGATCCTGGAATGCTGGAACGCTTCTCCTTTTCAAGGTGGTGGATCCTGTTTCTTGTAGCCTTGATACCAATGCAAAGTAAACCCGATGTGGGGAACGACAGGGACCTGAGGGTGTTTGTCCAGGGGTGAGCTCCTCAAACAGCATCTTTGCCCAGGAAAACATTCCTGGCTGGAGGAGCTGCTCTGTCCTTCCCGAAGATCCGCACACGGAGGGTCCGATGGAGGCATCCAGGTGAGCGCAAACCAAAGAGAGCAGACGGCGCTGGCCTCGTGTCCTACGCCCCACGGATCTCCCGACGGAGAAGTCATTCCTAGGGTCATCACATCAAGGAATTCCTTGTAAGTCCTGCCTGGATTCCATGCTCTTCACCCATCCCCAGCGGTTCCTACAGCTGGAGCCGCTCCACTCATTTATTCACCCCGGGATGGTTCAGCCCTCCAAGGGAAAAGAACTTCTGTGTTTGCACATCACTTTGAGAGCTCCACCAGGGAAGTTGCAGCACCTTTGAAGCTGTTCCGAGTTCAGCGAGGTGCCAGGCTGTTCCTGAGTGATAGCACTGCTCCGGGAAGAGGGACAGGAAGCTTGAAAGCAGCTCCAAAGGAGTTAAAGCCCAGCACTTGCCTGTGGGAATCCTGCACCACGAAAGGCCCCAGAGATACAAGGGGATTGTCTGGATGAAAGTTGATTAGTCCACATTACAGGGATTAGCATTCCCTTTGAACTTTTAACAACTTTGTTATGTCTTTCACTTGCCTTTTTATGTAAAAAAAACAAATAAAAAGGTGGAAGGGGTTTTGAAGCTGATTTTTTTTTTTTTCTTTCCCTTTTAAAGGAAACGATTAATTCTCCCCATTACCAACAGATAAAGCCCTGGCCACACTTGAAAGGGGGAGTCAATAACACGGGGAGGTTGGAAGAACCACAAATCCTATTGGACATGCTCTGGCCGGCTTTAGATGTTTCCTTTGTTGCAGGAGCAGGCTGGATCCCACGGCAGCACACGCCGGGATGGCACAGGAGGGGCCAGCACTGAGGACAGGAGGCCAATCCTATTTGGATAGCTCCCGGAAAGCCAAGGAAACACCGGCTGGAAGTGGTGCAAGCAAGGTCAGGGCAGAGGTGCTCCCCAGGGAGGGCCTACCTGGGCTTCAGCAAGGAAACAGCCGGACTCAGGGAGTGGCAAACCAGGAATAAAATTCACACTTGGAAGTGGACAGGGAAGATGGAGATAAGGGGGTGCCCACAGGAGCTGAGAAAATGATCCTTTATGGAGCTCTGGTGGGAGGGGAGAATCCCTGTTTCCCCCTTGCTTCTCTGATCATTCCAGCCTGGGATTTCCCCCTGTCCTGCCACTGTGTCCAGGATTTGCTGTGAGTGCAAATGCTTTGGGAAGGTAAAAGGAAATGGGAGTCCTCGAGGAGGGAGAGGAGGAGCAGGAGCAAACACAGAGGAATCTCCCACTGGCCCTCTCTGAGGTCCATTAACAGGTTAATTAATTCCTCTGGGAAGTGTGTTGTTCCCCTCTCTTAGATGCAGCTCCGATGGAATCAGGACAATCACCTTGATCCCCAGACCCGCTGTCAGGAGATTTCCCCTGCCTGGGGCTGAGCGTCCCTTTTGTCTGAACAACGCCACAGGGCTCAAACCGTGTAGCAAATGCAGCTTTTCCCCTGCTCTGACACAGCGTTCACCAGGAGCTGGGCTGGAATCACAAACCCATCCCACCTGGGCCTTGAGCTCTGCGGGAACGCGAGCTGACAGCCCTGAAAATCCTCATGCAGCACCACACAGCCCCAGCTCACATCCCTGCTTGTTATCCAGGACCACGCCTGCCTCCTAACAGGATCACCAGGGCTGGGAATGACCCAAACCTGTTCACCTGTGTGCCAAAGCCCCTTCCTGCTCCCGCATTAATGATGTTTAGTGGCCACGTTCTGACACAGCACTTCTGGGGGATGTTTTAACCAGCCCAGGAAACACAGGCAGCTGCAATAATCAACTGCTCGACAACACAGTTCAATTGACTGATGACTAACACGCTGCCATTTTAGCTCCAGATAAGCAGGAGAACCACGTTTTCCAGCTTTAAACACACTACCAGCACAAAGAAATCCATAGAATTTCAAATGCCGAGCCCCTTTCAAACCGGCAGCCAATATTAGTTAGGAGAAAATGGGAATATCAGGCAGAAAAAGACTCCGCTGCCTTGAAATCAGGACAATTAATAATACATGCAGCAACCCCTCAAACCACCTTTTTCTCCCCTCCTACTGCAGGCAGAGAAAATGAACTGAATTGGAAATTCTGTCAGGAAAAGTACATCCTCCAAAATGGAAAGACAAAGGCGCAGGGAGAAAATGAGCTGCGTCAGGCTCGCTTACAACAGCAGCAGTACAAGGGGCACAGAATGAGGCAAAGCAGCCTCGGGCTCACAGCGCCTCAGCAAGGCCTTCAGGCTGAGCAGGAACAGCCCCGAGCTCCAGAGGCAGCTCCTGAAAGGATCTGGGACAAAACCCGATAATCTCAGCATTCAGTTCAACAGCAAAGCGGAGAAAAGCCCTTTCTCTCCCCACTCCACCTGCAGAGCTGCCCCAGCCCTGGGGCCCAGCACAGGGAGGACGTGGAGCTGCTGGAGAGAGCCCAGAGGAGGCTCCAGGATGAGCAGAGGGATGGAGCAGCTCTGCTGGGAGGAAAGGCTGCGAGAGCTGGGATTGTTCAGCCTGGAGAGGAGAAGCTCTGGGGTGACCTCATTGTGGCTTTGCAGGGCCTGAAGGAGCCACCAGGAAACATGGAGAGAGACTCTTTCCAAGGGCCTGGAGTGCCAGGATGAGGGGCAATGGCTTTAAGATGAAGGAGGGTAGATTGGGAAGAACTCCTCCCTGTGAGGGTGGGGAGGCCCTGGCACAGGGTGCCCAGAGCAGCTGTGGCTGCCCCTGGATCCCTGGCAGTGTCCAAGGCCGGTTTGGATGGGGCTTGGAGCAGTCTGGGCTAGTGGAAGGTGTCCCTGCCCATGGCAGGGAGTGGAACTGGATGGTTTAAGGTCCCTTCCAACCCAAACCATTACATGATTCAGTCCTTGCCCTGCCAGCCAGCCCTTTGTCCCTGTCTCCAGGGAACCCGGGAACACAGGATTCCCAGCACTGTGCCCACCTTGCATGGCACCCACACCCCTGACATCAACCAAGCAGACCCCAGCACAGTGCCAGCTGCCCCTCACCCTGCTCCTGCCCCCACATCCTCCTCCTGCCCGAGGGAAAGCGGGAAAGCGGGAAAGCAGGACAGCAGTCGCTGCATGCACTGTTGATCCAGTTGGATCTGGACTTTTTAAACAAGGCAAGTGGCCCTTGCGCCCTCCCAGCCCCAGGAACTGTCCCAGGAAGCAGACAGGGAACGTGGGAGCCTTGGAGGTTCACACGTGCGGAGAAGCTTAAAATTATTAATCGGCTGCTTGCTCTGATTGTGAAACGCTCTCCGTGCTGTAACACAGGATGCAGCACGCAGATCAAAGCCTCCTGCACCGCATAATCGGGGAGAATCGCTGCCCCAGAGCACGGAGGAGAGCAGCGATGTGCCAGGAGCTGCCGAAGAACAGAGGGCTGAAGGGAACTGTCCCAGGTCAGGCGGAGCTGTGCTGCTGCTCTGCACTCAGCATGTGCAGCGTTTCAGGCGCTGGCTTTGTTCTTGTGATGATGTGGGAATGCCTCAGCTCTTTGTTCTGGATCAGCACTGGCAGTCTCAGGAGCGGCAGATCATCCCTTCATGACTGCAGGAGATGCAAAGCTGCTCAGGATCCTGACTTAATTAGCGCTGTGTTCCATCCCACAAAGCGAACATCAAACGCCTGAAATGTAAGGGGTGGCTGGGAAATAGCAGGAACTGCTGGAGAACAGCGCTCTGCTGAGCTCTTCCATAATCCTGGCATCTACTGGAGAGCAGCACCAGCCTCGGGCTCATCAGAGGAAAGGTGGCTTTCAGTTCACAGCCCTGCCAGTCCTGCAGCCTCCTTTCAGTGCAGACTCTCTGGAGGGACAAGCACCAGCTTCACTCCTTTAGATGTTACAATAATACAGAACGTTTTGCGTTTGCAGATACCCTGCAAGCCTACAGAATAATTACCCCAATTCCTTCTAATTCTGTTTCTTTTCAGTAGCAGCATCAGTGCAGCCAGACTGCCAAGCTTTGGGGTGTTAAATCTGCAAGTCAGGTAAGGGGAGAAAATACCCTGCTTGTTTTCTCCCAGTTTTGAGAGCAGAAACTAATTCAGTGAACCTAACATTGATGGAGGGGATTGAATCTCAGGGGATGTTCAGGCTGGATATCAGGAAAGGTTCTGCCCCCAGAGGCTGCTGGGCACTGCCCAGGCTCCCCAGGGAATGGGCACAGCCCCGAGGCTGCCAGAGCTCCAGGAGCGTTTGGACAGCGCTGCCAGGGATGCCCAGGGTGGGGTTGTTGGGGTGTCTGTGCAGGGCCAGGGGCTGGGCTGGATGATCCCTTCCAACTCAGGATATTCCATCATTCTGTGACTCTTATGACACCTTCCACTAGCCCAGGCTGCTCCAAGCCCTGTCCAACCTGTCCTTGGACACTGCCAGGGGTCCAGGGGCAGGCACAGCTTCTCTCGGCACCTTGTGCCAGTGCCTCCCCACCCTCACAGCCAAGAATTTCTTCCCAATATCCCCTCTAACCCTGCACTCTCTCTGATCCAAGCCATTCTTCTCCTGGCACTCCGGTTCCTGATGAACAGTCCCTCTCTGGCTTCCTTGGGGGCCCCTTCAGATGCTGCTCTGAGCCTTCCAAGCAGGGACTGGGGAGAGCAGAACAAAGCCCTGGAGGGGAATTGGAGCTTTGTAAGCTGGAAGGGGAAAGAAAAGCCTATCAAACACAGCTTGTAAGATTAAATGAGGTAAAATACGCTGTGGGCCTTTGTTGTTTTAAAATCCCTTTCCCTCTGCTGTATTGTTTCGCCCAGTGAAGAAACACAATTTCATTCCAAGCAGGCTGTTACTCTCCACCACTCATCTGGGCTCCCATGGGGCAGCCTGGATTCCAGGGACACAGGGAAATCTGTGGCCCATGCTCTGGTCTCTGGGAAAGGTGTGGCCAGTGGTGCTGGGATGGAGAGGGGAAGCTCCGTCCAGAGCAGGCGGTAAAGGAGCCACTACTTCAGTCCAAGGCAACACCCAGGTATTGAGAACGAAGGGATGAGCTTGGAGGGTCAGTACTGAACAGCCTTCAGCAGGTCCCAGAGTATCCCTGAGCTCTGTCCCTGGAAAAGCCTCTGATTTCCCCTGGACACCTGTGCAGTTGTTAAATCCTGCGTACGGCAGAGCATGGCTGTTCACAGTCACCATTCCTTACAGTCATGGAATATCCCGAGCTGGGAGAGACCCCCAGGATCACCCAGCCCAGCTGCTGGCCCTGCACAGACACCCCAACAACCCCACCCTGGGCATCCCTGGCAGTGTTTTCCCAATGCTCCTGGAGCTCTGGCAGCCTTGGGGCTGTGCCCATTCCCTGGGGTTCTCCCTCTGGGGGGAGAACCTTTCCTGATCTCCAACCTAAACCCCCCCTGACACAGCTCCAGGCGCTCCCTGGGTCCTGTCCCTGGTCCCAGAGAGCAGAGATTGAGCTGCTCCTCAGGAGGAAACTGCTGACCCCAGTGAGGTCTCAACAATGGGTTTTTGTGGTGTCTGTGCAGGGCCAGAAACTGAACACGATAATCTTTGTGGCTCCCTTCCAACTCAGGATATTCCATAATTCTGTGATTCCACCCTTGGCCTGGCAGAGTCCGATCTACCTTCCCGGCCCCCCTCCATCCCTGGGGCAGCTGTCACCCCACAGCCTGCCTGGGTAGGTGCCAAAAGCTGGGATGTGCTTCAGCTTCTCCCTAAAGGGACGCCCCCACAACAAATCCAGCATTTTCAGGGAGCCGAAGGTGCTGCTCCCACTGGAGTTGTGCAACCAAGCCCTTTGTGGGGGCTGCCACAATCCACGCCCACAGAGAAACACATGGAAAATCCCCCTCTGTGCCAAACCCAGGCAAAACCACCTCCTTCCACCAGGCAGCACCATCTTCCCAAGCCGAGGAGCTCCATGAAATGGAATGGGTTGTTTTTGCTGCCTTCAAGAAGCCCTGGCTTCTCCAGCAGTGGCCACATGCTCATGCATGATGCACTCCCAGTCACTCATGGCAATAATGGCTCGGTGACATCGGGGCCGCTCGAGCAGAGCGCGGGGCACGGGAGATCACGGATGGAACTTCTCCATCGTTCCGCAGCTGCTGCTGGCTTGTGTTTCCCTCACTCAAGGTTAAACCATTTCTGTTTGGAGCAATCACCACACTCTGCATTACACGCCAGCAAAATTAACGGGCCCCCCTGGGCCAGCAAACTGCACCCGCCTCTCCCGAGGATTCCTCCATCCCTCTGTTCCTCCTCCATCCCTCTGCTCCTCCTCCATCCCCCTGCACCTCCTCCGGGGGATTTCCACACCCTGCACCTCTCACTCATTTGGGAACGGCCTGGGAATCACATCCCTGTTTGACCCATTAACTACTGGGTAGTAAAGTCCAGTAAGAGTGGGAATTGATCTCTCTCTCTCTGGAAGCACTTCCCAGCAGAAGGAACAGATTCCTGTCCTGGGAAGGGTGACAGGCTGTAGATTTCCTACTGCACAGAGCTCCAGTGACCCATCAGAGAGGAGGCAATTGCTGTCCTTGTCAGGCTCAGCTGCTGATGGAGGGATGGGATGTGCCCAGGTCTCAGCACCAGAGATAAATCCCGGCCTCACGTTCGATGGTTGTTGGTTGTTATTTGCTCTCAGGAATTGTGCACCTCTCCCTGCTGCCTTTGATCTCAGAACGGGCTTTTATCTTCTCACTGAAGGCTTCAGCCGCTGCCCCTGCCTGCCCTCAGCTTCATTTACTGCCCCCACCACGACACAGCACCTCAGCTGGATGTTGTTCTCCCTCAAGGCTGGCTACCAATTCCAGACATCCAGCTCCAGGCTGAAAACAACCAGGACCATGAGGGGACAGGGAAATACATCAGCTCCAGTTGAGGGGCATGAGAAGCATTTGGTGGAGCAGCCTGGCTCAGCAGTCAACCGAAACTGGGTGTGTATCCAGCTTAAACACCTGAAGCTGCGCTCAAATCCCCCTCCAGCTCAGTGGCAGAAATTCCTTCTTTCCCACGTGGCTCAAGGAAAAACAGCAGATATATCTCTCCTCAGAGAGAGGACAAAGATCAGCCTATCAAAGCCTGGCTTAGGAGTTGCTGGACTAACAGGGCAAGCACAGCAAGACCTTTGGCCCTGGGAGGAGGAGAGGAGGCTGCAGCACCATCCACAACTCAAGCCAAGTCACCCAGAGCCTGTTCCTGTGCAGCTGCATCGTCCCCAGCTTGTTCTCCCCCTGCTCCTCTCCACTGGTGGCTGCGATGATCTGGGGCTGTTCAGAGGGTGAAGCTCTGCCCTCGGGCTGTCCCCTCCCCTGAGCCCAGCAGCTCTTGACCTGGAAACAGGGTCCTGTTCTCCTTGAACCCCGAGGTCAGCATCGTTACCTTGGCAGGAGCAGTGGCTCCCAAAGCTCCGCACGCGCTCAGCCACGGGAGAGGGCAGGGAAGGGCCGCAGAGCCCTGCTCTGGAAGAATTCCCTCTGGATAAAGCAGGTCAAGAAAGCACCCTCAGTTCTCTGGATTTCTGTTACTGGTAGGAAGGCTTGAGAATGGCCAGGATGATGTTTCGTTTGATTACTTTTAATCAAATGGAGATTTTACTTAGAAAAATCCTTTCCAAGATTAGTTTTGAGACTGATTCGAAAGCATCTTCCTTTCCACTGTGATCCTTAGCCATTTTTCCAAGATTTCCAGCTCCCCAAGGCTGCCAGAGCTCAAGGAATGTTTGGACAATGCTCCCAGGCATTGGGAGATTGTTGGGGTGTCCTGTGCAGGGCCAGGAGCTGGACTCCATGGTGGGTCCCTTCCAGCACAGCACATTTTCTGATTCTATGACTCATAATGTCAACGGCAAAAATGTTATTTAGATTGAGCCGAAATCATCATCCCATGAGTTTTTTAATGGGGACAAATAACCAAAGATGGAAATGACTCAGTAATTTGCTCAGCTCTTGTGTGTGTGAGCTACACCTGAAGTCTCCTTCTCCCCAGTTTGAAAAGAGCTGTGAAATGGTTCTCAGCAAAGCTGCTGCATCCAGAAGATCCCAAAAAGCTCTGCCCCAGCTCCCCCAGCTGAGCCCACATGAAGGCACTGCATTTTGAATCCCTGCCAGCCTCTGGGTGTCCGTCAGCCCTGCAGGGTTGGGATGCTGTGAGCAGAGGGCCCTCCAAATCCCGAGGGGCTGGGGGAACATGGAGATGACCCAGGAATGTCACAGGAGGCCTGAGGGGAGCCCAGCGCTGCTTTAGCCCAGGCCCAGCCCCACCAGTGCTCCTGCAGCCATGGAAGGGCCTTGGGACTAGTCCCACAGCCCATCCCCTGGGATGCAGCATGAAAACATTGGAGAGGGGAGCTCCTCCTTCTCCCTGACCCCAAACAAGCCCAGTGGAGAAGGTTTGGGAAAAACATCCCCGTGACTTTTCCCTCTAACTCACCAACCCCACCTTCCTCCGATTCCAGCCCATTTGTTCCAACTTCCATGGTGCAGGGGTTGGAACTGGAAGATCTTTAAGGTCCCTTCCAATCCAAACCATTCTATAATTCCTGGGAAATCAAGACCTTCATGAGCTCAAAACCAGCAAGGAACAGCCAGACAGCATCAAGTCGTACTTGAACAGAGAGCACGGATAAACCTTGGTACTCGGGGCAAATTCCTGCAAACTTCCAAGGACTGGGATGGGAAAAGAAAGACAAACCTTCCATGCAATGAGGGGAAAAACAGGAGTGATCCTTTCCTGGTGTCGAAGCAAGACAAAAATAAATATGGTGTCAAAGCCTAAAAGCAGCAGCACAATAAAGCCAGCAATAACTCCTGCTCAGTGACACCAGGCAGCCGAGCTCCACTGGGATAAATGACAGAGAACTTCCTCTGATAAACTAATAAAAGAGATTTCTAGGAGTAATCATTGATTTGACAGGAAGTCAAACAAATCTATCCATCACCGCTGACATGTGTCTACAACCTTCCAAACAAAGCGGCGTCGGGAGGGAAGGCTGGAGCCAGCTGCCCACACTGTCTCAAATGCCACATAAAGACAGCCAGCAGCAGGCGCCTGGATCGAACCCTCCCTGCCACTCACTCCTGGCTCCTCTCCGATCCTTCTGGACCTGCTTCTGAAGCCTCCAGACATCAGACAAAGGCTGGTTCTCCTCCCACATCCTGCCCCTGCGTGAGGCACTGTCTCCATCTCCACCGGAGATAAGGAGAACAAGGCCTGGACTGGTTCCATCCCACGTCTCTCCTGCTCTGTGGTGGCTGGTGATCTTCTCCAGACCCTGTGCTGGGGGGTCTGTCTGGTCAGGACTGAGCCAGACTCTGATCTTTGAGGCTCTGTACACTCCTAGCTCTGGCTGTGGAGCTTTGGCCATGATCTGAATCCCAGCAGGACAAGCCTTGGCCACCTCCTTTGGATCTGGGAATGTATTGGCAATCGGCAGGCAAAGCAAACCATCTTCCCAGGGCGTGTCCCAGTTAAAGAGTCTCCCAACTGGGCTCTCTGGGCTGGGAGCAATGTGCAGCTCAGCAGGTACCTGCAGCCCCAGCAGGGCAAGACATCGTCACCTTGCTCAGGCTCTGTGGCACTGAGGTGTGACAGCAGCCCAAAGCACCCCAAAACCAGTTCCCCACCCAGACCAGCTCTCCTAAGACTCCACATCCACTATCTGCAGAGGTGCTGAGCCCCTCCAGAAGGGTCTGTTTGACCAGGCACAGCACACACCTGGCCAGCACAAGAGAGCAGGCAGATGACGGGATTTTGGGATACCCACAGGTTTTCCATTGCCCTCCTATGGGCTCCTCCCCTACACTCTGTCCAGCAGAGCTTTAAGCAGGAACAGTCTGACTGCTTGAGTGTGTGATGTCCCAAGACTCCCTCGTCATCTGTCTTCTCCTGGAACATCCCAGGAGCCCTGTGAGACCACAGACTGGCTTGGAATGGGAGGCACCTTAAAGTTCATCTCATTCCACCCTAACCTTCCACTGCTTCCCGTTGAGCTTTTGATGGAACACCCTTCCTTCTCGGACCAGGGTAAGAGAGCAGAGGAGGCTGCTGTTCTGCTGAGTTCTTTATTTCATAGTCTCACAGCTTTCTTGAAGGCAGAGTTCAAGGGGGTTACAGGATAAGGCCAAGCAGCAACAGCAAACAGCAGGCAGAAAACAGCTTCTTCTAGTTCTAGTTTCTTCTCTATGCTCTGTATTTTTTCTTACAGAAGTGTGGATTAGATTTTTTAATTGACCAATAAGATTAACACACGATTCCAGGTTTTCTTAACCTATCCTGGTCTAATTCTAACAATCATAAGCCTTACACAAGTGTTACATAGGTATTACACAGATTTGCATATACAGTTTCTATCAGTTCTTATTTTTATGTGAACACTATCTAAAAAACGTGAACAGGACAGTTCTATCTATGTTTTGTCTAAAGTAAAGAATTCTGTGAAAAGGTAACCCTGCTGCAGCAAGAACTGTGTTTAAGGTCTCTGCTGCAGCTTTTTAATGTTTAAGGCACTCAGCATATATTTCTACTAAAAGTTAAAAATCTATATTTCTGTTTCACTTTGGTGTGGCTTCATGTATCTCAGCTTGTCCAAAGGTTTTAATTCAACCCCTGTGCTTTGGCTTCCCTCTGGGCCTGAGTCCAGAGGAGCTTTCACTCCAACAGCTTCCCCCAACCAGACCTGGCTCCTCATCCAACCTGACCTTAAATATTTCCAGGGATGGAGCATCCCCGTGTTGTCACTGTGCCAGAGAGCACAGTCTTGCAGAAGCCAAAGCCAGGTTTTCCCAGCAGGGCCTGGAAGCCGGGGCACAGCT
>NW_008237227.1:679939-689234 GCF_000691975.1 Corvus brachyrhynchos | reverse complement strand
AGCTGATTGGAGCAGTTTGATTGTCCCCCAGCCCGAGTTAGGAACCCTCCTGCTGAGCTGACGAACTGGGAATCCTAAATCCTCCCTAAAACAAAGTTAAGAGTCCTTTCCTCTTCCCACTCTGGCTTTCTGAGGTTCTTTTATCATCCCCAAATCAGCCCCCCCACGCTGCGCTCCCTGGGCTGTGCTGGGCATCTGTGCTGGCACAGGACACAGCAGCAGCAGGGCTGCAGCGCTCACTTCAATCAGCACATCAGAAATGAGGGATAAAATCCTGCTCCCAGCTCCTCCCCCAGCTCTGCTGGAGCACGCAGCACTAACAGGCTGCCATTAGCAGAGGAGGCTGGGTTGGCTTTTTAATTGTAGGTTTTATTTCTAATTTCAAAAGTAGTGTTTGATCCTGGAGTCCTCGAGGCTCAGATATTTGCAGCACTCAAACCCAACCCAGAGCACACACCTTTCTTCAAAACCACCCTGCTGGTAGACTCCTCTCCTTTCAAACATGGAAAATTTGGAACATTTATACACCATTTCTCAAGAACATGAGGTGATTTGAAACAAAATATTAAGAGTTTGCACAAAATTTACAAGCCACCCTCCTGAAAGAAACAAGTCAACCAAGTGAAAACCCCCGAGCAGCACAATTTTTGAGAGTGTTGCTCTGCCAAACCCCTTTTGATTTCTGTTTTCCTTTAAAAACCAGACAAAGCAGCTCATAATATTTTTATTTTGTTTTAATTGGTAGGAAGAAAAGGAACTGAAAGTTTTCTGAGAAGCTGTGCTGCTCAAGAGAAAAGGCATTCTGAGGATTCCCACTGAGCTCCCCTGCTTTGCTGACACCAGGTGCCATCTCCACGCTGGGAACTCTCCCATCCTCGGCAAAGTTCCCTTTTCCTGCTGGCAACAGGCTCAGCATGCCCTGGGCTCCGGGAATGGGATTCATCCAGGCACATCACACTGGATTTCCAGCTCCTGTATCTGGGAGATGTGGGAATTGGGGAAAGAAATGGTGCAGGATTGGGCTCTGAGAGGAATAAAGGAAAGGTTGGGGACACTATGGAAGAACATCTTCCTCATGGAATTGGAGTCAGCAGAGGTTGTTCTGTCCACAAAATCCACTTGTCTCTCTCTCCCACCCAAACCTAGCAGTGAGAAGGAGACTTTGCTCCATGCCTCCTGCCTTCATTAATCCAGCATCCTCGGGAAGCAGCTTTTGTGTCCTCCACAATCCTTCAGTCACTCCTTCAGAGTGGCTTCCCTGGTTTCTTTGGCCATTTCCCTGCTCCCTGCTCCAGGCTGTCGGCACCCTTTGGAAAGCTGTAACCACCTCCACAGCTCTGTGCTGGGACCACAAATGGTTCTGGATTCAGAAACTCCAAAATTACAGCAATCCCTGCATCCTGGACTCATCAGTGCAAAGCACCCGGGAAATCTGTGGAAAAGGACTGTCCATACTCCCTGAGTGCAGTGGGGAATGGATAAAACGCTCTTGTGCCAAGAGAAATGGGTGATCCAAAGACTCCTGTGCTCAGCACGGCCACCAGACACTGAGGAAGGAACTTCCCAGGAATGCTGCAGCCCTGCCAAGGAGCAGGGAATGAAATCCCCAGCAAGCAGAGGAGTTGGAAACTCCAGATGCTGCTGGAACAACAGCTGATCCCTGAACTGCAGTGAAGACTTCCCAACACCTTGCCATGTTTCGGGATCAATCCCTCTGACACAAGGGGGCTGCCAAGATGCAAAGTGCAACGGCAGCAGGTGACAGCAGGGTGTGGAGAAAGGAAATGCAAACATTCGGGAGAGCAGCCCAGAAGGGAGAGGAAAAGGCTGTTTGAGGCTTGGAACCTCCAGGCTGCAGGAGACAGAGGCTCATGGAAATGCACATGAACAGAGAACTTCCAGCAGCCACCTGGGAGTGGGGGTGGCAGGAGCTGACACCTTGGATAAACACAGCCCGTAGGTGGATGGGAACGTCCTCGTGCCTGGCTGGAAGGAAAAAGGAAAAGTGCATATCCACATCCCAACCCTGCGCAGGGGAAGGGGTGAGAGACGGAAGGCAACCAAGAGAGAATCTCCCGAAATTAGGTGCTAATTCCCTGGAACAGGTGGTTGGCACATTCCCAGCACACAGGAAACGCCCGGGATGGTTCTGTTCCTCGGAGCCGCTGGAAGGCAGGAATTGGCTCCCAAAGGAAGGTGCTGCTGGCACAGGCGCCCAAGTGGCTGTTCCGTGTGAGGGAGGGGAGCAGGCTGAGGTCCTAATTGGCACGGAGGGAAGGAGGGGGATTGCGGAGTTCTGGGTTCCTCCTCCACTGTTCTGAAATCGGGAAATGCCAAATGTTGATATCCTCCATAAATATCTATTTAAAACCATTGCTTCCCCCAGCATTCCCTCCCACCCCCGCCCATGGATGAGCACAAACCCTGGCTCAGCACAAAGCCCAGCCTAGTTCAGGAACTGACCTTCAGCTTGGCTGGTTTTATCTCCTCGGCTCCCGTGTGCTTCCTCCCCATGGAAGTGAGCAAGCACCCTGAGGAAGTGCTCTGAGGAGCCATCTGCAGGAAAGGGCAGCCAACCTCCCACTCCCAAAATCCCGACACTCAGTGTGCATTCAGAACCAAAAATCTGGTGTTGGAAAGGTCTCTACACACACACACACACCCCAAAGCCCAGGAAATGCAGCTCCTAAATGCCAGGAATTACTATCAGTGTTCCTTTGGTTGCTGTTAAAATCGGGATATGGGATGGAGGAGGGGTTTGAGCACCTTCGTGTTGAATTTACAACTCAGAGAACCACTTGTAGGATCTCCCTGCTGACTAAAATCCCTCTCTCTACACAGCTAAGGAATAAGTGGCTCCAGCCATGCCAAGGATTGGAAAATGTCTCATGAAAACTTGGAATTTCTTTGCTAAGGAGCTACGGGAAGCTGCCGGGAATGGGGGAAACTGCAGGACTCCTCTTCCCCACTGAATGGGAAACAGAAGGAAGGTCTCCAAAAGGAGTCCACACACACAGAGGAGTGATCCCAGAAGGGAGGGGGCTGTACCCTCCCAAGAGACGCCAAGAAGTCTCCAGTGGGGAGAGGGATCGAGGTGGAAAACCAGCAGAGAAATGGAAACAGTCCCCTGGGAAAGCAGGAGTGGGGGAAAGGTGTCAGGGTGAGAGTGTCCCAGCTGGAATCCTCACCCTGTTCCTGTAGCATTCATCCTCTTCTTCAGCGGGAGGGAGATGTTAATGAAACCCAGAGACTCCAAAGCTGTCTCCAGAGGCAATCCATGCCAAGGAGAAACTGCAGGAAGCAGACAGGGAGCGAATGTGGCATTTCCCAGAGGAGCTCTGCAGAGAGCAGCAGCCAAGGAAAGGCTTTCAGTGCCTGGCAGGAGAGGATGAGGAGTCTGTTAGCACAGGGCCTCTCAACAGGAATTCTGGCCTTGCCCAAAGTTACAGTCAGGGAGCCAAGGTTGAGTTTTGGATTTTGATTTCCCTTTGGGGAGGTGTGGATTAGCGCTTTAAAACACCTGAGCTCTGAAATATTGGGATTCATGTCTCCTACAAAGGGAAACCACCAGAAATTGGCTGGTGTTTCACTCACCAGTTCTCCCCCAAACCCTGAGCTTTGCAGAAGAGCTTCACCCTCCAGGCTGGGCAGGGAGCTGCCACAGGGACCCAGTGGGAGATGCATCCCCAGGATCAAAAGAGATGATTTCTCCGACTGGTCTATCTGAGCTGGCACCTGCGGTGCCTACCAGGATTTCCAGCTGGAAACATCAAGCTCTTAAGGTAATTTGGGACATCTGGTTACTTGTCACCACCACCACCAGAGGTGTTCCCATCCTCGGAATCCTCTCCTCGAAATGTTTTTGTAATGGCTTCATTTGCCTTGGTTCAATAAAGCCACACACTTAAGCGGGGTAATTTAGATATTGATTCTGGTAACGTTTAATCGGGAGAATTTTGGCAGGTGGAATATTCTGGCTGGAAGGAAATGCTTTGCTTACAGAACAAACTTCAAGGAGTCTACAGGAAACCTTCTCCAGACCTCCGCCAGGCTGTACCTGAACATCCCACGCCAAAATACGCTCAGATCTCTGAGTGATTCTGTGACTTAGAGCAACCAAACCGCTCAGTTCCACCCTCTCACTGTGACAAATGGCAGCAGAACTGTCTCCTGACTCAGGGAATTCCTTTACAGCCTCAGCTCATCCCTCACAGCTTCAACTCCACCTGGGGCTCCTCACCAGGGTGCTGCCGCAGCGTGCATGTGGCTCATCAAGATGCGGTGCTGCCCTTTTCTAGAAGTCTTTTCACTCCCTGAAACCTCACCTCCTTGGAATCCAGAGGGTCCCCAAAAACCCCCTCAGTTCTCCCACTTCTCCCCCTGGGCGTGTCTCTCCCTGAGAAGGCGCTGGGCAGGAGCAGCCTTTGTGGAGCTGTGGTTGTTCCAGCAAAGAGAAGCCATTTTCTGATAGCAAAGATAGTTTATCTCCCTCGACAGATTTCAAGGCAGCTTTTAAAACTCCCAACAAAATGCTGGACTTCCCCCATCCTCTGATGGCAGAGGAGAGATAAGAGACATCAGTGTTACTAACCTGAAAATGGGGCAGAACTGGGGAGATAGAACCCAAAGCCCATCAGAATTCTCCTTGTCCCCCAGGGGGTCACGAAAATGAAGTGGAGCATTTTAATGATGACGTGCTGGGAGTGCAGTTCCCTCCCTCCCTCCTGACACCTTCACAGCCACACCCCACACACACAGAGTCTTGATGAGCCCCTGGTGAGACAAACGATGCCAGACTTGCCATCCCAAGAGGATTCTTCTCTGTGCCTGACCCTGGCAGTGGGCCAGGGCTCTGGCAGGAGCTCCCCCACAAATCACACCTAAATGGTTCTTCGAACGTGCTGAAGTGAAGAACATCCTTTCTCTGGAGCACTCTCTCCTGTGTTGGAAGGGAGATAATTCTTCAGGCATCAATTCACCCTTCCTGGGAACACAGAGGCCGTTTTCCAAAGGAATCCCAGGTTTCCAAGGCCCTCCTTTAGCACAACATTGCCCTGACCAAGGAAGAGCAGATAATGAACAGCTCAGAACCGGAGCAGTGCCTCTCCCAGCCCTTTCTGCTTCCTAGTGAAAACTCACTGTGAAAATTCCTTGCCCTGGGGAAGGACATGCCTAAAAAACTTCTAGAAAATGGGCATTCAGCTCTTCAATATCTCAGGAATATTTAGCATTTAGTCTACCCTGCCTCTTTAGCTGTGGAAGGTGGGATGCTGGCTGGAGGAAGGGCAAGGGAGGCAAACCCAAATCCCTTTCCGGCCTCGAGGCACTCGTGGAGCCTGATTCCAAAAGCTGAGCATTCCCTTTCCAAGTGGAACAGGAGCAAAATCAAAGACCAGGGAAAACTTAAATACTTGCAAGGTCTGGTACCACGATGAACGTGATCCCAGCTGGGGGAGAGGCAGGAACAATAACCTGGAGACAGAGGGATCAATGCTCCAGCAGACTCAGCTGCTGCTGCCTCGATTACTGTAAGTAGGACAGACAGCTCTGAAGGTTGATAATGTTTAGCTGCAAAAAAGAAGCTATGAAAGAACTGGAAAGAGATTTCAGGAAGATGCAGAGGTATGCTGGGGTCTGCACACATGTAAAACCTGCTGGAGGTTTATTTTAATATTGCAAAGTCTTACTGGGGCTCTGACATGAGCTTAAGGATGGTTCAGGTTACCCTGGATTGCTGACCTTGAGGTTAATTGACAATTGTCATTGAGAATGTCTCCACTAATTGGTAAGCTTGATTAGACTTAAAAATGTTGGCACTAAGTCTCCATATTTGGGTAAAAAAAAAAGCTTCCCAGACTCATAACATACAATCAAGTGAAGTGAAATGACCTTTCTGCACCACTTTGATTGCTGTGCTTTATAAGCTGAATTTGATCATTTTTTTCTCCTCTCCTTCGATGTCCTGACGTCCAGGGTTTGGTTTTTGTTGCCCAGCCAGCCACAATCTCTGCATTGTGTTTAGTTCATAACATGAATTAGGAAAGAGATCTCAGCTCTGTTGCCGAATCCGATTTGTGCAGATTTCCACAGGCAAGGCTGGAAAAGAGGAGGATGCCCTGCCCAGGGCTCTCCAGGCCCAGCTCTGCCAGGCCAGGCCTTGGTGGATTTTCACTGTTTGTTTTCACTCGCTCTCCTGTTTGCTTTTCCAGCAGGTATCAGATCTCCTCCGTGTTTGGATAACTCCAGCACAAGCTGGCACTGATCTCAGCGGAAGCTTTTGAGTCCCGGGATCATCAAAACACCAACAAATCCAGAGCGCGCTGAAAATCACTCAGCTCCCTTGTTTTGCATTAATACAGATCCAGTTAATGAAAAAGTGGGAAGCAAGCATGGAGCTGGGGCTGGTTCCTCTATACATTATTCAGCCTGGCACTGCCACACTGCCTTGGCTGGGCTAAACATTTAATTACAGATTCATTTGCTTTTTGGGTTCCCTGATGACATTTAATCCTTTCAGCTGTAATAAATGACTCCGGCGCTGGGTGCTCTTTAACCAAAGCACAAGGTTTTTTTTCATAACCTCTTTTTTATTGGAACGTTTGGGGCTGGCTGACTTTTTTTAATCAAAGCTCAGGGTCGGATTGCCTGGCTGGCATCAACAGCCCTGCATTGACAATGGCAGAGTTATGTTCATTGAATATTCTGCCTTCATCCTGTGCCTTGGAGAAATCCAAAGAATGGCTCTGTTCTTGCCAAGCCCCTTTTTGCCAGCGAAGAGAGGAGATTTTCCTGACTTCTTTCCCCCCCCCAACCCTTGCCCACCAGGACTGGCTTTTATTTTTCCCACGCTCTGTCACCTCCACTTGTGGAAAGCACCGAAAGTAAATATTTCACTCCTCTACTCCTTTTTTTTTTTTTCTTTTTCTGGAGAACAGCTGAAATCCAGCCAGGCTGTACGACTGGATTATCCTCATCCAAGGATACAGACGCCTATCATTTGCTGACGCCTAAAGTCAGGCAAGTTATGCAGAGCTCTGTGCAGAGCTGCTTGAGTCACCCAGGGTGGTGAATGGGGAGTGACAAGGACAGAGAGAAATTTGGGGCCCTTTCCAGATGCTGCCTGTGAATGGGCATTCCCAGCACAATGCAGTTCCCTGGCTCTCTCCCAGCAATTCCTCCAAGGTTTGGGGCACACACAGATGCACAAATCCTGGAGTGGGTGAAAATCCTGGAATGGTTTGGGTTGGAGGGACCTTAAAGCTCATCCTATCCCACCCCCTGCCATGGGCAGGGACACCTTCCACTGTCCCAGGGTGCTCCAAGCCCCGTCCAACCTGGCCTTGGACACTGCCAGGGATCCAGGGGCAGCCACAGCTGCTCTGGGCACCCTGTGCCAGGGCCTCACCACCCTCACAGGGAAGGACCTCTCCCTAATATCCAACCTAAATCTTGGGCAGGGCATTCTGTTCCCATAGGACTCCGATGATAAACTCCTCCTCTTTTAGTCTAAAGCCACTCCCTCTCGTCCCAGCGCTGTCTGTGTAAAATGTCACTCCACCTCTTTTTTATGAACTCCCCAGAAGTACTGAAAGGTCACAAATTGGATTTGACTTCCTCACTCCTGTTGGGTGGCTGGGCAGTGCCAAGGCTGCAGAAGCGCTCCTGGAAAAGCAGAGCATGGATGTGCTGAGAAATTGATGTGAGGGGTTGGAGATTGCAAAGGCACGGCCAGAGGAGAAAATGCTGCTCCAACTTCTGATCTCATCCCAGCAGGAACATCCAGCAGGGACAAAGGCACAAGCACGAGGTGTCAGTTGAGATGAAGTGCTGTTTAAGGTCCCTTCCAACCCAAAGCATTCCAGGATTCCATGGCTGGATCCAGCCCTCAGTGACTGGATCTGAGCTCCTGCACAGAGTTTATCCTCTGAATCCTTTGGGAAGGGCAGGGACAAAGGGCAGGGACAGTCTGGGAAACCAAGGATGACTCCCTCGATGGCCAACACTGCTCAGAATATCCCAAGCATCCTTTATTTCCATTATTTCCTCTCCTCCTGCCCTCGTGCCCTGCTGACTCACCCAGTTCTCAGCTTTGTTTCTGTTTATTCCCAGGATTTTCCTCTCCAATCCACAGCAGCGTGGCAGTACCTGGCTTTCCAGGCAGCTGAGAGGGACAAAGGACACCATCCACGTTCCCCAGGAAAGGAATTTACTCCGCAGAAACTCCTTCCCCGCTGTCTGTACAACTGCTGGTCCATCTGAGCAGCAGATTCCTACCTCTAGGAACTTAAACTTCCCCCAGACTGACAGAAGGCTCGGAGATAATTAAATACTGAGAAATCCTGGGAAAAAATATGGTGGGAATGGGGGAAGAGACAGAGCCAAATGAGTGCCTTGGCTGTCACGTGAGCTGAGAAAACTCCTGCTCCACATGGAAACCCGTGAGTGCCGAGAGTGGAAGGACACGGAGGAAGGGGATGGGGACACACTGGATGAGGACACGCTGGATCCGTGGGAAGAGATAATGTTATGAGGGGGGAGGCAGAGGTCAGGAGAGTGGGATACAAATCCAGGGGCTCATTAGCTCTGCTGCTCATGGAACGAGTGCCTGGAATCACCTTCATTGCCGGCTGCTGAAACAGCAGAGCTTAGCTCAAAATGTCACAAACCTCTCCCATACCCTGGGAAAGCAAAACAGCTTTTTAACAAGCAACAAGGCGGGGAAAGGGCCCAGAAAGCAGGAACAACGTCCTTCTCCAAGAGCTGGGAAAACGAGCAAGGGCAGAGGCTGAGTTCTCCGTGTTTGTGGGCTCTGCCAATTCCAGGGACATGTTCAACACCCTGCAGTGGTGACCTGGAGCCACCACCCTGCACTGCCTCGAGCTCAGAACCTCAGACAGAACCTGGCCCTGGCCCAGCTGCTGGTACAAACCCAAAACTACCCAAATTTGCTCAGGCTACAAACACAGAGATGCTCAACAGGGAACATGAGCTCTGGGGGATGGAACAATGAGATGAGGCAGCCTGACCTTTGTGAAGGAGATTAGAAAGAAGCAACTTTCCAGGTCCCACCATTCCATGTTCCTCAAATGTTTGGCACACTCACTCCCAATATGTCCTGGAATCATGGAATGGTTTGGGTTGGAAGGGACCTTAAAACCATCCAGTGCCACCCCTGCCATGGGCAGGGACACCTTCCACTGTCCCCAGGTGCTCCAAGCCCTGTCCAGCCTTGCCTTGGACACTTCCAGGGATCCAGGGGCAGCCACAGCTTCTCTGGGCACCCTGTGCCAGGGCC
>NW_008237227.1:668893-679604 GCF_000691975.1 Corvus brachyrhynchos | reverse complement strand
CCCTGCAAGGCCACAGTGAGGTCACCCCAGAGCTTCTCCTCTCCAGGCTGAACAATCCCAGCTCTCGCAGCCTTTCCTCCCAGCAGAGCTGCTCCATCCCTCTGCTCATCCTGGTGCCTCCTCTGGGCTCTCTCCAGCAGCTGAGTTGTACTTTGAGAACAGCTTTCTCCTCTGCCAATCCTTCTCTTTTCTGTCATTTCCCTGTTTGCCTCTGTTTCCAGCTGCCCATTTTGACCCTCACTGGCTTCTCCTCCCTGTCTCTCTGTGAGCTTTTTGGGCAATAAATATTCCTGGCTGCTCCTTCTCCTTCCTGGTCCCCAAAACACCCAAGAGCTGCGTCTGTCAGCTGAGCAGCATCTCCCAGCCCCCTGCCAGGCCTGCCACCGCCTGTTCCCACTGACAGGAAGCGTCTGGCAGCTCCCTGGGAACCACCTGCCCATGCAAACATCCCAGCAATCCAAGCATTCCCTGCTCCCTGTGCAATCCTACATGCACAGGAGAGGGGCACCAGTTGGAATCACTGTGAGCACAGAAAGGAGGGTTTGTGGGATTCACAAATCCTGGCCTGGTCCAGGTCGGTGGGACAGCTCTGTCCCTGCCACCAGGAGTCCCTTCTCTTGCAGCTCTCAGTCCTACAGCTCAGCCAGCACCAGGATCATCCCATCCCGACCAGGATGAAGCTTTGGGATACATTTGGATGATGCTGTGGCCTCCCACAGCATTGCTTCCTTTCTCCATGCAGCTTTCCCAGCCAACCTGAGAGACCACCCGAAGACAACTCCTCGCCTTGGGAGGGGATGAGGAACCTTTGTGTGCCCATCTGGGCTTCATGTCCTGCCTGACAGGGAGAAAGCACCTGGGACATCCAGAACAGCAGCTGGATAAGCTTTGGAGAGGATTGCTCAGGAAGCCACAGGATCTGCTGGGGAGCAAACCCTCTGGGGAGCTTTGACAGGAGCAGCCCCCTCTTCCCAGCAGTGCTCTGGGGGCCTGTGCAAAATCCCATCCCTGCAGCAGCTCCAAGGCTGAATCCAGTGCGTGCTGCTTGTTTGGCTCCTGGGTGGCCATGGCAGCAGCAGGATCCATCTGTCCCTCCTCAGAGGGAAATCTAAAGGTGCAGAGGCTTCTTTCCCAAGGAATGGCTTCCCAAAGGCAGCATCTTGGTTCTCCTGAGATGAGGAATGAACCCTTGTGCCAGGCTGAAGGGAATGGAGTGGCAATATCTGCTAAATCCCAGCGAGGCAGAGGTTTGTTGTTAACTCCTGAAATGCTGCTTGGAGCCAGCCTCCCCCTGGGGTTCTCCTGCCACGACAGCCACCCCAAACTCCACGCGGAATGTGGCACGGGCAGGTGCTACCCCAGCATCTCCCACGGGCTCCCTGGCACAGGCTCACAGAGAGGGGACCAAATCCTGCTGTTCTCTGCTGTCACTCCTTCCAGCTCCTCTGGCACAGGCCGCTTGTGTTGGGTTTTGCTAATCCTGGGCCTAGACTTGAGCAAGGGCTGCTAAACACAGCAGCCCCAGTCCAGCCTTTGCCTCATAATCCACCCACCACCCCAGTGGAGAAGAGAGCAGTGAATCAGCCAACCCCCACGTGTTTGTCAGGTCTTCCCTGTCACTTCCCTCTTGACATTTCCATAATCCTGCTGTGCCTGCAATTAAGAACTTCAACAAAACGCCCGCTGCTCTCCTCCTCCTCCGCAGCACGGAGCAACAAAGCTGCACAGGCACCGACTCCTGCTGAAACGAGATGAGCAAAATGAGCAGCCGAGGTCAGAGGCTTTTTCACAGCTGCCGAGGGATGTGAGAGATAAAAGGCCAGGGGTGTCAGAACTTCCTCCTCGGGTTGTGCAAGTGTAGCACACAGCCCAATCACGTATTTATTTGTGGGGAGCTGCTCTGATAGCGTCTGTCAGAGCAAACCACGCTCAGCCTTCCTGCCTCCCAGCCAGCAGCAGGCAGGCACCGGGAGCTGGCTTCAAAGGTGGGATCAGCCATTCCTGGAGCAAGCCAGGGCCCAGCAGAAGCCTCAGCTGCCTGCAGAGCCCTCACACCTTGGGTTCAGAGACACAGAAGGCTCCAGCTTCTTCCAGTGCCTGTTTTCTTTCCTCTGGGGTCAAACACAGGGATGGGAGGGATGAAGGGCAGCCTCCAGATTTTCACTCCAAGTAAGGTCTCCTCATGACTTCTGCATAAAGAGGTGTCCTCCAGTCCAACACATTCCTCATGGAAGGGGTGGCCAGGCACTGGAAGGGGCTGGTGGAGTCCCCATCCCTGGAGGTGTCCAAGGAAGGCCTGGACGTGGCACTCAGAGCTCTGGGCTGGGATGGAGCACAGCTTGGACTCGGTCTTGGAAGGCTTTTCCAACCTCAGTGATCCTGGGATCCCACAGCCTGGGTCGAATGTACTTGGCACACTTGGGAGGACGTGAAGCCCAGGTGGGCACACAAAGGTTCCTCATCCCCTCCCAAGGCGAGGAGTTGTCTTTGGGTGGTCTCTCAGGTTGGCTGGGAAGGCTGCATGGAGAAAGGAAGCCACAGCATCATCCAAATGTATCCCAAAGTAGCCCTCCCTTCTCCCTGGAGCAGCTTGGGGAGGGCTTACGGAGCCAGCAGGATGCCCAACATCCGTGGCACCAAAATGTTCAAACCCAGGCACACCCAAATGTTCGACACCACTTGTGACACAACTGGTCCTGCACGTGAGCCAGACCTCATCGTTCCCCTCCCCAAACCACCTCCCTCGCCCTTCTAAGTGACCTGAACGCCACTGCAGGAGCCCTGACTGCTGCTCCTCACCCGGTTTCCTGCAGCAATGATTATTTCTGCCTATTTGCCATCCTCCAGTTCCTCGATTCCCCTCTGGTTCTGACTGCCCACTGTAATTGTGTCACATGCACATCTCGCCAGCTTAATTCCAGACTGATAAATGTCTTAACTTCAGATAATGAGTGGGGAGAGCCAGGACCAATAACTGCTCATTATTCCCCCATTATTTTTGCTTTGGTGCTGTGTAAATTAGCCGAGGAGCTCTGCACTCCTCTATTTTGACAATTCAGTGGCAGCAGCCATTTCAGCAGTTGCTTTAACAGTTCTAATTTGCCAGGTTGATTTCCAAGAAATTCAGCCACCAGCAATTTGTCTATTTGCTCACACACTCTCTGGCATTCCTTCTGCAAGACTCTGCCTGCACATCCCGCCACAGAGGCTCCGGACTTTGCCAGTTTCCATCCTGTGATCCTCATTCTGCAGAACACAAAGGAACCGTGATTAAAGAAAAATCCAAAAAATTACTACTGCAAAACTAAAAAGACCGAGGGAAATCTTTGAATGGGTCCTTTCTGCAGAGGATTAAGCGGAAAAAGGAGTCCCGTGTCTCGCTCAATTATTTCTTATCTGTTTCAGGGCTGCAATATGGGTTTGGATAATTTGTCGGAGTGGGATGAGTGCATCCATTATTTATGTATTTATCCATTTTGGAGCGTTACCTGATGGCCATTCTGCGCCGTGGAGCTGCCAATCAGCTGAGCTCAGCAACAGCTACAGCAGAGAATCGTGGAATGTCCTCGGTGGGAAGGTCACACAGGGATTCTGGAGTTTCACTCCCTGCCCTGCACAGATCCCCCAACAACCCCACCCTGGGCATCCCTGGCAGCACTGTCCAAACACTCCTGGAGCTCTGGCAGCCTCGGGGCCGTGCCCATTCCCTGGGGAGCCTGGGCAGTGCCCAACAGCCTCTGGGGGAAGAACCTTTCCCTGAGATCCAACCTAAACCCCCCTGGCCCAGCTCCAGCCATTCCTTGGGGTCCTGGGATCCAGCCCCTCACACTGGGAAAAGCAGCCGTGGCACAGCCCTCACGCAGATGAAGAATTCCAGAAATGGACCATCCTTAGGAGCTGCTGGAAGACTCACACAGCAAAAAGGCTTTGCTGGAAAAGCCTCAGGGCCGACACGGGTGTTGAACTCAACACTCTCCAGTGAGGGAACAAAACACCAATACAAACAAAAATAATACAAAACAAAGGAGATTTCACACCTTGCAAAGCCAGAGCCCTCTGGAAGTCCATGTTTATGGCTGCCATGGGGAACTGAAGCACCTCCCCTATGGAGACAGGCTGGGAGAGCTGGAGCTGCTCAGCCTGGAGAAGGGAAGGTTGTGTGGAGACCTCAGAGCCACTTCCAGTGTCTGCAGGAGCTACAGCAAGCTGGACAGGGACTTTTCATCAGGAACTGGAGTGCCAGGACAAGGGGGAATCAAACTGAAAGAGGGGAAATTTAGCTTAGATATTGGGAGGAAATTCCTCCCTGGGAGGGTGCTGAGGCCCTGGCACAGGGTGCCCAGAGAAGCTGTGGCTGCCCCTGGATCCCTGGCAGTGTCCAAGGCCAGGTTGGACAGGGCTTGGAGCAAATTTGCTAGAGGAAGGTGTCCCTGCCCATGGCAGGTGTTGGAATAGGATGAGCTTTAAGGTCCCTTCCGACCCAAACCATTCCCTGATTGTACATTTTCCATCGGGAGCATTTGGTGCTGCTGCAAAGGGTGGCAGCAGGAGCATCTCAGGGTAATAAACAGTAATTAAGGAGTTGTGCTATCAGACTGCTCAGACTGCATCCCAAACCACTCCAGCCTGGAGCTCACGGGATCGATGGCTCTGCTCCAGCAGTTCCAGCCACACTCTGCCCAGCAGCCCGCTCTGGCTGCAATCAGGGATGTCAAACAGCTCCCAGTGCACACACGGATTTCCAAACCCAGTCACAACCAAACCGGGGACAGGTTCGGGATCTTGTCATCCCCCTCAGCAGGAGGGAAAAATAAAAAATCTAAAAAAGGAGTGTTGTCACCCAGGCATTTTGAGCCAAGAGGTCACAAAGCCAATCACTCTGCCCTACCCAGGATGAGGAGTCCAGCAACCAAACAATAAGTTTTTTTTTCTTTGATTGATTTGCACATTGTGAAAGTTGGGAGTGAGAAGAAGAGAGCAAAGGCAAAGCTATTCTGCCTTGACTATAGTATCTGCTTCCACAAAATTGAAAAAGTCCTTTTGGAGCGCTTCTGAACGTCTCAAAAAATCAAGTTAAGGAAAGGTCTGAAATGAAAAGTCAGCTCAACAGAAACGAAGCAAAAAGAGTTTGCAGAAATGTCAGCAGAAAGTACTTGTCTTTTTCTCCCCGGGGGTTTTTGTTCTAAAACAATCTGGTCAAATCACTCCAGAGTCACGATTAGCATCAGTGTTAGCAAATCTTCATTCTGTGCAAAAACAAATCAAACGCATTAAAATGCCTGCGAGCGCCCTTCTTGTGGGAAAAGGAGGGCCCAGCTCTGGACTGGGAGGAAACACGTTTAGACTGGAAATTAGGAAGGAATTCTTTACCCCGACGGAGGTGAGGCCCTGGCACAGGGTGCCCAGAGAAGCTGTGGCTGCCCCTGGATCCCTGGAAGTGCCCAAGGCCAGGTTGGATGAGGCTTGGGGCACCCTGGGACAGTGGGAGGTGTCCCTGACCATGGATGGGCTTTAAGGTCCCTTCCCACCCAAACCATTCCACAATTCCAAGTTTCCTTCAACACCTCAAATGCAGGTGCTGGGGCTGTGCAGGGACCCCTCCCTGGGCAGGCCGAGCAGAGCACGGGGAAGGAAAAGCAGGGATGAGGGATTCCCAGGATTCTCACTGCCACTGTTCAGCGCTCCACGGACCCTGCGGCACAGCAGGAGATGCGGGGCAGCACTGCCCTCCATTTCCAACGGGAATTCCCAAGGGAGTCCAGGAATCCCTAATTCCTGAGCACCTGGTTTGCACATTTCCCTGCTGTGCAACCGTGGTGTGAACTCCTACCACAGCCACTGCTGGCATCCCCAACAGCCAGCGCTGCAGGGACACTTCTGTCTCTGGTGGCACATGAGCCAGCAGCAGGGTCATGTGTCGGACACATCCGATCTGGGATCAGCAGTAATTAACGGAATTAACCCCACCACTGACCTGCACACCTCAGCTTTGCACCACTTCTGCACTTCAAGGGCTCATCTGACAACAAGGGAACCAACGGCAGGACAAGAGGAAATGGCCTCAGGGGGCACCAGGGAAGGTTTATGTTGGATGTTAGGGACAATCTCTTCACTGAAGGGCTGTCCAGCCCTGGCACAGCTGCCCAGGGTGGTGGTGGAGACCCCATCCCTGGAGGGATTTCACAGACCTGTGGATGGGGCACTGGGGGACAGGGGTTAGTGGTGGCCTTGGCAGTGCTGGGTCAATGATCTTGAAGGTCTTTTCCAACCTAAAGGATTTTAGGATTTTCTAAGGTGACAGATATCCCCAGAGGTGTAACCCCAGTGTCCTCCCAGCTGGTCTCCCTTTACCCTGTACCAGTCTGGCCATTTCAGCTGGGTCTCACGGGGCCTCTTGTAGGAGGCAGCAGCTCTCCCAATCCATTTTTCCTTCTCATTTGGTGGTGGCAACCTTCTGCCATTGGGATGGGGCAGATGACATCATTCCCTGCACTGGATGTCACCAGCTGGAGCTCATCCCATCCTGAGACAAGCCCAAAAATTCAAGCAACACATCACTCTAAGGAGGCTCCCTCAGGTCAGGACACGAACACCAGAGCTGCTACTGCCAGAGAATTCCTGCAGCTTTTAGCTCCAACCACCTTCCAAAATCCACCTGCACACTGGAGGTCCTCACGTGCAGTGCAGCTCTCCCAAGAATCATGGAATGGCCAGGGTTGGAAGAGACCTTTAAGATCATCCCACCCCTGCCGTGGGCAGGGACACCTTCCACTAGCCCAGGATGCTCCAAGCCCTGTCCAACCTGGCCTGGGACCCTTCCAGGGGCAGCCCCAGCTGCTCTGGGCACCCTGTGCCAGGGCCTCACCACCCTCACAGGGAGGAATTTCTTCCCAATATCCCATCTAACCCTGCTTTCTGGCAGTTTGAAGCCATTCCCCTTGTGCTGGCACTCCAGGCCCTTGTCAATATTCTCTCTCCAGTTTCCTGTTGGCTCCTTCAGGCACTGCAAGGCCACAATGAGGTCATCCCAGAGCTTCTCCTCTCCAGGCTGAACAATCCCAGCTCTCGCAGCCTTTCCTCCCAGCAGAGCTGCTCCATCCCTCTGCTCATCCTGGAGCCTCCTCTGGGCTCTCTCCAGCACCTCCACGTCCTCACTCTGGGCCCCAGGGCTGGGGCAGCTCTGCAGGTGGGGTCTCACCTGAGGGGGCAGAGGGGCAGAATCCCAACCCCTTTCCTGCTGCCCACGCTGGGGCTCAGCCCAGCACAGGGGCGTTGGACAGGAAGTGGGAGCACTGAGCAGTTCCAGGGCTGCAGAGAGCAGCGCACGAGGAGGGCACAGAAATGATCAAAGCGACACTGGCAGGTAAATACTGGGGTCATCCCACCCAGGGCATGGACAGGGCCAACAGCGGGGGCCAGGAGCTGTGGGAAGCGATGCCTCTCTCAGCCACAAAGTTCATGGACGGAGCACTCCAAGCCCCGCAGCCCGAGGGCTGCATCCCTGCCTGGAATAACAACAACGCCCGGGAACGGCTGCTGCCTTCGGTTCCTGCTGTCGTGGAAGAACAGCTGCTGCTATCACAGCGAAGCACAGAGGGAACGGGAGGAGGACAGAAAAAAATACACCCCCGAAAGCACAAAAAGCTGGAATCTGCTCAATTCAGGGCTCGGAGAAGCCAACCCCACCAATCACTGCGCACAAACGTGATTAACCAGGGTCTGTCTGGCACTGCGTGATGCAGAAAGGCTTTTCCTCCCCTCCCCTCTCTCCAAGGATCCGGATTCCTCTTAAGGAGGGGAGAAGGGAGGGGGAAGCGCGGCGTGTCCCCACATCGCGGCTGCGAGGCGACAACCCGCACTCGCCGCTTGCAGCTCTGCGTCCCAGCCCCGAGCTGCGTTTGTCGGGAGCTGCGCTCTGCGCAGGCATCGCCGGGAGCTGCCGCAGCCCCCGCGCCTGCCGCAGGGAAAGAAAGGTCGCTGCTGCCACCTGCAGCCCTCCGGAGACGCTCCCTGCCCGAACGCCGGGTCAAACGGGTGGGAAGGGCCGGGCTAACGAGGGGTCAGCCCTGCCGAAGAGCCGCTTGGCCGGGTTCGCAGGGAGGCGGGGTGCTGCTGCTCCCGCGGCATGTGCCATCCTCGGATGCGAAATGGTGCCGAGCGCTTTCCTGCTCTGCCCGACCCGCCCGAGCTGGCACAAAGTCCAGCAAGTATGAGAGGCGGCAGAACTCCTTGGAGAGAATGAGGGAGGTGGAGATCACACGTCTGGATATCGGCTGTGTCGTGATACCACCCAGAAAAAACCCCCACAGAGCTTTCCCAGAGCAGCTGTGGCTGCCCCTGGATCCCTGGAAGTGCCCAAGTGTTGGGTGGGGCTTGGAGCCACCTGGAATAGTGGAAGGCGTCCCTTGCATGGAATGAGATCAGCTTTAAGGTCTCTTCCAACCCAAACCATTCCACGCTTCCGTGACCCAGTGAAAGCCTCCGTGTGCAAATCCAGCAGCTCCAGCAGCAGTGTGTGAGGGTATTTTTCCAGCAGGGAACATCAGGATAACGTGGAGGAATCTGAGACGTGTGATTAATACTGGAGCACAGACTGGGTACCTGGCAGCTCTCCCAAAGCCCGAGGTAGTGTCAAGCATCTCCTCCTCTATGAAAAGGCAGAACTTAATCTCGAAGGACTCTGGATGTTCACATCCTGGGAAGGCACAGAGCCAAGAATACAGTTATTTTCTTTACAAAACCTGGCCTAATCCCATTTTACTCCTAAAATCAGCTATCCCCTCTGAAGGAAATCAAGCCCAGATATAAAGAAACTGTTCTGCCCTAAAAAAAAAACCCCACCAAACCCACCAAACACCATCCCCACCCTACTGAGAGCCTGCAGAGCAGACACACACAGCCCTAAACCTCTGATCTCCACATGCTGAAAACAAAACACCAGGAAACCTGAAACAGGAGAGAAAAAGCTGTAAACTGTCCCTCAGGCTCTGTGATGACACAAGGAAATAACCCCCAGGACCCCAAAACCAGTGGCAAAAAGCAACGGATGTGATAGCAAGAGCTATTTGCTAATTAACAGGAAATTTCACCATCTGTAAACCCCCCCCCCCAGGTTTGCTACATCAATGCATCTCTGCTTGGAGAGGGAACGAAACTTCAGCCAAATCATTACTCCAAAAATATGAACCTGAAAGCTCCTGCAAGAGTTAATAAGGGGGGATGAGAACCCCAAGCCCTACACACAAAATAAAAGGAGCCCTAAAGCACTGGATTCATATTTCAGCCTGACTTCAGTGCTAAATGTCGACCAATTTTGACAGAAATCCATCACCCAAATAAAATTTGAGGGTCTGAAGCAGAGAGTTGAAGCATAAAAATATACTGCAAAGGCACATTTAAAGCCCGGGTCTAAAATTAGTTGTTTGACACAGGGAGCTTTAACAGTGCTGCAATCCCTCCTTCCTGATTTTGTTCTCTAAGCTCACACATGGCTAAAACCACATTTTTTATGAGTTATAGCTTAAAAGGAAGGATTCTCCTCCGTGTTCTGCCCTATTAGGACAGGTTTCACCACTTAACACAAGTTTGCTGGGATGAGTGGGAGTCCCCAGGTTTGCTGACCGCTTTTCCCAGGATTTAACAAAAGCCAAGTTGTTCAGCCCCGCTCTGTAAATTTGACAAGAAATGAGTTTAGCAATTCCAGTAAGTTATTCCTGCATTCCAAAGCCTGGCTATCTTCATCTCTTCTTTTGAAAAAAGAAAAAAAAGATGCCTTATCCTCTTCCTAATACAGAGGAAAGATGTAAAGATCCCCTGATCTTTGAGGGAAGGTGGCTTCAAACCCTTCGCACTCCTCGTGCATGAAAATAAATCCATAGGAAAAAGAGGAGCTCACGGCTGGAATGTTAACATCTTGTAGCATCAATTATGATATTTATCATGCAGGGAAGGAGAAGTTAGCAACCATTTATAGCCCAGTTCCAGTAAACATTAGTGCCTTTCCCAGCACATACACACACCCCCACAATTAATCAGAGGCAAAACTCGTCCCAAATAAACCCGAGCTGCTTCACAGAGGCGGCTTTGTTTTCCCCATCTCCCCAGGGTGGTTCACCAGGAACGATCCCTGCCATCCCAGGTCCTCAGAGAAACCACTGGGAAAACCTTTCCCTGCTCCCTGAGTAGGAACTGCTCGTTCTGAGGAGGAACAGCACTTCTGGGGGCTGCAGGGGCACCTGGTGGCACAAACAGCCCATGGAGGGGGTTGCAGGCATCTGCAAGAGGTGGCTGTGGAACAGCTGTACCTGTGTGGTCCCCACTGGTCCCCAGGGGCCAGGAAAGTTCTCCAGCCACTGCAGAAAGAGATGTCCAAGTGTTTGCCACGACCTGGGACAGGCAGACCCAGCAGCAGTGACACAAGTGGGGCACCAAAGCACAAAGCCCAAGTTTTCCTATAAAAACGCAACCCAAAGCTTCATTGGACACAAAATGAGACAAGTGGCCCCAAACTCAGAGTCCCAGCCCTCAGCAAGGCCATTGCCCACCAGCAGCACCAGTATGGGGCTGGTTTTACCCCTGGGGCTGGAGAGGGACATGCAGAGGTGGGACCTGCTTCCCTCACCTCAATGAGCTTTAGAAGATCCGCTCAGGAGGACACGTGGAGCTCCCCACAAACCCCCAGGGACCCTGCACAATGTCCCAGAGCAGGAAC
>NW_008237227.1:629678-668512 GCF_000691975.1 Corvus brachyrhynchos | reverse complement strand
CAGACCCAGGGACTTCCACGCCACCACCCCACAAACCCCCAGTCCAGGCAACCTCCCTAAACCCCCAGACAAGGGATCCCCACACACACTTTCTCCCCCAACCCCCCAATCCATGGACCGCCCCAAAACCCCCAGTCCAGGGACCCCCCCACCACACACAGAGCCCTTGGCAGGAGCACCTCAGCAAAGAGGCTCCTCCCAGGCTGACAGGGCCATATAAATAATAGGGTTGGTGTAAAATTAGGGGATGTGGGTCAAGGGGGAGACGCTTAAGGAGAGCGGGAAGCACAATGAAATGGGGGCAGAGGGAGTCAGTGCTGTGCCAGCAGCCTGTGGATCACGGAATCCTTAAGGAATCTCTGAATCCTTAAGGAATCTCTGAATCCTCAAGGCTGGAAAAAGCCCCAACCTCTCCAAGTGCACCCGTGTCCATCAGGGACTGAGCAGAGCCATCATCCTGCCCTGTGGGAAGCAGGAGCTGCCGCCCTCCTGCCTCTCTCCTTTCGCTTCCCAATGCACGTTCTCCACAAAAGAGGAATTTCCAGGACAGTTTTCCCCCCCATCCCCACATCCCCTGTGTTGTTATTGCTTGGGCTCGGGGTTGCCATGAGAACGTGCAGCCAATGTTAGTTTAATGGAATTATCGTGTGTGGAAAAGGACCTTGGCCAGAGCCTGGCTCCCTGATTCATTCCCTCACAACCAGGCCCTGAGCAGATATTCCATGGAATGCTGGCCAGTCAGGGCTTCCAGACTTAGCTCACCCCGGCACAGCTCTTCCCAGAATTAATAAACCAGCATATTCCTTTCAAAACTGCTTTTCTGATGGAAAAAAAAAGCCCTGAAGGAGTGCCTGAAATGCAGAGCTGCCTCATCACTCCCACACTGGATGGATCCTCAGCACTGGGGAGCTCAGGAGTTTCTGGGCAGATTTAGAGTTTTCCTTTGTTTCTTAGAGTTTTCCTTTGTTTCTTCCCTCAGTCCCCACGGAAGCCATTCCAGCTGTTCCCTCCTCAGCAATCACACAGCAAGGTGTGGGAATCAGACCCACACAAGCCTTTCATGACTCAGTTTCCACGTCAGCTTTTTCCTTATTTACTGCAGAGCTCAGGGTGTTTTTAGTCTGGGCCACTGAAGCAAGATTCCAAGGGAAAGGATGGATTTTTCTATCCAAGTTTGGGTGATAAATACGAGCTCTGTGGTGACACAGAAGAGCACGAGGCCAGGAGAGAGGACACAGATCCGTGGCTGCCGGTCCTGCCCGCGCTCCCCGTGAGATCCTTTGGAGGGATATCCTGGTTTTCCTCTGGTTTGTTTTTGCTGCCACTTCAGAGGCAAAACTTGCCATTTTTCCCACTTCCCGGGGAAGGGAAGCCAGTCCAACCAGGCTGAGTCCAGCAGAAACTGGGGAGGAGGAAGAAAAGCCACCAGATGTAGCAGCCCAGGGTCTCTGAGGCTTCAACCACTGCGTGTTAGTTGTAGATAAGGCCCTTCAAAGCCGTTGTTTTATTCCTTTAAAACCACGCTGGCTCCAGCCAGAGCTGTGAATTCATGGAGCAGAGCTCTTTCCCAAGGCCAATATTGCCTGTCCAGATGATCCCATAATTCCACCGAGGTCCAACGTTTCATTTGGCCTCCCCAGCAGACCTGACCTCGCAGGAATATTTTCTTGGCATGAACCGTAGAGAAACTGTGAAGAGAAAGTATTAAATGCTTTCAAAGGAGACGAGAGCAGAAGGGGGTTTTTTTGTTTGTTTGTTTCTTGCTGTCTACTCAGTGATAAAGAGACAAAAAAAAGCCAGAATTTCGTAAAACCCTATTTGTTAATGATCAGGAAATGCAAAGCCTGACTATGGAATTATGCTGCTCTTTTGAAGGAGCTTCTGGTGGCTTCTGCAAAAGAAAACAGAGCCAACTGATGCCAATAATAGGCTAAATAATTAAAAGAGAGGTTTTCTCTCTTCGGGGTGGAAGCCAACAAGGGGATTAACGAAGGAAGAGAGATAAAGTGAGGAAAAACTCTTGTATTTCCAGTAAAAGTGATGAGTTTATTACAAAAAATATTAAAAAAAGCGAGAGGCCAGTGGTTGGCCCTAAACTGGGATGTCTCAGTCAACCACACCAAAAATCCACCCTCACTCCAAATAATCTGTGCAGTGCTCACCAGAGCTGGGAAAAACCCAGCTAAAGGAACTTCGAGGGGCTTGGAGAACCCCCAGTAGGTGGAAAGATTCCTAAGGTGCTGCATATCCAGGGAATTTTAGTTCCAGTAACTTCAGATTAGAACCACTCACTGTGCCCTGCAGGACGGTTTGGGTTGGACAACTAAAAATGACAAATTCATCTTCTACGACAATTAAATGAAGTCAGTAATTGATGCTAATTGATCTTCAGCCGAGAGGGCTCTTACTGCTTTGCTGTGGTCTCCCTGATGCTCTGGCACTTTCCTCTCTTTCCCACTTCTCCTCCCTGCAGTCCCCTGGCCATGGGGATGTCCCCCAGGCCCCAACAGCTGCTCCTGCGCTTGCCCAGCTTGGCCAGCTCTATGCATCTTTTTCGGCTGCTCCCTTCTTGGGGTTTTCATGTATTTTTTTTTTTTTTTTTTTTTTTTTTTTTTGGAGAGGCTTTTTGGAGCATCTCCAAGGTGTCTCTGGCTGGGGGAATGATCCCACTTCTCTTTGTGTGGATCAAAGTCGGTTGTTTGGTTTCCCTCCATCCTCCAAAAGCTTCCAGCTTTGAGAAAGGCACGATTGACCTCCCGCTGCCTCCCCAGCCACCCACATCCTATCTGGAAGCTGTGGCTGTGGCCTGCAATCCCAGCTGTGCCACAGTCCAGGAGCAGCCCCTCCTGGTTTATTTCCAGAGCCAGTTTACATCCCTCGCCCATGGGTAGGAAGTGTGGTTAAAATGTCTCTAAACTTGGAATTATTCTATCCCTGCAAGTACAGATTTCCAACCCGAGCTCACCCCAAGCAGGATTTCAAAGGCAAATCCCCATTTCTCTTCAGCAAGAAAAACATCCCGACAATATTTTGCTTTGACCTTCTTGAAGTGTTTTAATGAGACTGAAACAATCCATATTAACGGAGATTGAAATGTTTCATTTCCACGCTGCTGCTCCAATTGCTGCCTGATACGAGAGGAATAGAGCGCAGCAATTTTACAAATGGTTTCAATAATGTCCCACTAAAGCCTGCCAAAAATCAATTTCTGAACACAGGGCGCTTTTTCCAGGGAAAATCTCCCTGAGGCTGTAATGCCAGGGGGTGTGGAGAGGGTGAGCTCTGAGGACACCCTGCAGATCCCGGTGCTCCAGCAGCTCTCTGCGCTTGGAAACTGCGACAGAGGGAACGAGGGAAGTTGTGACAGAGGCAATGAGACCTTGAGAGATGCTTTTGCAACTCCTGATGCTGCTACAGGAGGAGCAACAACAACATTAACACCAGGCTTTAGTCCCCCGTAGCTCAAACCGGGAATCCATGTCCTTGCAGGGCAGGATTCCCGTGCACCTGCCCATCTTTGGATACTGCAGGGATCCGAGGTGTGCATTCCCCTTGATGGAGCCAGGAAGAGCAAAGACGTTTTGGGCACCCAAATCTGCTTGGAAATCCTCCTGTTATTCCCCTCCTGGGAATGGGACAAGAGCCTCAGGTCAGGGTCCTTTTCACTTAAATTCTACAATTCCGTGGAGCTGCTGGAGAGAGCCCAGAGGAGGCTCCAGGATGAGCAGAGGGATGGAGCAGCTCTGCTGGGAGGAAAGGCTGCGAGAGCTGGGATTGTTCAGCCTGGAGAGGAGAAGCTCTGGGGTGACCTCATTGTGGCCTTCCAGGGCCTGAAGGAGCCAACAAGAAGCCTGGAGAGAGACAATTTCCAAGGGATGGAGTGCCAGGACAAGGGGAATGGCTTCCCACTGCCAGAGGGCAGGGATGGATGGGATATTGGGAAGGAATCCTTCCCTGGGAGGGTGGGGAGGCCCTGGCACAGGGTGCCCAGAGCAGCTGTGGCTGCCCCTGGATCCCTGGCAGTGTCCAAGGCCAGGCTGGACGGGGCTTGGAGCACCTTGGGACAGTGGAAGGTGTCCCTGCCAACCTGAGCACCCCCTCAGCTCGGGAGGAGCAGGAAGGGTTTCAGGTCACTGCCTGCCAGATGTATCCTTTCCTCCTTCAAATCTTTCTCTCCCACTTTCCCTCTCCTCCCTCTCTGCAAAAATCTTCCTGCCACCTCCTGGAAGAAGCTGCAACTGCTGCAGTGCCTCTGCAGAAGTGGAAGAAATGCTCTGGATGTGCTGGAAAGCTCTCCAGGTTCGGGAGGAGGTGGGAGCTCCCGGGTGGATTTCCAGCCTCTCCTCTGTGTCTTTTCTCTCTCCAGGAGTGCCTGCCTTGCTTTTTTTTTAAATTTTTTTTTCTGATGTTATCAGTGATAAATGCCGGTGCTTCCCCCCAGTCATTGCTTTCTTTTCAAGGAGAAGACAACAAGGGAATTCAGCTAAAGCACAGGAAATTAGGGAGAGCGATTAAGATCCACACCTTTGTGGTGTGGCTTTGTGTGTCCAGCCAAAACCACTAATTATTATTTTTGTCACTATTTGTGTTACAAAGGGAATGCCAAACAAGCTGAGAGAAGTCCTCGTCAGGGGTTATCCAAACACAGTAAATTACCTCTGCCCCCAAAAAGGCAGAAATAAGAATAAAATTAAGTGGTTTACTCAGGGGCCGGGAAATTCTGAAGCTAAAAAGTAACAAACTGCTTTTGGCAGTCAGATAAATATTGGGATGCATTTGGACAACGCTGTCAAGCACAGAGTGGCATTTTGGGATGTCCTGTGCAGGGCCAGGAGTTGGATTGGATGATCCTCGTGGGTCCCTTCCAGCTCAGGATATTCCACGTAATTCATATTCTGCGATGCAATTCCAGCGGGTTAATGCCACATTTAACATCGGCGTTGTTCCAGCTGGATTTTTACCTGGGATAATCCCCTCAGCCTTGGATGCTCCCTTTATCCATGAGCATCCTTTTAGCTCACTGACTCCCACATGTGTCCAGTCTGTTTGATTTTCCAGCGAAACCCCACGGCGTGTTTGCTAAATACGGCACTGCCTCGCGGGAAGAGCTGAGGGCAGGGAGCTGCGCTGGATAACAACACAATTCATGGGGATTTTTATTGTAATTGTTATGCCAAAGCTCCGTAGAGTCTCTCCCGCATTTATCCTGAGTCGATCCTGTGTGGAGGAAAGGATCAACAAATCTTCCAGCAAATCTGAGGGCTCTGGCCTTGGAGGGGTTCAATATTTAGCGTACAGGGACTGATTTAAACACTGAAATCGGGTGTGTTTACACACCTAGAGAGCTGCACAGGACATATTCCTTAAACTGGGAGTTCGGGATGTTCCCGCTCCTCTGCAGCTCCCAAAATACCCTAAAATGTTGTCAGTGAGGAACAAACGTCCCCAATGTCTTTTGTAGTCCGAGGGCTTTTAAATATCGTGGATTTCAAGGCCAGCATTGCTCTGTAAAATCCTTTGGCCAGGTAGAACTCCCCTGTCTTTAAGCAGCTCCTTTGAAGACTCTGTAGGATTTTTTCCTACCTTGATAATAATTTATTAGTTTTTTCAGCTTCCCAGTCCCTGCCAGACAGCTTGGATTGCTCCTGGAGGGTACTGGCCCTCTAGAAAAGGAAAGAGGAATGAATGAAACCTCAATTTCTCTGGGTCTGATCATATATTATTGGTTTTAGTTCAGCTGTACTTTTCTCCAGCACCAATTCCCCAGCATTTCCCTGTTTCTCACCTCTCTGGAGTTTTTATGCCCAGTGCAAAACCAGGGAAGAGCCACTCATATTTTCTTTCTGGGGTTATAGGGCCTAAATTGTGTCCCCTTCACATCTGGGTGAATTCAGACTTTCAGCGTGGCTGTGGGGAGGCAAACAGGCACGGCGTGATCACAACACCTCCAGCCCGCTGGAATCCAAGCTGAAAGGCAAATTCCTCCAGCTTTTCTCTGTGGGATCAGTTGGAATTGTTCCTTCGGGAAGGCTTGTACAGCAAATGGTGGCTCAGTGCCTTTTTTGGGAGCACGGTGCCACTGGGGGTGGCTCTGGGGGTGGCAGAGGGGCTGTGCTGCAGCTCCAGCTCACCTGGATGCCATTCCTGGATGTTCCTGGGCGAATCCCGCGGGCAGCACTGCAGCTCCAGCTGCTCAGAGCTCGTGTCTGCAAACACCAGGGGACACTGCGAGACTGAGCAGTGCCCGGGCTGGGCATGGCCTCAGCCCTCCAGGAACACCGGCAGTGCCCAGCACAGCCCTGCCCTGGGCTCCTCCCGGCCTTGGTGACCTCGGATCAGCGTCCCCTGCAAGGAGGGCGGCCAGCAGGGCAGGATGGGAGGGGACACCTTCCTACCTAAGGGTGTCACCCTTCAGAGTGGGACGAGGACACAGGGGT
This sequence comes from Corvus brachyrhynchos, assembly GCF_000691975.1. NCBI lineage: Eukaryota > Metazoa > Chordata > Aves > Passeriformes > Corvidae > Corvus > Corvus brachyrhynchos. The sequence goes on along the minus strand of NW_008237227.1, from coordinate 662,075 downwards.
GACAGCCGGGTGCTGCACCCCAGGATCACGCTCACCTGCCTCCAGGTGAAGTCTCAGCCTTTGCCTGGAGCATTCCAGCTGGGAAGTGCAGCTTGGAGCTGCCTCCAGGGTGGGAGGGCACGGAGCACCAGGGCGTGGTGGGGACAGAGCAGGTGGCACTCGGGCAGTGCTGTGGGCTGTGGGCTGTGCTGCTGGACCATTGGGAGCAGGGGAATGGAGGGGTCAGCTGGGCTCCACCTCCCTGTTCATGCCAAAGGCGTCTCATCCTTGCGTCATTCCCGAACACAGCCGTGGGGTTTATCCCCAAATGCCTTGGGAGGGTCAAGTGTAGTCTAAAAGGGGCTGCAAAGTTTGGCTGCTTGGAGCAGAGTTGGTGCTTTGCCTGTCAGACGTCTCTGATGGCAGCAGAGAGGTCCTCTGCTTATCCCAGTGCCCTGCTGTGGCAGGGAAGGATATAAAAATAACTCCCATTTCTCCTCTTTGCACGGCCTCTAAATTCCACTCTTAATTTACATAAGTTGGGGGTGTTCAGCCCGGAGAAACAAAGGCTCTGAGGAGACCTTAAAACCCCTTCCTGTGCCTAAAGGGCCTCCAAGAGAGCTGGAAGGGGACTTTGAACAAGAGGTGGAGTGACAGGGCAAGAGGGAATGGCCTTAAGCTGACAGAGGGCAAGGATGGATGGGATATTGGGAAGAAATTCCTCCCTGTGAGGGTAGGGAGGCCCTGGCACAGGGTGCCCGGAGAAGCTGGGGCTGCCCCTGGATCCCTGGAAGTGTCCAAGGCCAGGTTGGACGGGGCTTGGAACACCCTGGGATAGTGGAAGGTGTCCCTGCCCACGGCAGGGGGTGGCACTGGATGGGCTTTAAGGTCCCTCCCTACCCAAACCCTCCTGGGATTCTGGGATTTGCCTTGGGGAAGCCCTGCTCGGATTCAGGAGATGTTCCATCTCACGGGGTTGCTCTCATGGCAGGATGGAACCTAGCTGTCACTGCCCACCCGAGCCAGCCCAGAGGGGACAGGACAGCACTCACCAGTGGATTATGTGGATATCTGGAAAACAGCACAGGAATGTGGGGAGAGGGCAGTGGAACCAGAGTCAGCAGGGCTCAGCTCCCAGGCAGAAGAGCCTGTGCTTAATGGCTCTGCTGAATCAGGGCCCGAGAGGGGCTTCCTCTCCATCAGCTGATGGAATGACACTGGATCAGCCGAGCTGGTGATGCCAGGGAGGTGAAAGCATCTCCAAGGGCTTGGGGAGCCAATGGCTTGCAAGGATGCCAGAGGAGGAGCTGGCAAAGCAAAACCTCCGGCGGGCTGGGCTTGCCAAACGCCTCCTCCCACACAGTAAATTCACCCCCAATTAAAAATGTATCTGTTTGCTTTCCTGAGATTGATCACACATTTAATCAGGCACTGCTCAGATATAGAGTAGCACTGAAAGGCAGAGATAATAAAGAAATCATTCTTTTAAAGGAGTAGCTGCATTGCAGATCAATTTCTTCAAAACCTTCATGTGCACAGAAATCCTCTGGGATGAATATTTCATAAGGGGAATAACACTGTTAAATTAATAAAACCTCTGCATGCCTAGTTATGAACTACAAAGATTGCTGAAGTTGTTCTAAAAAAATCCTCCTGTTCATACTTTGTACATCAATTTATGACAGAGTCATAGCTGGACCCCGAGGGAAATGGAGGAGGAAGAGGGACCCTTTTGATGTGAGGAATTTTCAGTGAGTGGGAAGAGTTTCATGGACACAACTGCCCAGCCAGGGCAGGCAGCCCTGCTGGGAAGGGGAAACAGGATTCTCCAGTGGGAGCATGGACATGCTGAAATTAATTATGCTGAATATTCCTTCCTGCCTCTCTCAGGCTGTAGGGGAGTCACCCCTGAGGAGCTGGGGTGGCCTGAAGTGAGGGACAAGTGAGGTCTCTGGTGCCTATCTCCAGATACTCCTGGGTATCACTGGGGCCACGTCTTCAGTACCAGTCCCTCAGCTGGTGGGGGTGGGAAAGTCTTCATCCAGCTGAGGGCACTTGGTTTGTTGAGCTGGAGAACAGGAGGCTGAGGGCAGAGCTCATCCCTACCCAAAGTTTCATCCCCAGGGGCAGCTCAATCTCTGCTCTGTGCCCAGGGACAGGACCCAGGGCACAGCTGGAGCTGTGTCAGGGGGGTTTAGGTTGGATATCAGGGAAAGATTCTTCCTCCAGAGGAAGCTGGGCACTGCCCAGGCTCCCCAGGGAATGGGCACGGCCCCGAGGCTGCCAGAGCTCCAGGAGCGTTTGGATAGCGCTGCCAGGGATGCCCAGGGTGGGATTGTTGGGGTGTCTGTGCAGGGTCAGGGGTTGGATTTGATCTTTGTGGGTCCCTTCCAGCTCAGGTTATTCCATGATTCTGTGATTCCTTGTTGTGGGACCAGAATTGGGGTGTTCATCATCAGGGGCACCTGAATCAGCACAACAGGGACTCAGGTCTGTCTCCATCCTCATCCCAGGCCATGCCTCTCCAGAAATCCCATCCTGGTTGTCACTGCTCCCTCCATTCCCACACCAAGACCCCACCTGAGACTTCCCAGGGGAAAATAAACTTCCACTGGAAAACTACCAGCTTCTCCATCCGTTCTTTCTGTCTCTGTGAAGCTCGTTCCCCTTGCGCTTCTGCTCCCCAGCGAGGTCCTCAGTGGCAGCTTAGCGGAGGCTTCTCCTGCGGGCTGCTCCCAAACTTGAGAGGAACTCATCAGCTTTTAGCAGGCAAAGACAGAGAAAGCTCAAAACCACCATATTGATCTTCCTTTCCCTTTGAAATTTTCCCGAAGTAGCGCCAAATAAAAATAGAACAAAAATATGTATCACCGCTTCCCTACTTGTAGCTGATTTGTCTACTTGGCATTATTTTCTTCAGCGGGGAAGAGGGTGAGGCGCACAAAGGGGGCAGAGGCACGGGATAAATAAGTAAGAATGTAAAATTTGGTGTTTTGAATTTTTTTTTTTAATGTTAACCAGATAATGTATTCATAATCTTCCCTGCTTACGACTTAAAAATGAGTGCTCGCCTTTTGAAGCCCTCATCTGGCAGGGAGAGATAGCAGATTTCTAAGAGCATTTTTTATGCTCCTTTGATGACTGTGAGGGGAAAAAAAAAAATACTCAGAGAGCCGAAATGACATTTTTCTATAAATTTCACACAGCTCTGCAGGCATGTAGGCATGGAGGCATTCATTAAGATTAGTTGGAATTACTTAAGCACCGTGAATTTTCTCCATCAAGCTGGTAACTGGAACACTGCGGATTAGTTATTGATCAGCTGCCATTAATACTTGGGGCTCTTTCCATGCCTGTTGTTGCTCCTTCCCCCCTCTCTTGTGCGAGGCAAAGCTGTGAAATTCGCAAATTAAGCAGGCGCTCTTCAGTCTCTCCTTTGTTTTGGGGAACAAAAAAAACCCCGACAGAAAATAGAACTCCTTTGTTCATGCAAATCTCTATCTGCTCTGCCTCACCGCTTCCTCCTCTGCTCCCCACGGCAGCCCAAATTTGGGGTGGCTCCCAGCGCTGCTGCTGCAGTTCTTCCACGGAATCATGGGGTGGTTTGGGTGGGAAGGGACCTTAAAGACCACCTAATTCCACGCCCTGCCGTGGGCAGGGACAACTTCCACTAGCCCAGGGTGCTCCAAATCCCGTCCAACCTGGCCTTGGACACTTCCAGGGATGGGGAGGGCAATGCCATTCCAGCAGGAAGCGTGGTGGGGTCTCGCAGCGGGATTTCAGCACACCAGTCCTGCCGATGGATTTGGAGAGGCCACAAGCTGGGAATTCTGGCTGTGTGTGGCTCTGACCCTCGTGAGAGGCCTGGAGATAGCAGGGAGGCACCCCAAGCAACTTTTTCCTACACGGGGGGATGTGCCAGGCCACAAAGTCATCTCACAGAGCTGTGCAGATCCCACACCCCCTGCTGACCCCACCCCACCCACAGCCAGGGCCTGGACTGGGCACCAGCAGCTCCCAGTCTGGTTATGGGATTTGGCTGAGGCTGAAAACTGAATTTGAACTGCGTGGGACCTTCAAAGATCTCAGTCTCCACCTCTCCAGGCCTTCTACTTTTCTCTTGATCTTTGATCTCTTGGTCTTCGATCTCTTGATCTTTTTCCCATTGGAAAGCTCCTGTTTTTCAGTGATGCCCATTCCTAGTGAGGAGCACAGTGATAGCGTTTGGTCTTTCCCAGCCGAACTTCAGCCCAGCCAAGTTTGAGACACAAAAGTATTTTGTACATTTGAGCAACAGGGGTGTCCCAGAACTCCAGTGGGATTTCCTCTTCTGCTCCAGGTGCCTCAGCCCTGTGGGGTGTGATCCTCCCCACTGCTCAGACCTTCTGCTGAGGCACAGCCCTTTCTCACAGGAGCAAGGTCTCCTCTCCCTTCCCAGAAGATTTTCCTGAGCCTCTTTGTATTACTGGGCACCTGGACACCAAACCCTGACCTTCACTGGACTGTTCAGAGCCTGCTGGACCTGCACAGCTGAGTGTGAGGTGATGACACTGGGGCAAGAAGGAGGAGGCAGCAGCAAACTTGAAAAGCTCACTGCAGGATCAATCCCACAGGAATTGTGCTTGGCTGGACCAATTCTCCAACCAGCACCCCTGAGCAAAGCTCCAGCCCCACAACAACTGTGCATGGAGCTGGTTCTGGCTGTTCTGTGTCCAAACCACCAGCTCCTGTCACCTTTTCCTTCACCTTTTCCTTCTTCTGGTTGCCAAAAACCCCCTGGCCTGAGTCTGAAGAGCATCCCGCAGAGGATTTGCCACATTTCTCATCGGAGCAGCTGTTCCTCAGCTGGCTCTGAAATAAATGACCAAGGATGACTTTGGAAACGAGCATGCAAAGGAGCTGCAGGCAGCTGCTGCTGCAGGAGGAACACAAGGCTTCACTTCCCTATGCACAGCTCCTAGAAGGGCTGCTGTTCTTCCACAAGGACCTGCCACAAGCAGGACTGGACTGGGACCTTCAGGGTGTCCTGGCTCCGGCTGCCCCAGGCTGAGGGAAGCTCTGGGATGGAGTGGGACACACTCTCCATTATCCAAGCAGGGACTAAACCAGCTCAATTCCCACATTCCTATTTCAAAGCTGCAGTTTCAGGAAGGGGGCAATGACAAATAGGAGATAGCCGTGTCAGTGGCAGGGAGAGTGGGAGTTTCTTCCCCATGGGACGTGCAGCTCCGAGCTGATGGCTCCATTCTCATCAGGATAATTTACCTCCTCCTTAATGGGAAGGCAAGAGTGTCACCTTTCCCAGGTCCAGGCCTTTTGGGGTGGGAAGGAAGATGTGCCAGTTCAAGCACCACATCTACACCTGGAAGGGCCGGATTTGGGCCCGGAATTTTCACTCTGTGACCCTCCTAGGCACCGACTTCCAGCTGTTCCAATGGAATTTATGGAGCACCCCTGGCACATTTCTCTGTTAAGGCCCCTGAAAGTGAAATCTCTCATTCCTCTATCCCTTGCTGCTGTGTAGTGTTCAGGGAAGCTCCAGGGCTTCCTCAGGATCTTCTCTTTAGTCTTTCCTGTGGTGCCTAAATTCCCTTCCCTGAGGTACAGGCAGGAGCAGAGGCTTTATCAGGACACTGCCAGCTTTTCCCCAGGATCCTGGAGTGATGGAAAGCCACAAGAACTTCACAGGCCTTGATTCTTTGTGCCTTCTCAGCTCTAATGGACCCACAGTCAGACTGAAAGAGGAGACATTTAGATGGGATCTTGGGAAGAAATTCTCCCTGTGAGGGAGGTGAGGCCCTGGCACAGGGTGCTCAGAGAAGCTGGGGCTGCCCCTGGATCCTTGGAAGTGTCCCAGGCCAGGCTGGACAGGGCTTGGAGCAGCCTGGGATAGTGGAAGGTGTCCCTGCCCGTGGGAGGGGGTGGAATGAGAGGATCTTTAAGGTCCCTTCCAACCCAAACCATTCCATGATTCTATGCTCCTAATTGTGAGCAGGCTGGAATTGTGAGGGTGCTGGAACTGGACCCCAGAGGCTTCCACCGGGAAGGAAACGCGTCTGACGTGGAAGTTGTCCCTTGGTTTGGCCGTCTGGCAGCACAGCAGTTCCTGAGGCTGGGAGGAAAGCTCTGAATTATCTCTCCTCAGGGATGTGTAAAGTGCCGTGGCATGTCCTGCACAGCATGTCTGCTCCTTTCCTTCACAATCACCATTTCATGGCATATTTGTCCCAAGGGATGCCTGGACATGGCTGGGCTCACTTTATGCCCCGCTCTGGTTCCGGTTCTTCAGGGACATTCCACCTGATGTGTGTTCTCAAGTCCTCCTGGGATCTGTACAAAAACAAGGGAACATGATTTATTCTCTGCTGGGTTGTCACATTCCCTGCTTTCCATCTGCTGTCTTTCCCAGGGAATCCCAGAGCCCTCTCGGGTCGTCCTGAGCTGCAGAAGGAGCCCAGGGCACGGGCGTTGCTCTGACCCGAGGTGATGCAGACCCAGAGCAACCTGGATTTGCATTCCATTCACATAAACAAAGAAATGTTATTTCTGAGAGGATGAGCAATAAAAAACCTGGAAATGAAACAGCGAGGTAATTCCTGAGGGAACCGTGTCACAGGGAGAAAATCCTGGAGCAATACCTTTTGCACATTCCAAACCCATCCCTCTCTCTCCCCTCTCCTTCCTTCCTTCCTTTTTATTTTTTTTGGCAAGGAAACAGCTCATCAAGTGAAATCGAAGTCTAAAAATCTCTCTAAAAATCCTTTATGCTGGGGAAAAGAGTATTTCAATGAAAAACAAGTCTGGCAGAATTACCTTCAATACTCCTAACAAAGTTAAGGGAGATATCACTGGGAAACAGCGGCCCTTGATGGAACACGGTTAGGAGAGCTGGGCAGGACGGGAATCCTCACGGGGAGGGGGAGGCAGAGGAGGGCTGGGAACATCCTGGTCCATAGGGAGAAAAGAGACAGAGCAAAGGTTTTCCAAAGCCTCCCTGCATGTGTGGAATACCGAGGGTGGCTGAGGGCTGTGGTTCAGCTGTGGAAGGAGGGGATAGGGATGAGTTTCCCATCCCACCCATGAACTGTGGAGCTGTGAAACAGGACACAGGCACATTCTTCCAGGACCGTGGGGAACCGAGCCACCAAGCCACCAAGCCACTCCCCGCACCAAGTCTCCGGCTCCTGAAGCTTTGGTCTGGACTAAGGAAAAATCTCCATGGTGTGAGATTTCATCGTCCTGAGTGTCTGAGGCCCACCCTGCTCAGAGCAGGAAGCAAGGGGAAGCAGATTGGGCCTGGCAAAGGTTCTGAACCTGCTTGGAGGAGTCCACAGGGGCTCTCCTGGTCACCCTCAGTATCTCTGGAGACTCCTGGACCAACAAGGAGCAGTTCAGGCTCGCAGCCAAAACTCATCTCAGGTTTAAATGAAGGGTTTTTTGCTCTGGAGAAGCAGGGAAATTGTCAGCACCACAGACACCTTCATTAAAATCCAAACCTTGAATTATTCCGCTCAAACAGCCAGACCTGCAGCACAGGTGGAAGGGATTTCTCCTCCCTCCTGCCCGGCCCAGCCCCTGCAGCCCTTGGCTCACAGAGCCACCACAGCAGACCCCAGGAGATCCCTGGTTTTGAGCAGGATAACACATGGCTGCGTCCCTGGCACAGAGGGAATACAGAGAAAAGCACAAATAAAAAGCATGGGGGGTGTTTTCCCAGCCTGCGTGGCCTGATCTCCCAGTTTTCCTCCGGAAAAATGATTTTTGGGAGAGCAGGAGCAGCTTTTCACACTTGGAAAGTCCAGCTTTGTCAGAGCTGCCAATTTTTAATGGGAATGAATGGTTCTGACCATCAGCACGTGAGCTCCCACCCATGGAGCATTTTCCAGGTGTTTTTTGGCCACGTGAAGTTCCTCTCCAAGGGTGGAATAGTTGGACAACAGTTTGGCAAAAACCAGCATCTCACAAGCAACCACCACAGAGAAGCACAGGATCATGGGATTGTTTATGTTGGAAAAGCCCTCTGAAGTCATCGAGCCCAACCATTTCCTCAGCCGAGGCCAAGGCCACCACTGACCCGTGTGTCCCCAAGTGCCACAGCCACAGGGCTTTGAAATCCCTCCAGGCATGGGGACTCCAGCACTGCCCTGGGCAGCTGTGCCAGGGCTGGACAGCCCTTTCCAGGAAGAAATTTTCCTTCATATCCAATCTAAACCTCCCCTGGCCCAATTTGAGGCCGTTCCCTCTCCTCCTGTCCCTGTTCCCTGCGAGCAGAGCCCGACCCCCCCCGGCTGCCCCCTCCTGTCAGGGACTTGTGCAGAGCCCCCCCCTGAGCCTCCTTTGCTCCAGCCTGAGCCCCTTTCCCAGCTCCCTCAGCCTCTCCTGGGGCTCCAGCCCCTTCCCAGCTCCATTCCCTTCCCTGGACACGCTCCAAGTCCTCAGTGTCCTTCTTGTCATTCAGGGCCCAAAACTGACCACAGGATTTGAGGTGTAGCCTCAAAATAAGTCCAGACTTCCCAGTTACATAAGTTTCTGCATTCATTAACTTTCTGAAATGATCAGTATTAAATGTTCTTTTTTTTACTTGGCTGAAAGGGGACTGGAGATATTTTTCGGAGTTTAATCGTCATTACTTCCAATTCCTCTTTCCTCCTAGGGCCATATGCTTGGTTTGAAGCCGTGGGAATATCTTCACTAGTGCCAATGAAATATTTAGGACTGTCTAAGTAGATTCGGCATAAATTTTCCCTAAAATATGCCCCCAAACAGAAGAGCAGATGGGGTTTGGTGCCGGCTGGAGCAGACCCTCGTCTCCACCAGCCTTTACTTCCTTGGGACATGCCCAAAACACAGCAGCAGCTCCTCCTCACAGGGGTTTTTACTTCTGATTCCAAGCCTGGAGACCTTGAGCTCCGTTTCTGAGCAAGTTTCTCCCCAGCAGCCCGAGGATACATGGTTTTCCATGAGGAAACAGCGCCCAGAGGAGTCTGCCCCTTGATTCAGCAAAATATCCAGGCAGGGATGAAGTGGGATATCCTCAGGAGCCACTGGCGGAGCGTCTTCATCTCTACCTGACCGCTAATATTCCACAGTGCTTCCAGAAAGGGAATTACCTTTGAATTACGGAGTTATCTTTGAGTTCCACTTCTTGGGGAAGGTTCCCTGCCCGTGGCAGGGGTTGGGAGCTGGATGATCTCCAGGGTCCCTCCCAACCCAACCCATTCTGTGATTCCAGTGGGGCATGGCCAGAAGACACAGAAATCACTCAGAGAAGGAAGAACCCACAGGCTCCCACATGGACATGGACTGGCAAAGCAGCGCTGGGGACCACATTTCTTCAGGAATTTGATGCAAAAAACCTCCCTGAGCTAAGCTTGTGGATGGGAAACTCATCCCAATCCCCTGGTGGGGCTCCCTAAATTCCTGTCACAAGGTGTACTCGTCACCCATGTAAATGTCCCATTCAGTGTTTGCAGCCTGCCAGGTGGCTCCCACATGGACATGGACTGGCAAAGCAGCGCTGGGGACCACATTTCTTCAGGAATTTGATGCAAAAAACCTCCCTGAGCTAAGCTTGTGGATGGGAAACTCATCCCAATCCCCTGGTGGGGCTCCCTAAATTCCTGTCACAAGGTGTACTCGTCACCCATGTAAATGTTCCGTTCAGTGTTTGCAGCCTGCCAGGTTTCCAGCCTCAGCAAAATCTCCTGGCACTGATTTCCAGCAGCTAATTGTGTGAAGGGGAAAAAAAAAAAAAAAGTCTTTCACCAATTTTTTGCGCACTTCCCTTGTTCTCAGCTGAGGAGAACAGAAGTTCCCAATCTGCTCGCTTTATTTCACAGGATATTTTGCATCCCAGCCTGGCCATGCATGGCATCACCATCCTGTGGAGCCCGTTCCACTCTGGCAGGGGAAAAGCTGCAGCGGGCTGGGAGCTGAAAATGATCTGGGAATATCAAATAAACGTGGAAGCGAAGCAAACGACGCAGGGCAGTGCTGCTGCTGGGCTTTTCCCCAGCTCTGAATTCGTGTAACGCCTCTGTTCCTCACGAAGCTGCCCCAGAAAGCCACGCTGCTTTCCAGGGAAATTGCTGGAAAACCAAAGGCCACATAGCTGGGAGGAAAGATGGGCCTCGTGTCTGCCTGGTTGTCCTCTCTGCCTGCAGGTGACCTCTGCAGAGGGGGCTTCTCCTTGGGCTGCTTCTCTCCCCTCCACCTCCCCGGGTGGATCTGCCAAGTGTGTTTTACACGTGCACCGGTGCAATTCCTGCCTCCATTTGTATTCCATCTGTCTCCAACAAATTCTGAAAGCCTCGCCTGGGCTGCCTCATTTGTATGCACTTAATCTGGCTTTATCCTGTTTTATGGAGCGTCTTCTTTAAATTGATTCAGGCGAAAGCATAGCAGGGGCTTTGCATAGATTTCGCATGCATGACATTTCTGCACAGTTGGTCCCATTATGCACCATCCTGAGCACATTCTGCCCGTAAAAATTCCATATTAAACCAGGGGAAAATGCAGCAAAATAAAGAGAGCCACGGGAGGAGGGAGGCGAGCAGAGCTGACCACTCCCTGCTTCTCCAGGGCAGTTATGGGAAGCAACTCCCAGTGTTCATTCCCTAAATATCCAGGGAAATCGGCTATAAGCCCTCCTCTGTCCAGAGATGCGGTTCACTCTGCTGAGCTTTGTGGGGCTGGGTCACACCCTGCCTGAATCCCAGAATCTCCTCATCCCCTCTGTGGCTCCTGCAAGGGGCGTGTTGGAGCTGGACACAAGATCCAGGGAATTGGAGTGGGATGGCAGCATGGTCAGAGCATTCACACCTTATCCCATGGCACGGGGTGCACAAATCCCCCCCACTGGTAATAAACCATACCAGCAGGGGAAAAATAACACTGTAAGAGCTGGAGCAGGGAGTGACAGGACAAGGAGAATGGATTCAATCTGACAGAGAGCAGGTTTGGATGGCTATCAGGAAGGAATCCTTCCCTGGGAGGGTGGGGAGGCAGAGGTTGCCCAGAGAAGCTTGTAGCTGCCCCTGGATCCCTGGAAGTGTCCAAGGCCAGGTTGGACGGGGCTTGGAGCAACCTGGACTAGTGGAAGTTGTTCCTTCCCTTGGAATGAGATGGGCTTTAAGGTCCCTTCCCACCCAAACCATTCAGTGATTCCACAATTCCACGAGTTTAGCCTCTGTCATTGCAGTCCAGGCCACCAAACCTGTGGAATCCCTGTTTGCACCCTTCCTAGCACACACACGTGCTTTTCCCTGGCCCTGGAATCCGAGCAGCCCCAGGCATGCCCAGGTGGATGCTGTGGGTTCAGTGTGGCCAGGCCGAAGGCGAGGAGGGTGTAACTTACTGTTTTATCAGGGAGAATTAATCCTTCTTTAAGGGCCTGCTAATGATTTGACAATATTATTGTTATGTTAAGGTTGGGGGAATTAGAGAAAGAGCACTTGTGTGAATATGTCAACACATTAAAAACGCAGCTCCATTTAGGCAGACACTCAGGTTAATGTGTTACATATTAAAAAGTCCAATTTCCTTTGCTGGCTGCAAATAACAACGGAGATTATTGACACTGAATGATTTGCAATGTTCCCGCTTGCTTTTTGCCTCTTGTGTTTGTGTGCTCAGCGTGATTTATAATGATTGGAGCTCTGGCTCTATAAATTTTCCCTGTTAAGAAAATATGGAGCTGGGTTTATAAGATACAAGAAGAAAAGGGAAAACAAAGTGTGCTGCCATGCACGGATATGGGGAATGAGAACGGGGTCTGCTCTTCTAGAAATACCAATAAACCCATTCTCACAATTAAACCAGCATCTTGCTCCTTTAGTAGGAGCCAAATGGGTCTACCCACGGGAGTTTCTGCACCTCTGGCTCTGCCTGGGGTGTCCCTAAGGAAGGCCCCAGAGACCCCAGCGGGACACATCCCAGCACAAAGGGACACGTACTGGGGTCCTCAATAACCAGCCCTGCTGGGACACACAGCACCACCAGAAACCCCATAAATCCCCATCCCTCTGCTCAGGAGGAGCAAAAAGCCCTGCCATTATCAGCCTTCCCTCTGCCACAGCATGGAAGGCAAATGCAGCACTTTCACCAGGTGGGAATGGGAGAAAGGGAAAACCAGAGGCTCTGGGGAACAGGCCAGGCCCAGGTGGAAGGTTTGAAAACAGCTGATGACAGGGCGAGGTTTGTGTTGGTAAAAAGCAGGCAAAAATCCTAAAACTGCCCTCCCAAATCCTCAGCCCAAGGAAAACCAGCCCCAGTTTCTCCCAGGATGCTGCAAGCACTGCCATGGATAAGTTGGGACTGGTGGCCAGCCCTGATGTCCCAATGTTCCTTGTGGCTTTGTCACTTGCTTCAGGCTAAAGCACGGTGCCACAGGAGACTTCTCAGTGTCAGCCTGAGACCATGAGCCTGTAAATGTGTCAATAAGAAGTGAAAAATCTCAAAAACCCTCTGGTCTGGAAGGAATTTCTGCAGAATGTGGAGGGCACGAGGGAGGGACAGCTCCTCTTGCTGCTATTAAGGCTTCCTGTGATAACATCACCAACTCAGATGCACGTTTTTGGTCTGAAGAAACAGATATTCATATTTAAAGCTACTGCTCCTGCTGCTTGCATCAGGTAGATGTGGCATTTTAATGGCTCAGCTTAGAAAATCCACCTGCTCCTGAGAAAAAGCTGGGAAGCACTTCAGCTTCTGCCCTCATTAAATCAGTGTCAGGTAATTATCGAGTCTCTCGAAGGACTCACAAGCATTGGAGCCTGGAGGGACACCATGGACATTTCTGACTTCCAAACTGGGTGGCAGAGGGTGACAACCTTCCCTGTGGCACTGTTGCATCTCACCCTGTGTCCTTGCAGGATGGGCCTCCAGGAGATGTGCAGCAACTCTTGAATTTAGACTGCATTCAAAGCGTGCTGATGAGAAAAAGGAGATATTTACGTGTCTGGCTGAGCTGTGGCTCAAAGCCCCCAGAGCTGGGTGCACACTCCTCAGATGAATTCAATATACGGTTCAAAATTGACTTTATAGACTCCTCATCAATAAATCCTCAAAGGCTCTGGTATCAGAATCCAAAGGAGCTCTGGAAATCGTTAGATCTGCAGTCAGTAATTGATAACACGCATTTCAGACGTGGAAATGAATTAGCCTTTGGCGTAGGGGGGCTTCAGACTGTATCCAATTTCATTAGGCAAGAAATTCAAATGATCAACAAGTGGCCTTTATTGTTCTGCTCTGGGAAGGGAACCCTTTGTTATCTCTTCGCCTCTTTTTTCTTGGCTACAGAGTTCCCAGAGCTCAAAAGAAACCTTGTGGTTTAGGAAAATGCCAACATCTGAATTCACACCTCTCCAGAGCTCAGGATTTGGGATGAGTTTTGCGCTTGGGCTCACACAGGGTGCTTTGTACCCATCACTAACAGCTCCGTTTCTCCTGGCAGTGCCACAAGACACCAAAAACTCTTTGCCCAAGGAACTGCAAGAGCCCTGGTAAGTGAGATGTGAGTGAAAGCCCCTCTTCCAGCCACATACACATCTTCTCTCATCAAAGAAATGCTTACAGGCCGTCTCCCTGCTCAGAAACTTCCAGACACTGCTCTCACTAACTTCAAAACCTGCAGAAAAAGCAAATTTTCAACCTCCTATTGGACCAGGGAGTGTGGCAGGAGCAGCTCCTCCACCCCGAGATGAGCTGCAGGATCCAGACTGGTTCTTCTCCCCCTCCATCCCACTCCCAGCAGGAGTCTGGCCACGCTTGAGCACATTTTAGTGAGCAGGGAATGTGGAACAGTTGGTGGTGGTGCTGCTCGGGCCAGTGGAAATATTTCATCTTGGGTTTCCACAGTGAAATAAAAGGAAAGACGCCCCCTCCCCGCATTGTTTGGGTTTATTTTAGCTGCACAACGAGGCCGGTTTGAAGGCAGGAAACCAAGTTGCCAATCTCAGTGTGTCACAAGGCGAAGTTTGCACAGTTTGGGCTCCGTTTGCCTCTTCAGAAGAAAAAAGGGTCAGGAAAACTACAAAATAGAAGACTCTCCTGTGAAAAGAATAAAATAATAATTTTGGGCCAATATTTAGAGGAATCTTTCACTGTTTCTGCTCCAGTTCCACCCACCAGCATGGAGATATTTTTGCCTGAGAGACACACAAACCCTTCAAATGTGTCCCTTTCCCGGAATGTGCTGCACCTCCCGCCCCGTTCTCCTCCCTGGACCCACGGAACCAAACCTTCTGTGCTTTGCCTGTGACGCTGATCGTGCTGTAATCAAACCTCTCCTGACGGGAGAGAGTTTTTAAAGTCCTTGCCAGGAGTTCCAGAGACAAACAGGGACTCTCAGCTTTTGCTGCTTCTTGATAGTTGTTTATTAAGTCACTAGCATGATCCAGACATAGCACAAAGCGGAGGATGCAGGAGAAAGCTGAATTATCAAGATTACACAGCCTTTTTAAAGGTAAATCAACCAATGGTTACTAAAAACGTACATTATTTTTACTTTTCTACCAATTATTCAGTAACACAGCCAGGAACTGCGGAATTCTTTGTCCAATCATCCCAAACTACTTTTCCTGCAGAACATGGAGCAGTCGAAGAAGAAGAAGGAGGTTTAAAGAACAACAACAATCCTCCATTTTGATGGTTTTTGCTTTTATCTATTTACTACATTAACAAACCCAAAACCTCTAAATCTTCTACCCTGTGACAATCTTACATGGTAGTCTGTCACCTAATTCACACCAGTGTAGCTTCTAGTTCTTCTTTTCTAAGAGTAGGCAGTTTTTTCCATGGACAGAGGTCAAAAGCTGCTCAAAAACCCCTCAAAACAGGCAGAGAAATATTCTCTGCACTCTGGGATCCCACAGCCTACACTAAAATTACATTCCCATAGCGGGGCATGTTTGCCCTGTAACGTTCTCGTCTGTGGATTAACCACCCCAGTTCCCTCAATTTTTCCTTCCTTAGTGGAACTTTTACCTCTCTGCCCACTCCTGTTGCCCCCCTTGGTTCCCTTCATCCTCCTCCTTGGGAAAACTGGGGAACAGCGCCTGGGGAGCCCTGCCCAGCCCAATGATTCCACAGGTTTGGCCTCCCTGTTTTACACCCCTGGAAGGATCCAGACCCTCTTCAGGGCCATGGGAAGTTGGTGATTAAGGGTGATGGGTGCCATCCCCCAGCCCTTTCCATCGGCAGAGAGGAGCTCGTCCCTGCGGTCCCTCTGTAAGACTTTGCCCTTATCCCTGCTAAATTCTGTTCTGTTTTTATTTTCAGATGTTTTTATCACGTTATCAGCATCCCCCTGTGTTCAAACCCCATCCTCCTGTTCCTCCACAGTCCCACAGCAGAACAAGCCACACAGTTTGGCAAGTCTCCACCCCATGCCCCAGAATTGTTCTGCAGGGCCAGACCTGAGGCCAGCTCCTGCAAAACCCCACTTTTAAGTGTCTTGAGATGTTTTTTGGAGGCAAGAAAATGATTCCTCTTCTCCTTGGATATCTGACTGGGGGACAGACCTGATGGGATGCACGTCAGTGTCCCATCTGCTCTCCTCAGGGTGGTCACACAGATTTTAGGGAGAGACAGGCCCCCAGCTTGGTGACTGATGGAATCCTGGTGTAGGTGACCTCCAAGAGTGTGAAAAACTGAGCACTGGGAGGACTTTTAATTTGTCCCAAGCCGGTGGCAGTCTGGAGGAAGAGACGGATGCTGTCCTGGCAGCTCCGAGCAATTCATTTCCTTCCTCATCCCTCTTCAATCAGATAAAAAGCTGTACAGACTCCACAAGCATAAATCTGAAATTCGTCAAATTTATAGGAGCAAAAAAGCAAAAAGCAAAAGAAAAACCCCACAGCTCCTCTTTTGTTTGCTCTGGGCAGCGTCCCAAACTCACCCCAAAGCGCGGGAGCGATCCTAGCCGGGCCATTAGAGGAATTGAATCCAGACCGCTCCAAAACATCCCTGAAAATCACAGAGAAACCCAGATGGCTCAAGAGAACTCAAGTGGGGCATTCCAAAGTGAGGAAGTCTGGGGTTTAAGGTGCTGGCAAATGCTGTTGGAAGAGCAATGGCAGGACCAGGGCTCCAGTCAGAGACACGGCCTGGGTGCTTTTCCGGCACCGTGCTCTTCCACGGAAATGAGGTTCTAATGGATTTCTTTAACCTGTCTGAGGCATGAGGGTGTTTTTCCCCTTGCCTTGCTCTGAGCTCCAGAGGGAGACGCCTCCCCACTGGATCATGCCAGGACCCTGCTGTGCTGCTGCTCAGCAGAGCAAACTCCTCCTGGCTGAACTTCAGGAGGGTGGGAGGTTGTTAGAAATTCTACTTGAAGAAGGTCCAGAAACATCAAAAGTCCTCTGTGGTTGCTGTGGACCCCCAGGGTCATCCCGGTGTGCCAAAATCAATAGTGCCCTTCCTTATTGATCCTGAAATTTGAGATTAAAGCCATTTTCTGCTGCCAGCTGCCGGCTGGAAAAGCGAAGGAGGAATGAAAAGTTCTCACCAGAAGAAAGAAAAGCAAAGCAAGAGGAAAAGGGATTGAGTTGTGTTCCTTTGTAGGGAATAATCAGCTTTAAGCAAGATGAGGTTTGGGTCTCAGCACGCTGAGCACAACCAGGGCTGGTTCATTATCACCCAGCCAATGAGTTTGCAACGAAGGATTAACAACATCTTAAACAGATGCTTCCAATGAACTTCCCAAAATATATGGGGTGGGGTTTTTTTTCTCTACCAGGGATTAGCAGGCTGGAGAGTAATTAGTTCTGAAATATTTTGGCTGGATTACTGCATGCTGCTGTCGGAAGGGATGTAACTCTCTCTTGCCAGTCTGCCTGGTGCGTTCTATTTTGTATCTCAAATTCATTTATATTGTCTGTGGATTTGCTGAAGGTATAAATAGAACCAAATTCCAGTTTTCGCTTGCTGGGAATTTGTCAGTGCACTTTTTTTCCTTGAGAACCATCTCAAAAAGCAACTTCTTTCCTTTTATTTTTTTGCTGTAACATTGCAGAGCCGGAGTTATGCCCCAGATCTTCTCAGACCACAAATCTTGCATTTCCAGTTTTGAGGTGTTTGGTCTTGGACAAATTGGGAGAGCCATGGTGATTTTTTTGATGAAACCCTCAGGAAATGAGACAATTTGGGACACAATGAATGATTTGGCATGAGGGTATCCTTGGATCCACTTTCTGGAATGGTTGAGCACCCAACCAGGATGATGAGGAAGCCCAGCATGAGGTGGCAGCACTCAACACCTCTCAGGGACAGCCACTGCTTCCACAGTTTGGGCACTCTTGCCCCAAAGCCAAGCTGGAGACCATTCCTGAGATATCCAGACCCCTGGTGGTTCTTTCTTTCTCTGGGATGTGCGGTTCAATGTAGGACTGACCTGGGTGAGAGGCCACTCACCTCCAGGCAGCTGTGGTTCAGCACATGGAAGTCTCATCCATTCATGGGAACTGCCTGGGAATGCAGCCTCTTGTCCAGGGTGGACTTGCAGGAATTAGTCAGGAAGCATTGCAAAGTTGCAAGGCTCCGAAAACCACTTCTCTGCTCCTAGGCAAGTTAAATACCAGGGAAAACCCAGCCCCAATTAATCAAATAAGCAACTCCAAATGCATTCTTGGCTCTTCCCTGTTGGATACTGAGTGTCAGCCAGGCCTGCAAGTGGACAGGGCTCTGGAAGATGGTAAATCCCATTAACAGTCACAGACGTGTTGTCTTGATGGAGAGGAGGGGGAATTCTCCTGCTGATTCCTCCAGTGACATTCCCACCTTGCCTGGGTCGAGGTGTCCTTATGGACACACGCTGCAGTGGCATTGCTTCCTGTTGCCCATTGAAATTCCAGTTTCTCCTCCAGTCTAGAACAGCAAAGATCCCCTGGGCTGGCTGAAACCCAGACCTCTTTGGGAATAAGAGAACCCCAAACTTACCCTCTAGGAGCAGGGTAAGAGGACAAACATCACACTGTCATTTCCATCTGATCCACAATTCCTCTCCAAATTGAATGTGTTTGATCCTCAGAGTGTTTTTTTCCAAGGACAAAATCCTCCTTTGCCAGATGCCAATAAAATGAGCTCTCCCCACACCCGATTCTCCCTGGTCCCACCAGTCCCTGCATTTCACTTCACTCCAGCATCAGCTGTTGCTCTTGGTTCCAGAGAGAGTGTGAAATATTTACAGCAATTCTCCCTTTATTTTCCAGGTCACCCTATCACTGGGATTTGGCAACCTCTGGGGAAGATGAAAGCAAAGGATCTTTATCACGGAGCCCAGAAGAATTTACAGTCCAAATAAACCAATTTGGAGGAGCAGGAGACGAGGCTTTGGAGGCCTGAGCTGTGACTTGTCTGCATCCCACTGCCTTGGAATAAAATGGGATATTTATAGGAAGGAAAAGTGTGTCCATTTAGGCTGACATTTGGAGGCAACCTTCTTGTTCCTACATATTCACGAAGTGAGGAGAGTGTGAGAGTCTCTGCAGCCAGGAGAACACTCCTTCCCAGCATTGCTGCTTCGCTTTGTCTGGGTTTGTGCGGCTTTGAGCGGCTCCTCTTCATTACATGGGTTTGAGAGACAGAGGTGTGTGACATCGGTGATCTCTGGGCACGGCGGGCACCTGGCCCGACTGTGCATCCTGGTGTTCTGGCTGGCACCGTGACCTGCCAGGGGCTGTGCCCTCCACATCAGGCACTGAGCACTGTGCCTGTGCCCTTCACATCTGGCACTGAGCACTGTGCCATGCCCTCCACATCTGGCACCAAGCACTGCCATGGCTGTGCCCTCCACATCTGGCACCAAACACCGTGCCGTGCCCTTCACATCTGGCACCAAACACTGCCACGTGCCATGCCCTTCACATCTGGGACCAAGGCACTGTGCCCTCCACATCTGGCACCAAACAGTGCCACATGCCATGCCCTTCCACACCTGGCACCAAGCCCCGCCCTTGGCATCACGCCACGGGCACAGCCCGCTCAGGTCTTATCTGAACACGCACAACAAATCCGTTCGTACCCTCCCCTCCCTCCCAGGCTATCGTTGACTGGCTGACAAATCAGAGGGGTTTACAGGTTATAAAAACACTGGGAAATTTGGGATTAAAGGAAATGGGAAGAGAAGGGAGGGGGAAGGCAGGAGCCCCTTCCCATCCCAGGATGGCAGGAGGGGAGCCATCGTTCCCCCACACCACTCACGATAGCACAGACTGCGCTCCCGCCAAACACCCTGGGCTCGGGACGCTGCTTCCCCTCCTCCCTGCTGGAATTACTCCTTGCTCCATGACGTCTCTGCAGTGGCACAGTGCCCGAGATGAAGGAGCAGCGTGACCTGATGCAGGAGCACTTCTCTCCTTCCCACCTTTTCCCTCCCCTGGCAACCCCCGCTGCTGGAATCCCTTTCCTAGGCTGACAGCTCTGGGAGCTCCTTCCCCAGGGAATAACTGATTTCATTCCTTTCCTGGGGAATGTCGAGCCAGGCTATTTCCCTGCCATGTGCTTTACTTTGCTTTTAACGCCATGGAATATCAGATGCCATTTTACCACTGGAATTCAGCACTGGGAGCTCCTTCCCGGGTGGATGCGGCTCTTTGCTGTGGGATGTGCTGGAGCCAAGGAATTCAGGGTCACAAAATAGGATGTGGAGCCACCTGAGCCTCATGGCAGAGCAGCTTCCCTTCCTCCCAGGGCATCCCAAGGGTTAAAGCTGGGTTTTGTGACATCTGAGGAAGGGAGCAAAAAGGAAAAAGACTTAGCACTGTTTTCCAGCTGCATCCTTGGAGAAAAGATCCTTCCAGAGGTGTCTGGACACACCCTATGCACTATCTGTGGTACCTTCAGGGTCACTCTTGCCTTCCCCACCCCTGTGCCCTTGGGGGACACCTGGATGCAAGGACAAGAGGTGATGGTTTGAAATTAAAAGGGGTCAGTTTAGATCACACATAAGGAAGAAGTTCTTTACAATGAAAACGGTGAGGCCCTGGCACAGGGTGCCCAGAGAAGCTGGGGCTGCCCTGGATCCCTGGCAGTGTCCGAGGCCAGGTTGGACGGGGCTTGGAGCAACCTGGGATAGTGGGAAGTGTCCCTGCCCATGGCAGGGGGTGGAAGGAGATGGGCTTTCAGATCCCTTCCCACCCAAACCATGGTTCCATGGTTGTGTGATGCCCAGCAAACACTGGTGCCCCATCGCTCCTTCAGAGCCCCTCTGGTCTCAGCAGAGATCCTTGCGGGTCACAAATGGCCATTCTGCCCTGCTGTGTTCCTACCATTCCTTCCCTGTCAGCCTGGCCTCTCACTGTGGCACTCCAGGGTTTTTTGGTGCAGGATCCAGCCAGAAGCCTTGGGAATGTGCAGGAGAGCACACGAGCAGACTGCTCTTCTCGTTGTGTCTCAGATTTGTGAAATGTGAGTGCCATTTATGAAGGGGGGGGGACCCTTCCCTAGAATATCTCACTTTTCCAGGCGTGTTCACCCTTTCCTTAATCCCGTTTTCCACCCATGAACCCAGAGGTGCTCTGTATCTCCCTGGGTTTCCCCGACCTTGTTTGGAAGCTTTTCCTTGCCCATCTCCCTGCTGCCCAGGCTGAATGGGGCTGAGGCTTCTGGAGACCCATTGCTTGTGCACAAAGGATGGGATAGTCTCATCCTCTTTTCCGTTATCCTTGATTGTTCCTGCTCATCTCCACAGCAGCTTTCCTGCTTCTGCTGTGCTTGGAAAGGGCTGTGGTTTCAGTTCTCCTGCCTCCCCCTTCTGTCCTGGGCAGGGTTTGTGTTCCTCTTCATCTTCCCTGGTGCAGAACAGCCTCTGCCTTTCACTTCTTTAACTTTAACCCCCTTGTTCTTCCCAGCATCCAGATTGGGAGAAAATCCAACCACCCAGAGCCTTCGAAAACCCTCACAAACACAGAATTTCTGCCCACCCATCCCCATTACCCACAGGTTTTTATTCTGTGCTTTTTTCCAGCTCTGAGGCTGGTTTATATGTGCATATATTTGACCTCAGAGGGATTATTGCAGCCACGAGAGTAAATAATGCGGCGGTGAATTATAAAAGTGAATACCTGAAGATGAAACATGCCCTATCCCACTCACTGCTTCCTAATGGGAATGCCTGTGATTTATGACCTTCTGATACAGGCATCCTGATGAAGAAAAGATGCAGTTAGAGGCAGGCAGGAGAGGTGTCACGTAGTTTATGGGCTTTGAACTTTTATTTTGGGGCAAGAAACACAGATCTAAAAGGCTATTTATCAGAGCCAGGGGAACATGAAGATATTTACTGATATTTTTAACATATTACCTTCAAATATTGCTGGAAAAGTTGGGTTTTCCAGCAAGAAATTTCTGACCAGGTTGTAAATATGTTTTCTCCCCAAATATTGATATTTGTTCCCATTTATTTTGCCCCTGACAGCGAGGATTGCTGCAAAATTCAATTTTTTTGCTCTTAACGTATAGGACGATGTATCGATACTTTGGGAAGATGAAGATGCTGGAGCCTTTAGGCCTAGAAGTGATAAATGGAGAGTGTCTAGGGTGAGATAATTATGAAAGAGTTGCAATTATTGTTGAAAATCCGGGCTAATTTGCATGCAAGGCTGCCAGGTTCTGTTTCGAGAAGGTGAACGAGCTGGATTGACAAATTTGTTAAATCTGCTGGAGAATCACGGTTTAAAATAATAACAATGATTAGCAGTAATATAATTGATCTATTTTGCTCTGTGCATGACAGGAATTCACTTCCAATTGAACCAGCAAATTAAAGCAACATTTAGCATACTAAACAATATTGCTGCTGAAAACCTCTATTTATATCTGCCAATAATTGTTATCTAACTCGGAGGGATGCAGCCGCTCCGCAGTCACCTTGTGGTGCAGCAGACATGGGAGTCGCTGGAGAACTGCTGGAATTTTCCAATAAAAGGGGCCATATCTGGAGCATCAAGACAGGGCCATAATGCACTGCTCCTCGTGATGTCAACGAGCTGTTTTTTTGTGTTAGGAGGTTAAATCAAATTCAGTTTGGGGGCCCAACCTGTGTTCTCATGGAGATCTTCTGGTTTGACACCAAATAAGTTAAACCTGTGAGCATGGGGAGAGGATGGGTTGAAAGACCCACCACAAGTCTGTGGTGCTCCTCATGCCATCTGCAAGCTGGGGTTTTGTGTCCAGGAGGTTCGGTGGAATTCAGTTTGGTGACCAAAGCCGTGTTCTCATGGAGATCTTCTGGTCTGAAACCAAATAGATTAAATCTGCAAGTGTGGGGAGAGGATGGATTGAAGGACACCCACAACAGTCAGTCTGTGGTGCCCCTCGTGCTGTCAGCGAGGTGTTTTTTTGTGTTAGGAGGTTAAATCAAATTCAGTTTGGTGGCCCGACCTGTGTTCTCATGAAGATCTTCTGGTTTGAAACCAAATAAGTTAAACCTGTGAGCATGGGGAGAGGATGGGCTGGAAAACCCACCACAACAGTCCGTCTGTGGTGCTCCTCATGCCATCAGCGAGATGGGGTTTTCTGTCCAGAAGGTTCAGTGGAATTCAGTTTGATGGACATCTCCTGGTTTGAAATCAAACATGTTAAACCTGCGAATGTGAGGAGATGATGGATTGAAAAAAATACCACGACAGTCAGTTTGAAGAAAAAACAGCCTTTGGAAGTGAAAGTGGTGGAAGCTGTAGCATAATCCTGGGAAAACAAAAGGGGCAAATCCTTTTTTATTCCTTCTGGAGTTTTTTGGTTGGAATCAGGAGGCTTTTCCATCTAGCTGATCTCTGCCTTTGCTGTCCTTCAGAGCTGAGTTATAAAACCCCAGAGAAATGGAAGCTGGTTTTTGGACATTGCCAAGTCCAAGGTGGAATAGACAAAGCTCAATGGAAGGCTCAGTAAAGCCTTGCCCAGGGCCAGGCTTGTGCCATCCCATGAGAGTCCTTCCACTCCATCTTCCAATTGCTGCCCAGTCCCTGGCTCTCCCAGGCAATGGAAGCTGCTGCAGTGGGCAGGTGGAGGAGGTTGGTGTATGGGCTGTGCCAGCTGTGCCAAGGCCACGCCGTGCCCCCTGGTTTAGAGAAGACAGAGCCTTTACATCCTTCCTGCCTGAAGAAGAGGTTTTGAGGAGATGCCATTATCCCCCATGGCCTGGAGGTCAGCCTGTCCAGCTGGAGCAAACCTGAGCTGTCAGCCCCAGTGTCCTGAGGAGATGCTGTCCCACAGGCCCCTGGTGATCCCTTGGTGACCCTTCACAAACTGGGTCATTAATTGTCTTAATACTAATTTTATTTTGTGAATCAACCCCTCCGCATCACTTGGCAGTTTTGTCCCTTCCCACTCCCTCCCTTGGCTTTGCCTCCCCTTGTCCCCAGTGTCAGGACAGGAGGTTAAGGTCTACAGCACAGACAAACTCTGAGGGGTGAAGTAGGAACACGTTGGAGTTTTTTGATCTTCTTTTTCTGGGATCTGCACAGGAATAAGTACCACCCTGCTCGGTGTTCACCAGGGCAGCTCTCCTCTAATGTCCTGGGTCACGTATTCTCATGTGCTCCCTCCTTCCAGCGGGAGAAGTGTCTCCTTCCCACCCAGCAATTCCAGGGGAGTTGTCAGGTGTGTTGTGGAGGAGGCCAAAGTGCTTCAGGGGAAAGGAGCTGCTCTGCAGTCGAGGTGGTCACACACAGCAGGGTGCAGACAGGAGCTGGATCCTGCTGCACTTGAAGCATTGAGCTGGGATTCGCTAGGACACACTGTTTACATCCTTGCATATGGAGCTGCTGGAGAGAGCCCAGAGGAGGCTCCAGGATGAGCAGAGGGATGGAGCAGCTCTGCTGGGAGGAAAGGCTGCGAGAGCTGGGATTGTTCAGGCTGGAGAGGAGAAGCTCTGGGGTGACCTCATTGTGGCCTTGCAGGGCCTAAAAGGGCTACAAGAAAGATGGAGAGAGAATATTTCCAAGGGATGGAGTGCCAGGACAAGGTGGAATGGCTTCCCACTGCCAGAGGGCAGGGATGGATGGGATATTGGGAAGGAATTCTTCGCCGTGAGGGTGGGGAGGCCCTGGCACAGGGTGCCCAGAGAAGCTGTGGCTGCCTTGGAGTTGTTCCAGGCCAGGTTGGAGGGGGATTGGAGCGCCCTGGGCTAGTGGAAGGTGTCCCTGCCCACGGCAGGGAGTGGAACTGGATGGTGTTTAAGGTGCCTCCAGGACAGCTTCTCTCCCTTGGTACTCCCAGGAGTCGAGTCAATAAAGTTAATGGAGCTCAGAGAGGGACTCATCCAACCAAAGGAGAGTTTTAATTCTTTTTCCTGTTTTAGGAAATGATGAAAACTGTCATAGACTCTGCTCTCAGCAAGGGCTGTCTGAGTCCTGGTGGAAGATTTCCCTGGAGAGCCCATTTCCAGCCCAAGGAATCCCAGCCCCATGAAGACAAGAAAATTTTTTCTCCCTCCTAGACCTGGTTCCTGCTCTATCTTGCCAAACCTAATCCCACCATTTTGATTTAGATGGGATATTGGGAAGGAATCCTTCCCTGTGAGGGTGGGGAAGCCCTGGCACAGGGTGTCCAGAGAAGCTGTGGCTGCCCCTGGATCCCTGGCAGTGCCCAAGGCCAGGTTGGACACTGGGGCTTCGAGCACCCTGGGACAGTGGGAGGTGTCCCTGCCCATGGCAGGGGGTGGGACTGGATGGTTTTAAGGTCCCTTTCAACCTGAACCATTCCATGATTTCAAGCAACTCCTGCACTCTGATGCAAAGTCTGTCCACAGGGACTCTTCTACAGCCTTGGCTTGTGTGTGGATGAGACCTTCAAGACTCTGGCTAATTCCTCCTTCCAGCATTGCATCCCACCCCTGAAGGGAAGTACCAGGTTGACAGAGTCAGGACAGTGCTCAAAACTGAGCCTGAGAGGTCCGGACAGGTCTCCACAGCACATGTCAGATTCCACCCGGCTCCCTGCCTCATTTAATAAGTGACTTGCTTTCCCAAGGACTGATATTAGCGAACAAACTGCTTAATTTTACTGATTAATTAACACAGGGAAGAGGTCTGACCTTGCTCTGGAGGTAATCATGTTCCTTACTGCACCACGAGGGGATGGTTAATCCTGTGACCCCGGAGCAGCTGGATCATTATTGCCTGTTGAATATGACAGCGGAATCCTATTTCCTGAGGGGAACGTGGGTGAGCCAAGCACTCAGGAAAGGAATTCTCTGGTTTATGCCATGATCAGGAGATCAGGAGATAAGGACAGAGCAGGAAGAGCATGAAGAACATGCCTGTCTCCAGGAACATCAGCCAGCCACGTGCCAGGAGTTCAGGGGAGGAGGGTCTGCTCTGGCCCACGGAGGAGCTGAAAGGAAAGCAGAGGAAACTTTGCCTTCTGTTCTCGGGTGATCAGAGTGAAGCAGCTGGGGAGGGAGGGGGGAGATGCTTCTGAACGTGAGGCTGCAGCAGGGCAGGGAATGCACATTCCTGGGGTTTGGGAGCGCGTCCGGAGTGTTTGGGTGGGTTTACAGCCCACTGAGCTCTCCTGGTGGATGTGCTGGCCCAACAGGCGTGCCGATAGACAGGGCAGCAGGAACTGCTCCTCAGCCTTTGGCTGGGTTTTAGCTGTGACTGGGGGCCTCGGGAGCTTCCCCTACAGCATTTGGCGGTGGCAGTTTGGGTCCGGTGCTGGTGACAGGGCTGGTGGTGGCCGTGGCTCAGCACTGACCAGTCACCACCAGGCCAATCCTTCAGATAGCAATCCTTCAGATAACAATTTCCCTCCCTCAAGGAGTAGTCTGGTTATAAAGGAGGGATGAGGTTATAAACCCAGGCACCTGCAGCATGGGCTGCATTTGTATCCTCAGGAAATTAATTCAGCTACTGCAACTGCAATTCCATTTCCTTCCTCAGCCCTTCCTCGTCTTTCCATAAGACCAAAACCAGTTTGGTGACAAATTCCTCTGATTCGTTCTTCCCTTTTTTCTACACTTAAAGTCATTTTCCTCTGCAAATTCCTGCTCTGATGCCCGTTATCCATCCATCAGCTCATTCCCTTAACCCTGCACAGAGTCCAGTGGCTCTGCAGGACCCTTCCCATGGGAAGGTCAAAGAGGCTGAGATGCCACCATTATCCTGTTTTCCCAAGGGTCCTAGTCTATTGGAATACACTGGATGCCTTTTCCTCCTTTTCCATCACAATACAGAGATAATGGATGCATTTTCAATATCCAACCTGACAGTACCTTTGCTCCCCAATCAGCCCTCCAGACCTGCTCCGAGCTTCTTGTGATAAATCCAGCACCAGATCCAGGTGGAAGCGTCTCAGAGAATGTTGTGGAGTTTCTTCCTCTGTAGGAAAATGCAGTCGGACTGAAATCAAAACATTTTGAAGGAAACGTGTTGATTTCGACTGGGAAGTATCAAAACAGATTGTTTCAACTTTCTCGGCTTGTTTTGACAGGATCAGAATGTTTCATTTCCATGAGGTAAAAACATTCGGGGTTGATTTTGCTCTCGGTTTAGTTTTGACTTTCCATTTCCATGAAATCATTGTATTTTTGTCATGAAAAGCTTGAATAGATGCTTGTGGAAGTGTCAAAATCCCCACATGGGAACCCTTCAGTATTCAAGGTGTTCCCAGGTCAGAGTGGGAGCTCTCCTTTCTCCTGGCCACCCCCAGCCCATCACAGCCACCCAAACAGGGCAGAAATAAACCCAAACCCACCTCTAGAGCCAGGCCTGAGGAGAAGCAACCAGAGTCAGGTGCCTTTCTTCAATTTATTTCCTCACATCCCAGTGTTTGCTGCCAGCCCTTTGGGGTGCTGCTGGAATTCCCCACCCCATGCTAAAAAAGCTTTATGGATGCCATGAAAGCCAAACCACATCTTCATTTCTCACCTCCGCTCTTAACAGCTTTTGTTCCTGGAAGGAAGGAAGTGTTTAATGTCCTTCAGTGAGGCAGATCCATCAGCAGACTAAGGAAAACAATTAAAGCAAGGTAACATGGAAGAATTAACCTTCAGGGGATAGACCCAGCTCAAATGACTCCTCTTCCTCAGCCTATCTGCATCACAAGGTGGTGATTCATTTCTCCCTGCTGCTCATTACCATGCTCTAACGATTGGAGCAAATTAGGAGGGAGCTTGAAAATCCCCGAGCTTCAAAAGTCTTGATTTCCTTGGGTCCATTTTTTGTTCTGCTTTCCTACGGGCTGATTTCCCACATAGCTTTTCCCAGGCATTTGGGGATGTATTTGCCTCTTGTGCATCCTCAGGGCTTGGGAAAAAAATGGGTTTCTTTCCAAAGTGGCTTTTTTGTGTCTCTCAGCCATGCCTGAACGGTGTGCATTGCTTTAGGTGAAGGAGATGAGGGGTGAATGACCTGCAAGCTTGACTTCCCCCTCTCCATGGGGATATTACTCATGTGTCTCTTTCTCTCTTGTACCTCTGAGTGTTTTAGGAGGTTTGGTATTTTGCAGACTCCTTTCTTCCAGCAGCTGAGGTTAAAACTGGCTGAGATGAGAAAGGCGCATCCCATAAGCTTTATTTCTGCGAAATCTGAAGAGTTACAGGAGTTTGAGTGGATGGGTTCTGGGCCCAGGGGAAAAAAAGACCCAAAAGCAGAAAGCAACAGGTCCGAGGCCTGCAGAGAGCAGAAGGAGGGGTTGGGGACCTCAAAATAATGCACAGAGTCCTTTGTCAAAGCACAGAGAGCCTTGTGAGAGCCAAAGCAAATCCCCTGTACCTGGAGCCCTGCCCAGGGTTCATTTAATAGGTCCAGCTCAATCCCTCATCCCACAGGGCTGAGGCCAGGGGGTCATGTGGAGTGTGAGTGTTTTAGGAGTACATCAGGAGTGGGATATGGGCCGGAGCCTCTTAAACAAGCAAAAGCCTCGGCAGAAAACTTCTCTCCACCACAATTAAAAGCGAGTCCGTGCGCGGTTTTGGGGGTGCGGCTGTATCTGATCCCTGGCCCCTCCTCAGCCCCTCACCACGGGACACGGCGTCTCCAACAGCCAGCAGCCTTGGACAAATGACAGCATAAAACCACATCCCTGGGTTAAAAAGGGGGAGAAAGGAAGACAGAGGAAGAATGAGATGGGGCTGCAGTGGGAGGGAAAACAAACCCCCGTTGAGCTGTTATTCTAGCCCTGGTGGAAGCCCAAGATCATTGGCAGAATCCCTCAGAAGTTCATAAACACCTTTGTTTGTAGTTTCCTCTTTGACTTTGTTCAGACTGGAGGGGACAAATGTGTTCCTGTCGCCGGCTGCTGATTCTGCTACTTCTCCAGAAAGAAATGGCTTTGCCTTTCTCCAGCGTGTGCCTCATAAAACAGGGATTAAGAGCATTTTTTTCAAACATCGTTTTTGTAATAGCACAGCCCCAAACCCCTTCAATCAGCAAACTTGAGCACGGCTTGACAGTCTAAACTGCCATTCCTTAACCCACAGGACAAGAAGTGCCATTTGCACATGGCTGAGTGGCGAGCAGCAGAGATTCATGTCGGCTGCTAATTGCCTTTGGCTCCGAGACACGGCACAAATGCTGAGGCACCCAGCGCATTCCTCCTTCCAATCCCATCTTGGGAAATGGCTTTGCCCAGATTTCAGTGACTCAGGAGTGCGTGGAGAGCCAGAATTCTTTCAGGAAGGTGGGCAAGGAAAGGACAGCTGAGGAGGAAAAGTTCTCCAGCAATGCCTCAGGAGGTGAGACAGGAGCTCCTGGGGACAAAGCTCCCGTTAAAGCCTGCTGTGAATGTCTCTGGATATTCAGTTTTCCATGTCTTTCCATGTGTAGGAAGAGCACATGGAAGAACTTCTCTGGCCTTCCAAATCCTTTAGTGGAAGGTGTCCTTGCCCACGTCAGGGGGTGGAGCGAGTTGGGTTTTAAGGTCCCTTCCAACCCAAACCACTCCATGATTCCGTGACATTCTGCCCTAAACCATGTGTCCCAGTGCTGTTGGAGGTATCTGAATCTGTCTGGGATGTCCACACAGGACTGGAAAATAACACAGAGGAATTACAAGGCCCCATCAAGTGACTTTGAGTGGATGCTCCTTCGAATGACCCTGGCCATCTCTGTGGGCAGCTGGAACCACCCACCCAAGGCCCTTTTCTGCCTGCACAATACCCCAGGTCAGCTCAAAGCTGGGCCAAGTTCCAGCTCTGCCTCACTGCCAACCTCTGAGCCCTTGAAACGGAGTCGGGATTGAAGGGATAACTCCACCAACCCTTGTCCACAGAGCACTGCAGAAAAAATGACCAGTTCTGGGATCTGGGCCAGAATCTGCAGCAAATAACATGAGCAAGGGTTGTGAATGTTCAGATTTAGCAAAAACCTGAGCAGCCTTCCTTGAAACTGGGGAGGGGTGGGACCTTAAGGGTCCTTCAGGGGAGAGAAAGGTGATGTTGGCAGTGGGGTGAAGGAGGTGGTTGTCCAGGGAACCCAGGTGGGAGGCCAAGG
This sequence comes from Corvus brachyrhynchos, assembly GCF_000691975.1. Classification (NCBI taxonomy): domain Eukaryota; kingdom Metazoa; phylum Chordata; class Aves; order Passeriformes; family Corvidae; genus Corvus; species Corvus brachyrhynchos. The sequence continues at coordinate 632,664 of NW_008237227.1, read as the reverse complement.
TGACGGTGCAAGGAGATAATGAGCTGCTGCACTAAAGACTCTGCCATCCTCAGTGAGCAATCCTGGTATTTTATGCACTTTAAAAATTCTACACGTAACTTTCAAAAGTTATTTGTAGAAATAAAATTCTACAAGTGTAGAAATAATATTCTACAAATAACTTTTGGCATGCTTGGCATGAGTATTCCCAAAAAAACCCTGGCATTTCCAGGAGTCTGCACAATCTCCCCTAAAGAAGTTACTGATAAACTTCATTAAATCCTGGGATGGTTTAAATTGGAAAGGACCTTAAGGATCATCCAGTCCGTCCCTCCCACTTGTTGGATTTGTCATTCCTGAGGAAAGAATGACAAATTTTGATTTCCTGTATCCTTCTGGTCTCGTTGGTGATGTTTTGTAACGAAATACGACTGGCATGGATTTTCTTTTAATGGATTTAATTGAAATGATGGCAAATCATTCCAACTGAAGTGCAGGATATGAAATAGGAATCTACTCCCATATTTACACTCCTAACAACCCAAAATGTGGGATTTCATAGCAACAAGGAGCCTTCGTGGAAACAGCCCAGCACTGACTCCAAACACTGATTTCACTGATTATGTGCTCTGTACCTTCAGGCAAAACAGCACATGCAGGCCCTAAAGCAGGAGCAGTGAGGATTTGGCAAGTTTAGTTACATCCACAGAGGGTGCAACCAGCCAGGGATGCCACAAGGATAATGCCAGACTTTCCAGCTGAGAGACAGGGAAAATTCCATGGGGAGAACAGAATGGTGTTTCCCTGGGGAGGACAAGCCAAGCGAAAGCTCCCTGCACTGAGCAGGCAGAGCTGGAGCTGCTCCATCGACCCTGGGGACCAGGCTTGGGTCAGAATTGCAGAATTTTAACATTTCTATCAGGAATTGTAGTGATAGGATAAGAGGGAATGGCTTCAAACTGAAAGAGAGCAGGGTTAGGTGGGATATTGGGAAGGAATTCCTCCCTGTGAGGGTGGGCAGGCCCTGGCACAGGGTGCCCAGAGAAGCTGGGGCTGCCCTTGGATCCCTGGCAGTGTCCAAGGCCAGGCTGGACGGGGCTTGGAGTGCCCTGGGATAGTGGAAGGTGTCCCTGCCCATGGCAGGGGGTGGGACTGGATGAGCTTTATGGTCCTTTCCCACCCAAACCAGTCTGTGGTTCCATGATTCTCTGAAGCTCTGGAGATTTTCTGGGACGTGATGGGACAGCAGGAGCACTGTGTAGTGCTGCCAGGCTTTGTGGTCGCTCACTTTTGCAGAAATAACTGCAGAAGCTGGGCATTCCTTGTGGATTTGGGAGTGCCACCACCTCCCTGCCCTCTGCAATGCTCCTCAGAGTCCCTCATGTCACACTGCCCTGACCTGCTGCCTCCTCCCTTGCATTTGACAATTAAACGGGAAGGAGGAGCTGCTCCAGGAAGAGCACTCTGCTGTTTTGGGGTCAGCTCAGCACCTTTTAATCTGTGTTAGATGAATGATGATCCTCTCACTCTCACCAGAATTTCCTTTGCACGTTGTCACTTCCAGCTCCTATCCTGCACTCGTTCAGGGGGGTGATGCAGGAAGAGCAAGTGGCTCCTGCAGCCTGGGACCAGGCTGGGGCTTTCCTTACAGCTCTGGGGGAAAAATGCAGTGGACAGAGAGAGGTGTGCAGTGGCATGGAGACCTCGGAGAAATGGGGGAGCTAATGAGGAAAACTGCCAACCCCAGCTGAGACAGCCTTCTCCACCTGGCAAAGGCTCCTACCAGGGATATGTCAGTGATAATAAATCTCCTCTCCGTTAGGAGGCACAGCCAGAAAATATAACTATCCTGCATCTGAGTAGGTCTCCTTCCTGCTATAATAACTGGGACGAGATAAACAGAAGTTCAGAGGGATACCAGACTTAGAAATCAGTTCGTTCTGACTCCAAGTTTATGTTTTCCTTCATGCCTTTTACTAATGAGCGTTGAATCGAAAGAGTTTGTTCAAGTCTTCAATGTGTTCCCCCTTATTTTCAAGGCAGGATGTATTTCTCTCTCTTCTGGATTAAAAAGCTCTTTTAGGGAAAACATCTCCAAATGCCTCATTTCTCTGCTTTTGCTTTCTACCTGTCAGGAATAAAAGCACTTTCCTAATAAGCATGAGAGATTCACGCGTCAGGAACAGAGATTTGATTTGCGAATACCTGCTTGGAAATGCTCTTCCAAGGCATATCAGATGTGTTCAAACCAGGCATCAAATCTATTCAAGTCAGCTATGAAAACTCCGAGTGCTGCTCCCAGCCCAGGACACGTGGATGAGGGGGATAAGGAAAGGACCAGATCCGTGGTGGTGACGTTCGCTGACTCCTAAGGAAAGTGTTCCCTGACGATTCACTTCTGGCTGTAAGGTACAGCCACGGTTTCACTGACCATTTCTCTGCTCTTAGCTCCTCACAGTAACTGGTAGGAAGAAGCAGGAGCAGGGAGAGGCTCCTTTTCCATGGATTTACCTCCTCTGCCACTGTCGGTGATGGAGAAGGACTGAGCTCAGTCCCAGAGTCATCCACAAACCACACACAAGTCAGAGCAGCCCCTCAGGTGTTTGCAGGTGCATCCACAGACCCTGGAGCCTTGGGGACATGGAGCAAATACATTTATATTCCAGGGAAACCAAACAAATGGGAAAATCTCTGGCTTTTTCTGTGGAAACAGGAGCAAGTGTAGCTGGCGGTGGGAGCACAGCTGCTCTGCCCAGCAGTGGGATAATCATCCCTACTGCAGATTCCTGCTCTGCCACGCTCCTCTGTGGCTGCAGGCACACAAGGAGGGACTGGAGCAGCATTTTTATCCTCACAGAGGGGACTGCAGCTGATGATTTCAGTGGCATCACAAGGCCCTTGCAGCCTCACAGCCTGGTTTGGTCCTTCTCCCGAAGCTCCAGTGACCTGCAGCTGCTTTGGCTCAGTCTCCACAGGCTGGGAAGGAAGTCACATTTAAATTTGCCTC
>NW_008237227.1:602660-629576 GCF_000691975.1 Corvus brachyrhynchos | reverse complement strand
CTGCTGAAGATGAACTGGGATGTGTTCATAATGCGGCGTGTGATCCCTCAGACTCCATCAGCCTTTGCAGAAGACAGCAAACAATTCCACTGCCAGCTGTCAGAGCATTCCCAGAGGGAAAGCAGCCTCTCTCCTAATCCCACCTGAAGCAGGATGGCTGAGCTTGATCCGTGTGCACAGACACAATGCTGGCCTGGCTCAGATGAAGACAAGGACATTCAGACAGTTGTGTGACAGAAGGTCAGAGGCAAATCCCTGCCCATTCCTGTCCCAGGGTTGGAATCCCCAGTCCAAGCAGCCTGTGGCATCTGGAGGTAGAGGACAAACCCACCCTCTCACAGCCTTTCCTGATTTGCTCCCCAACCCTTTAGCTGTGGTCACGTTTCCCCCAGAGCTTGGCAAGGAGTCTTCTACACCCAGGCCTGAGTTATCATGGGAAGTGCTGCTGGTGGAAACCCGGGAGAGCTGTTCCAGCACAAGAAGGTTGCAAGGAATACAATGCCATGGAGGGGTTTAAAACAACCTCCAGCCAGGGCTGTGAGAGCAGCTCCCACCTCTCTGGGGCTTTCAGGGGCCTCAGCTCCTTCTGTCCAGCCAAGCACTGAGCCCATGTGTGGGAATATCCTCAGAGTTTATGGATTGGACAAGTCTGGGCAGAAGTTCTACAGCTGTATCAAAAGTCGTGTTTGTGATTCCCTGCCAGCTTTCAAATCCTCGTTCTGAGCACTGGAGGACTGAGTTTCTCAAAGAAGCCATTGCCAGAATTTGTTTAAAACGAACGAAACTGTATTTTTTTCCTAATCTTGTTTATATTGATCCCTCCTATGAAATCAAGGAACATGTAATCAGCTTTTCCATATATCACAGGCTGCTAAAGGTCACCCAGATATCTACATCAAGCCAAAATATGAATGATGGCAAATATTTCCACGCCAAACACAGGATGTATCTGTTACAGCCAAGGACAGAAGAGAGAAGGATGTTATCAGCATATATTTTAATTTATGGCATGGAAGAGAGGAGCCCTGAACAAGCACCCTGTGCCTGCCTAATTTAATGAATGCCACTTTTCACCTGGAGCTGAGTTGTGCTCCTTAAGCTTCAGGTTGTGGAGGGATTTTCCAGACCTGCATGCTTTGGGAGCAGATTTTTTGTACCTCTTCCCTACTTCTTGTTGGTCTTGAAGCAGCAACGATCCAAACCTGACACAACACCCAGGAGATGCTCCCCAGCCCTGCCCAAGCACACCAAGGAGTGCACATGATTTTGGGAGGTGAGGAGTTGTGAGGAGGAGCTGGAGCACACCAAGAGTCAACCTTGATGTCTCCACTCCATGACTTCCAGCTCTCAGGCTACAGATCCCAGCTCTGCCTGTGGAGGAGGGTGAGGAATGGTCTGGTTCACTTTCAGGATTCTCCACAGCCTTCTTTGCTTCTTGCCTGGGAGCTCCTTGGCAAAGCCTGCTTTGATTTACAGCCTGTGCTGCTGGAGTTGGACCCCTTTGTCCCCTGAGTCTTCTTGGGAATGACTCGGAGCTGGAATGTGTCTGCTCACCACCAGGATTCACCTTCCAGTCTGGGCGTGAAGGGTTAAATTCCAGATGGTGACAGCTCCTAATCCAGGCAGCTCATGAAAGCTGAGGAAGCCTGGACCATTTATTTCATTCTAGAGGAAGATGAGATGCTGAGGCTGGCAAGGCTGACAAGTGAGGCCTCCTCTGCCTCCTGGATGGCATTCCAAAAGCAGGAGGGACCTCTCTGGCCATGAATGCTGGGCTCCACTTCTCCCCACCCTGCCCAGATGTGATGGAACCATGTGCCAGATACGTTTTCACTCTAAGTGCTGAACTATTCACTAAGAAAATTAGGAAGTACCAGTTCGGGCAGCCAGAGTCTCTGGATAGTCCTTGGAATGGCTTTTCCTTCCAGGTAGGAGTTATGTCCCTCTCCTTGGGACCACTGATTCCTGACAACCTTCAAAACTGCCTTGCAAAGAGGGAACAAACTCTTGGATGGCCGAGGTAGGTCGGGGGTTTGTTTTTCCAGCTCCTTTTCCCTTCGTTTGTAATGCCCACTGACATTCCAGAGGCTGCATGGCTGAGTACTTAAATGAGAAAACGCTTCGTGGAGGAAATGGCCCATGGAACACTCCCAGAGCTCTGGGACACAACAGCAGCAGAGACACAGATTACTAAACAGGCAAAAATTCCGTCCAGGTACGGCTCCAGCTCTCAGCAGGTGGTGGGAATAAAAGATGATGAAGGCAGAGATAAATGTGGTGTCTCCTGACGCTGGGAGATGAAAGCATGCTGGAGTCAGGCATTTGTGTCTGTCTGTTCTCCAGGAACTCTTGGAAAGAGGGTTCTGCTTGTGTTTTGTTGGAATAGAAGCCAAAATGCATAAAAAAGATCATTAGGGGCTGTGTTGTTTTTATTATCTGTGATTTTTTTTGCCTCGTGCTAATGGATCCCAGACCATCCCAACCCAAACCAAGCTGGAGGGATCCCTTCCTCTGCCAAGGCTGAGCTGCCGAGCTTCTAATCACAACCAGGAGAAGGGAACCAAGCCCAGAGCTCTTCAATGGCCACTTCCCAGGGAGAAAGAAGGATTGGAAAGCATCCCAAAGTGTCCAAAGGCTGCTCGGATCCAGCTGTTTCAAACAAGGCTCGGAGGTGAGCACATCTGAACACACCTGTGAGACCATTGGGGCCCTTCCCATCCTGTACCTGGAGTAAGGAGCAGGGAAATTGGACTACTCCAAGCTTTCCACAGCAACCTGAGCTACAGATCCAAATTATCCATTAAAGGATAATCCTTTCTTCCTGTCCAAGAACAAGAGATCAGAAAGGACATGAGCAGAGCGTGGTTCAGGCAAACAGGAGGAAGTGGGTTTCATCCACTCCCTGGATGCTGTTTGTGCCAAAGGATGTGGTGACTGCTGAGAGTCCACTCGGATCAGGGAGGAGCAAGCCGTGACTGCAGTGAAACCAGGGCCTCCAGTTGCTCCACGTCTGGTTTAGGTTGGATATTAGGGAAAAATTCTTCCCCAAAAGGGTGGTCAGACACTGGAAGAGCTGCCCAAGGCTCCGGAGCAGTCATGTCCATGGAGACCAAAGACATGGATGTGGCAGTTGTGGACACGGGTCGGTGTGGCCTTGGAAGTGCTGCGGGAATGGTTGGACTTGACCTTAGAGGGCTTTTCCAACCTTAATGATTCCATGATTCTACACATAGACAACAAAACCCTTGAGCTGGAGTTTGTAGGGAATGTTACCTGGCTCTGAACTCAATCCACACTGGAACAGATCCTTCACCCAAACATCTTTAATCTGCCAAGGCCTAGAGTGGTGATGATGCTGGTACAGCCTTTCTCCCTGTCCCTGCTTGATCCAGGTCCTCCCTAAATCCACCAAAACTGCCGTGGAGGCAGGTTGGATCTCCTTATTTACCAATCCTTATCCTCACAGCTGGGAAAGCCCTGCTGTCCGATGGATCACACCTTGTCCGGTGAAAGCAAGTGGATGTAGCCCCTTATTTCCAGTACACGGCCAGGATATTTCTGCCAAGCAGAATTCCTTCCAGAACTCCTCCCTGGGACCTGATGTCAGCTGGTCAGGAAGACAAAACAAGTCTTGTCTCATGAATATGGAGCAGGGAAAAGGCAGGAGGGAGCGCAGGGAGCATCAGGGATTCATCGAGAGCTCCAAACGGCGCTCACGGCTCAGCACACCAGAACTGCAAATATCGACGATTCCAGCAGGCTGGGGGCGATACTTGGGGAGAAATGGACACTTTGGAAAGGCAAATTCTCTGTGAGTGACAACCACTGTCTCAGAGCTCATTCTGAGCTTGGCACCAGCAAGAGGGAAACGCCTGGGGCACGCACAAGGGTTCCTGAAATGTCCCGTTTATCCTGTTTTGGGCTGGTGGCTGCTGGCTGTGTTTATGGGCAGTGCATTAACCCCTGGGTGAAACAATCGGCATCAGCAACTTCCCAGTGCCCTTCCCACTCCGCTAAATCCAGCAGCAGAGAATGGGATGCATCCAGCACATGGCTAATGTGGGATTGCAGCAGGAGCCCCGTTGGAAACGGAGAGAACCCTGCAAGAGGCGGTGTGAATTCATTAGGAATCCATGCCGCTCCAATCGAGAATATCTGAGCAGTGACCTTCATACAAAATGTATCGTGCAACGCTCTCTATTAAAATAATCATAAACACAGTCAGCAGTAAACAAAACAATCCAAATGTGCCTGGAAAATAAATGCAGCCAGGGGATGGTGGATGGAGCAGGGATTAAATTTCCATTTAGGTATTACAGGCCATGAAGGGGTTTTTTTGTCTTTTCTCTTCTCAAACAGAGTTTCCAAAATCAATAGCTGGGGGAGGGAAATGGGGTGATTGGTAACATGGGGAGTAATTACTCCAGTTTGTCACCGCTTGTGTTCCATGTTGGAGCATCCATGAGGGGAGGAGGCTGCTGGAGCCGGCCCCAGTCAATATTTGTCCAGAGCACAGGGAAAATCCTGCAGTTCTGTGGGCTTTTGGTTCCCATGCTTCCCCTCTGCCGACATCTGTCCTTCCCATCGGGATGCGACCAACAGATTCGGGATCGAACCACCGTGGTGCCAGATGACACAGAAGCACACAGAGCACGGCAAAGCCAGACTGAGATCTGGGGCATGGCAAAACGGAGCTACAGAGACTTGCAGAGGGAGGGATGAGGCTGTGCCAGACTCTGAGCTCCTTCCAGGGACTGTGGCAGTGTTGACGCTGAAGGAAAAGACTCCTTTTGTCTCTCTGAGATGCTACAAATGAAGTCCTGCTTCAATTTTCAGTCCCATGCTGGCAGGAAAGCTGATGCCCCAGAGGAGAAGCTGAGGTTCCTTCCAAAGGCCAGTGTCTGCTGGGAGTCCCAGGCTGGTGGCCACTCTCTGCTGGATACATCCAGCTGTCCCTAAAAATGGAGAGCTGGGAGCATTTAGCAGGAGTGGGGGTGGTCATGGCTGCCCGGTGAGGATCATCATTCCCAGAGGGTGAGCAATGAGCTTGGGAGTTTCCATAGAATCCCAGGATGGTTTGGGTTGGAAGAGACCTTAAAGCCCATTCAGTCCATGGGCAGGGACACTTTCCACTAGCCCAGGGTGCTCCAAGCCCCGTCCAACCTGGCCTTGGACACTGCCAGGGATCCAGGGGCAGCCACAGCTTCTCTGGGCACCCCGTGCTAGGGCCTGCCCACCCTCACAGGGAGGAATTCCTTCCCTATATCCCATCTAACCCTGTCCACTGGCAGTGGGAAGACATTCCCTCTTGTCCAGTCACTCCATCCCTCGGAAATAGTCTCTCTCCATGTTTCTTGTTGGCTCCCTCAGGTACTGGAAGGCCACAAGGAGATCACCTGGAGCTTCTCTTCTCCACACTGAACAATCCCAGTTCTCCCAGCCTTTCCTAATTATCTTGTAAGAGTCTCCTTCTCTGTCAGTAATCCCCACATGGTTTCAGCAGTGCCCACCTTGCTTTGATGTACTTAGAAGCCATGCCAGCTTGGGGTTTTTCCCCATTTTCCACAAGTTTCTTCAAAATCTTCCGGTTTTTCCTTCCAGACCTGTTGCAGTTTCTGCAGGAGCAGACTCAGAGTGTCTCATCTGCTGCAGTCTCTGCTTTCCTCTTCCATGCCCTCAGGCCCTGCCTTTGCTCTTCCACTGGATGATATTCCCACCAGCCCTTGCCAGGAGACCCACAAAACCATGGGAAGGATCTTAGGAGTTGAGATGGAGACCATTCCCAGTCTGACCCCCCTCTCCTGCCCTCATCCCACCAGCCTGGGTGCCCCAACACATTCATCCTGCATCCAGCTCTGTTCTGTTCCTGCAGCTCCACTCTGCCTCCAGCCCAGCCTCCAGCACAATCCCTAGGAACAAATTCATTTCCAGTCTGGCCCTTCCTGGATTAGCTGCAATCTTTAGCTACACAAGGGAAGAACTAGGAAGAGCAGAGGCTCCAGGGGCAGCCTTTTGCTGGAGGTTTTAATATATTTTGAGAGTTCCAGTGAAGTTTGAATTTCTCAATTTTCATTCTCTCCTGACATTTCCCAACTTTTGTGTCACATCTTTTTTTTTTATGATCAGCCTTTTTTCCCATCCTTTCTGCTCCTTTCCCCTTTTGGGAAGATTCCCATCTTGCTGCTAATATATCTTTAGTGACCCTGCCATAGCTGGAATTTTGGGCAACATATTTCCCCCATTACTTATCAGCCAACTTCCAGACTGGCTCCTCAGCTTTCAGGCCCCCAAGTTTTCCAGCAAGTTCCTACCAAATTTCCTGGATTTGCCCATGTGATTTGAGTGAGATCCACATTTAGTTCCTTCCCCTCTGCTTCCAAAGGATTTTCTAATGGTTTGTTGCCACAGTTATTTCCTGTGACCACCTCAGCAGCTGTAAGAAGTTCACCAAGTTTTGGGATTCTAAGATGACAATGAACCTGTTGGATTGGATCCCATCTGAAGAGACCTCATCTCATCCATAGTGTGATCTTTTTTCTGATCTCCCCTTTCCTGTGTGTGCCAGGAGATCCTGGGCTGCCCTCCACGTCTGGCTGCATTCCCAACACTCCCAGCTTCTGGGGTTCAAACCAGTGTCCCACACATTCCCACTGGAAATCCTCTGCCTGCCCTTTCCTCTTCTCTGTTCCTCACCTGCTGCCGTTGTGTGGCCTCATAATTGATAAAAACGTTCATTGTATGATCTCACCTGTGGGTTTTTCCCTTCTTTTCCAGGGAATGAGGCAGGTTTGCCATTTGCTTCCAGAGCCTTTCCAGCGCTCCCACATCACTGAAATCATTCACCCCAAAAAGCACTTCTTTAAGTGAGCATTACCAGCGAGCTGCCATCGATGCCTCCCTCCTGATTAGCACTAATGAATCTAATAGGCTGCTGTTATCAGTATCCCTGCACATCATGTGGTTTATTGATGGACTTGGGTGCCTATTTGCTCTAATGAAAACCATGGAATTGCAGATCCATCATGCCTAAGTGGTGATGGAACCCAGAGCCAGCTGTAATTGTTGATTCCTTCGCTGAGAAGGGGATTTGAGAAGCTCTAACTACAAAAAGCCATCCAGTTAATTTTTTTTCTCCTAATAAATAACCCGCTTTCCCATAAAGGCAGAAAATTCACACTGATACAGGAAAATAAATTTTCATAATTAGTTCATGGGACTTGTCACCATGGCAAGTTGTTCAGCCCAAGAACGGGAACGATGGAGAAAGCTCAGGGATTAAACGGATGGGTGGAAGGCCACAGTCACAGCTCTGGCTGGAAAGGGTTGGGAAGGCATACAGAGCTGCGTATCCCAGGTTTGCTACGTTCTCCCACAGATCAGGATGAGTCTCCAGGTGGGGCAGGAAAGACACAAAGTCTTGTACCACTTTCTAAAGTGTCTGGGGAGAAACAAGGTCAACAACCTGCTGAGCGTCTGACCCGCCAGTGCTCAGAGACCCATTTCTGTCCTTCCACAGAGGCCCAGAATGGTTTGGGTGGGAAGGCACCTTTAAGCCCATCCCATCCCACTTCCCGGGGTCCAGGGGCCAGCCACAGCTGCTCTGGGCACCCTGTGCCAGGGCCTGCCCACCCTCCCAGGGAGGAATTCCTTCCCAATATCCCATCTATCCCTGCCCTCTGGCAGTGGGAAGCCATTTCCCCTTCTTAATTCTTGTTTAAGCTGCCATATTCTCCTGTTTATAATGAAATAACTTCCTTCAATTCCTTGTACATTAAAGACCGTGGTTAACAATCCTTACCTGTGATGTGAACTCAGTGTTCAATATCAGAACGAATGCAATAAACAGCTGGCACGCTTCAGAAATCTGGGCAGTTTCAGCTGAATATTTTTAATCTACAGGAAACCTCGGGGTCTTTGTATAATCTGAACTTTTCCCCGCTTTTTGTAAAAATCAGAACCACTTCCCACTTTTTTTTCCCACCAAAATTTGGGGTGCTGAGGGTTCTAAAGAAGAGGGTGATTGTAAAGGCTAAATTATACTGGATCAAAATGTGTTTGCAGGTGGGACAGGGGGGCTCAGGGGTCACTGTTGGTCACACTCATGGTAAGCGCAGGTGTGGGGGATTCAGGTGATGTCTTGCCCTGTGTCCAGCAGGAAATCCAAACCCACTCAGGCTGTCCATGCACATTTCTGGCCAGATGACCACCAGCACCCAGTTTTGAAGACACCCACGACTCTGGGCACCAGTTTTTCCTGCAAACAGTCAGAAATTCCCTGGACAAACCAACCCGTGGCTGTCATTGCAGAGGGAGACAGTGAACAGTCTGCAGGGACAAAGCCTTCATCCCACTGTCTCCTGGCTTTTCCTCTGATTCCTGCTAGGACACCAGCCGTGCTTGGCCCTGGCCTGCCCTGGGGGACATTCAGGGGACTCTGGGTCAAGCCAGCTGTGCCACATCTGGCGGGTGTCACGGCTGTACGGAGTAACCCTGACATCTAGTGGCTTCCAGAGCCCCATCCCTGGCCACCCCGAGCTGGCTGGAGCAGGGCTGAGCAGGAGGCACCGCGGGCTGGCCAAAGGCCCCTTGCCATGGATGCAGCCAACAGCTTTTCCACGGGGCAGGACAAGGTGTGGACAGCCAGCACCGCCCCGAGGGATGTTGTTAATAAAGTCATTTATGCCGCTAATGAGTTATTTGGACCCTGTTGGGTTTTGGTAGCCCCAAAGCTGAGCTTGCCCGGGGAACCTTGCCCAAGGGAAGCTTTTCCATGGCCTCCTTGGGAAAACAAGGTGTAGGACAAGAGGTTTCACCAGACAAAGACCTGTGCAGCCTCCTGTGGGCTGGGAATACTCCAGGGATGCTCCAGGAGCAGGCAGGAGGAGGTGCCAAGGACGGGGAGTTTTCAGCATGACCTCTTCCCATATTAATGCTTAAAATTCCATTTTAATGGAGAACGGAGGCCCCAACTTCCCACTCCTGCTGCCAAGGTGGCTTTTGGAGGAAGGATTCTACAAAAAAGCCTTCTCTGAGCAGGAACACCTTTGCCTCGTCTCCAAGGGAAGGATTTTGGGAGATGTGGGAGATTTGGCTGCCTTCTTGCAGCTGATCAGGCAAGACAATATCTCAGTTCACTCAGCTTTTGGTGCCCCTGTCCCCTGGCTGTGCCACCAGCTGGCTGTCCAAACTCTGCTGCCACATCCCCCAGACCCTGCCTGAGTCCCCTGATGCAGCTGGACACCCTCTCCAACCCACCATGGGCAACAAAATATCCCAAAGGGGAAAGCACCCAGGAGCAGAGGCAGTGAAGGCGATGGGGAACGAGGAGAGGTTTTACTGCACCACTTCAGGGATCACAGCAACATTCCCTGGCAAGTACAAATTCAGATCCTGCCACGTCCGTGGGGTGAAGGAATTCTCCCAAAAGCATCTTGGGAAGCAGCAAAGATCAGGGAACAGTCATCCCAGAGACACTCCCGAGGTCTGCTGTCCCTGTCCCCGGTGCAGGCAGGCCTGGGGGTGCCAGGCACACTTTTGGCACCGTTTTTCCCTGCTGGCTCCAGATTTCCCAGCAATGTGGGAAAGCCATGATCCCCACATTTCTGGGCCCTTCCAGCTGTTGGCCCCTCAGCACTGCCTGCCCTGGGAGCCCTGGGTTTGGCACTGATCCCGTTCCACCAGCTGGGCAGGGCTGCTCTGGAATTCCCAGATCCCGAGCTTTGTGCCCAGGCGGCCCAGCATGGACCTGGTGGAGGTGAGGCAGGTCTGGGAGGGGGTGAGGTGGAGCACAGCCCTCCATGTAATATCCCTACTGCTCATGGTGTTCATCCATAACCCCTCCTGACCATCCCAGCAATCCTGGGCCGTGCCTCCTCCTGCTGCAACCATTGGGAGAACAGGTGCCAGCCATGGGATGGGCAGACAAACTCCTGCCACTCAATCCCCTCCAGCTGTGGCTTCCACTGGCAGTTTTGGGACATCCAGACTGACACCCCTGGCAGCATTCCCACGGCGTTGGTGCTCCTGGCGCGCTGAGGACAGCGGAACTCAGCAGAGAAGGTGGAATCCTGGTGCTTTGCCACAGGGACAGCTCCCCAAGGGAAAGCAGGGAGGAATTCGCCTGTTTCCACGGAATCCCAGGATGGTTTGCCTTGCAAGGGACCTTAAGACCATCTCACTCCACCAGAGGGACACCTTCCACCAGCCCAGGGTGCTCCAAGCACCTTTGGAGAAGGTGAGGATTGGGATGAGGATTTACTCCGAGCACTGCCGAGGGATGCAGTGGCCGGGGCTTTAAAAGCTCTGTCCCATCCCTACTGTCCCCTCCAAGGTCCCCAGAGAGGATCCCCATGGACGATTCCCATCTCCCCACTCAACACAAGCCATTCCCCTTCTCCTCCTGCCATCCCCCTTCCCCGGACAGAAGATCCCATGATTTTCCATTCCCTTCCAGCTGTGTTTACAGTCACAGGATTCCTTCCTCCTCCTGAAAGTCACTGCCAGGGTGAAATTTGAGATTGTAAATTATTAAAATGTTATCAAGAGCGTACAGACTTGCCCATTTTTTTTTTCCTGGTGGTGAAGAAGCTGATGTATAATTCAATTTTTCCCTCACACTTTCTTCAGTAATACTTAAAAACTTCCCCTGCACACACACACACGGAGGCAGATCCAAACCTTATTTCCATTTATTTCAAAGTCTCTTTGGGCCAGAGGCTTTATTTTCCCTCTTTCTGCTCAGTGCTGAGAAAAGTTTGGGGATTGTCATTATATGAATAATATATAATAATAATAATAAATTCAGCACTCTTCCTTTTGAAATGTTTCTTCATAAGAAATGATTTTAAATGCTTTTTCTGAGGGAGAAGGAGCAGGTGAGAGCACATATATGGCACACAATTATTACTGTTCTCTATTAGACAGAGCAAAGCCAGCTTCAATTTACAGCTTCCTGACAGGATCTCCTTAAACAAAAACACAACCCTGCTTATCATTTTCTAGATTTTAATTCCTGGGGCTGAAACTTCCTTGGCTGGTGTCTAACAGGGTTCAGCTTCCCTTAAAATGGGAAGGAAGCAAACCCTTCTTTTTCCAAACTTTTCTCCTCTTGCATTTAAGGAATTTTACACCTTTGAGAGATTTCTGCCCTCCTGGGGAAAAAGAAAAAAGCCTTGGCTGTTTGACAGAGCAGCTGAGCTCAGTGGTGGCCTCTTGGAAATACATCCAAACTTAGTCCCAGCCAAGAGTTCCTGGAGAAACTGGGTTGCACCATTCCTGTAGGTCTTTGTCGGTGACTGGAAGCTGAAATCTCCAAATTTGGGCTCTACCCAAGGGGGAAATGCAGTGAGGGAATGGGAAGGAGGAGAGGGGGCAGAGGGATGAGGGCTGAGCAGTGGGAGGGGGCTGGAAAAGATGCAGAGGAGCAGGTGGGATGAGGTTTAAAGCTGCATCCTTGGACACTGCCAGGGATCCAGGGGCAGCCACAGCTTCTCTGGGCACCCTGTGCCAGGGCCTCCCCACCCTCACAGCCAAGAATTCCTTCCCATTATCCTATCTAAACTTCCTCTCTTCCAGCTTAAAGCCATTCCCTGTGTCCTGTCCCTCCATGCCTTGTCCCCAGTCCTTCTCCAGCTCTCCTGGAGCCCCTTTAGGCCCTGCAAGGGGCTCTGAGCTCTCCCTGGAGCCTTCTCTTCTCCAGCTGAGCACCCCCAGCTCTCCCAGCCTGTCTCCAGAGGGGCTCCAGCCCTGGGACCATCCCCATGGCCTTCTTTGGATTTGCTCCAGCAGCTCCACACCCTTCTGCTGTTGGCCCCAGGGCCAGAGGCAGCTCTGCAGGCGGGGTCCCACCAGAGCAGAGCAGAGCAGAGCAGAGGGGGCCAATCACCTCCCCCAGCCACTGGGACTCCTTGATAATAATATATAAATAATGTATAAAGTACTTCACGTCTCTAATGTGTATCCTACACAATATCCAGCCTCCTTCAGCATGAGGCGAGAGAAGCTCTTCCAAGGGGACTCAGGAGTTCTCTTCCTACACCAGTGATCTCTACCCCCAAAATCCTTTTGGTCCTAGCAGGGAGCTTGAGGTGGGAGATCAGTGGTAAGGCGCAGTGATATCTCCCCTGATCCAGTGTTCCCCACAAAGCTGCTCTAATCCACTCTCTGCAGCTGAGGAAGGGGCTTTGCTCACCCCTGTGCAGCTTTTCCTGTGCTCCAGGACCTGGACCTGCCCCTCTTCCAAGGGTTTTAGTGGCACACATTCCCAGAGCTGCTCCAGGGGCTGGCACATCCCACTCCAGGAGCCCAAGCAGCATCCTGGAGGGAAGCTAGAGCATTAGCAGCAGCATTCCCATTACACATCTGGCAAATCTGGCACTGTGGGAGTATCAGGGAGATCCTAATGTGTGAACACGACCCGGGAACACAGTTCAAAGTGAAATATAGCCTCCTGTGTCGGAGGTAAATGCTCTCCTGTGTTGGATTCAGGAGTTCCAAAACTGCCAGAGAGCTCCCAGCACACCCGGGCTCTCCATCTCCGGGCAGCACTGCAATGCCAGAGGCAGGAAAAATTCAGGAAAGGATGATAAATGGGGGTGTGAATAACAGGGAGTGAGCTGTATGCAGATTTTTTAGCAAAGAGCACCCTAGGCAGGGCTGGGGAGGGACAGGTCTGAGCTCACCCTGACATTTGTGCCCCTTGCCCACATTTCCAACAATTTTCCAAAAATCTGACTCCTCCTCCAGAGGGAACTCGTACCAGAATGGATGAGGAGAGGAGGTTTTCAGCTGTCTCCAGCAGCAATGGGCAGCACGGTTAGAGAAGGATTCTTTTTGAAGGATTATTTTCTCTCCTTCTAATGGAAACCAATCCATCGAGGTGCTTCTCACCTCGCTGAAATAACAAAGAGGCTTTTTAACGCATTCCCCAGCCCGGCTCTGCCTTTCCCATCTCTCCTTAATGAATCTTCCAATATATGGTGGGAACTGCAGGCACAGATCAGCAGCAGGCTGTGGCTGCAAATCCATATCCCTAAAGAGGCATCCTTTTGACCCAAACAGGTTCCTCCTCCTCGGAACACACTGTTCTTCTCCCAGGTGGACTTGCAAAAAGAAGGAGGCAGATAACACGGATCCTGGAAAGGCTTGGGTTGCAAGGAACCTTAAAAATCCTCGAGTTCCAACCCTTGCATTGCTGCCAATCATTAATTTTGTTAATTGCCTTCCTGTTTATGGAACACAAACTTGGATGCAGACTCAATCTAAGAAGTTAATTACGAGCAGAAATCACTTTTCTCTGCCGAACATGGAAATTTAAAGTCACCTTTCATGCAAAGAAAGTAAATATCTTTCAATCACGACAAACCTTAGTGAGGTTTTAAAATTGTCTTTTTTCCCCACTCACTTGCTGCCTTTCTATTCGTTCTTGGAAGTGAGAAAAGAAATAATTAACCAGAACAAGAGAGGCACCACAAGCACTGAAGTGGTTCAGCTTAGAGAGGAGAATGAGAAGTGATTTGATTGTGAGGGATCACGAGCAGTAATAAGAATTCACAGTTATTTCCGAGAAGCAACGGGGATGGCGCGGGGTCCTTTGATAAAGCACAGCAAAGTTAATATTTTTCACTCAGAGCCTGGCACTGGAATGGCAGAGGCAGAAGGAGCTGGACTAAAACCCAATGCGAGGTCTGCTGTGTCCTCTCAGCTCCCAGCTGAGTCATTTCTCCTGGAGGAGTGAAGCTGCTGTGCCGAGGCCTGTCCTTCTGTTTGCTCTTCGGGGGAAAAAAACCCTCTGATTTATGGCCGTGGACTTGCCTCGGAGTCATTTACCCTGATATCTGCTTCCCAGATAAGTGGATAGATGGGATCGATGGGAGCTGCTCCTTACGTGCAGAGAACCCTGTCAGTAAATATGCATTATTGCTGGGATTAGCCCGAGGAATCACAGACATTGCTCATGCTCTGCTCGCTGCACGCTTGCCCTAATTCACTCCTAAAAGCCCGTCTGTTTAAACGAGCCCGTGATGCCCGATAATCGATAGTTCCCCGCTGCCGTTCCGGGGGAGCGCCGGGATGTGCCGGGAGCGCCGGGATTGGGGGAACCCCCACCCCGGCCAGGCACAGCGGGGCTGCCCTGCGAAAGCAGGAGAGACCCTACAACCAGCTCCTTGGCTACTTAGCTGGTGCTTGCCCCTAAAATCTGACCCCAAATCACTGCCTGGCCACTCTGCCCTTCTCCAGCTTCCCGTCCACTCTGTTCCTGCAGGGCAGGAGAGATTCCTTACTGTCCTGAGGCTTTTAGGGAGGGGATTTGAGACACACCCCCCCACCTCCCCAAGCCTCTGCACCGGGGGGAACCTGGCACCCCGCAGTTCTCATGGCCAAACCCCACGGCAGCCCCAAAACGCAGCTCTGGAGGCATCACCCAGGGACCCCAGGGACTCGGGCTGCCCTGTCCCCACTCTCCGGGAGCACTCTGGTGCCTCAGGACCCGTCCCTGGCTGCAGGGGATGCTTCTGCAGACTGCCAGGGGAGCTGTGGCTCTGCTGGAGCCCGTTCCCACCTCCGGCTCAGCGGGAGCTGCTGGCCCAGCCTGATGGAGACTCTTCTAAGATCCCTGTTCCTTAATTGCCGGAGCATCTGCCTCACGCCAGGAGCAGGAGGGGAGGTGATTTATTCCACAGCCTTTCAGCCCACGGTTGGGAACGTTTTGTTGCAGCCAGGGAAGCTGCTGGTGTTTTTGCTGCTGCTGCTGCTGCTCCAGAGCAGCTCTGCACCCCCAGAAACAGCCCAGACCCCTCCATGCAGCTGCAGCAGCCTCGGCACCAGCACCACAGCCCTCCTTTGCTCCAGGTGAGCCCACAAACAGGTCACTGTTGTGTTTGCTTGAGGATTGGCAGGGAGTTCAGCCTTTCAGCTGTAGTTATTTGTCACAAAGGGCTCCTTGGGAGGTGGTTTCTGTGTGCTGGAGGCCACAGGGCTGCTGCTGCTGCTGCTGGAATCTCAGCTTCAGCAGTGTGAGGACAGGGAAGTTGCTCCCTGCTTGCCAAAGAGGCTAAAATCAATCTGATGTGCCTTCAGACCTAAGGAGGACCCGTTTTTTTTCTCCATCCCAGTACCACGTGTGTTTGCACAGACTAAATTCAATGTCCCTGCCTCTGCTGCCTTGACAAGGAACAGCCTGTCAAAGGAAAAAAGCAACTTTGGAGACCCAGACCCCGCCAGAAACTTTCCTTTGAACCCCAGCCTGTGCTGTGTTTGCTTCACGTGTAAAAGCCTGGTTTATTTGCCCACTTGAGCTCCTCAATGTAAATATTTGCCCTCTCTCATTGCCCTCATTAAATCCTCGGCATTAGCGCTGGAAGTGGAGGGGCTTTGCTGGGATGTGGGGTTTGCCTGCCCAGCCCTCGGGTCAGGCCGTGTTTGCTGAGCTGCTCAGCACATTTGGGGCCCCAGAGCCCTGCTCAGGGACCCATTTCCTTGTTTATTCAATCGATTTGGGTCTGTGTGCTGAGAAATCCACACAGCAAATTTCCTCATACCAAGGCGGGTGTGAGCTGGGAGCACACATGGGCTGGCAGCTCCTGGGCTTTCCAACCAAACTGCATCTCACAGGAGACTCAGGAGTGTCTTGGAGGCTCTCCCGAGGGAAAAACCTGGGATTAATGAAACAGGACATGTTCAAGGCCAGGTTGGACAGGGCTTAGAGCAACTTGGTCTCCTGGAAGGTGTCCTTGTCCATGTCAGGGGGCTGGAATGAGATGGGCTTTGAGGTCCCTTCCAGCCCAAACCATGCTGTGCCTATGAAATTAAACTCAGGAGAAAGCATTTTTGTTTGTCTGCTGGCTGAGGGCAGAGGAGAATATTATGGAATCATATCATGGAATGGTTTGGGTTGGAAGAGGGTTGGAAGAGAGTTGGAAGAGACCTTAAAGCCCATCCCATCCCACCCCCTGGCACGAACAAGGATACCTTCCACAGACCAAGTTGCTCCAAGCCCTGTCCACCCTGGCCTTGGACATTTCCCCTGCTCTAAACACTTTCTGCTTTTCCCCCTCCACTTCACATCCCTGTTTCTCTGCTGAGGAGCAACGAAATCATTGCAGGGGCTGGCAGGGATAAGTTCAACATCACATCCCCCTTCCCAAAAACCCAGCGGTGACTCCGGAGTCAGCAGGATCCACTCAAGGGATCCGAGCAGAGACACAGCCCCGTGTGACGTCTTTGCACAAAGCCATTGGAAGCCCGGACACCTTCCAGCCCAACCCACACTGGGTTCATTCTCACACCCAGATGAATTCCCAGCTGATTTTCCCTCCCTGGGCCACCAACTTGCTCTGATGACTACAAGTGATCCACAGCAGAGCGTTCCCAAAAGGGGCCTTGCGAAACCCAGATGTTTTAAAGGACCAGCCCCACTTCAGAAAGGGAGAAATGCCTTTTCCCCAGTGAAGTTCTGAAGGAATGCAGGATACAAGGCACTTTCTGACACCTCCGAGCTGCTGTTGGCATGCTGAGTCCAAACCAGCCTGAGGAACGGGAGGTGCTAGAGCTCAGCAGAAAACATTAATTAATTCTTCTCTAACTCTGAAATATAGCTGGAAAAAAAAAAAATTAGGGCTTTTTTTCCCTTCTGCAAGCACAGATTCCTTTCTCTGATGTGAGGTTGTGCTTACAATAATTTGTGATACAGAAGCTCTGCCCAGAAGAGCCTTTGAAGCCAAAAAGCTTTGTTTAACTTCAGCAAAACCAGAGCTCCAGCCCAAGCTGGAACATTTGTACATCCCAGTAAAGTTTTCAGCACCAGTGGACTGCTCCCTTCACAGCCTTCTTCTCATCCCTCTCTGCCAAACCATTTCCCAACAGGGGCCCCCATTCCCTGACTGCCTGTGGGTGCCTCTGCCCAAATCCATGGGGCAAGGGAGTGTTTCCTACAGAAATACAGCTGGAAACACCTTGGATTATTTATTTAGTGATAGCAGTGCTGTTAAATGGGGAGGGAAGGTGCAGAAGCACCCAGGGAAGAGAGAAAAGCCCTTTTGGAGGGTTGGCTGCTACTGGAAGATGCCTTGGAGCCTCCTGCCCTTCTCCCAGGACACATCTGATGCTTTCCCTCTCTCCAGCAGCATCAGGAGCCTGGATTTCCCAGTGTGCCACTCATCTGCCTCTTGGCTTTCCCCAGAATTCCACCTAAACCTCCTTTCCAACCCCATATCACTGCTGCCCATCCCCACCAACCCCAAACCCACCTTCTTTCCCTGGCAAAGAGCAGAAATGCCCTGTGCCACTCACTCAGAGCGGTGCAGTGACACAGCAGAGCGCTGCCATCCCTCCCGCCTTATTTTCCCTCTATTTTCCAAGGATTTGGGGACTCCTGCTCCCTGTTATTTATTGCTGTTGCCTTGCCATCACGGCACACCCTCCTGGGAGGTTTTGCTGCTGGTGGTTGTGCAGGAACAATTGATTTTCTCTCTCTACCCCCTGCTCACCCCACAGACAGGAGTGGTGCTGCCCCTCCGAAAGAGGGGGGTCCTGGACGCCTCCTCAGCTTAAAGAAAGGTATTTCCCTTAAGCTGGAAACCTTCTCAGAGCCCTTGGCCCCTTTCCCAGCATCCCAGCACTGCCCATAACTTCCAGCACTGCATTTTTACAGCAGCTGTCCACAATTAGCAGCTCAGGGTGGCTAATGAGCTCCATCATTAACCCCTCAGTGCTGCTGCTGCCTGGGATCCAGCTCCTCCACCACAGGCCCATGCAGGACCTTTTCTCCACACTCCTCTCTCTTTGTTCAAAGGTTCTCTTTGCCTTCCAGGCACGAAGAACCATTTTAGGAGTGCAGACATCCAGTAAAGCTAATTCTGCCTTGATTAGCAGGGGAGGAAATGCAGAGCATCTTCCTGGCCACCAGCTGTGGCCCTTTGGCTTCAGCCCTCCAGATGTTTGCTGGCCATGCATCCCCTCCCAGCTGGTGGCCACTTGTGCACAGGTGTCCCCTTGAACTTTTGTTCTCACTGTAACTGATCCTGGAGGAGAAGAAAAATCCCCACCTGTCTTTGTTAGAGTTGTTGGCAAAAACATCTCTGCAGAGAGCCTTTGGAAGCAGCCCCTTCCATGAAGGCTGAGCTCCAATCTGGTACAAAATCCTCCATTCCCCATCCAAACATCCCAGAGACGGTATTTCACAGAGAGATGCCCTGAAAATACCATGAAAATACAATTACTCCTCCCCTCAGTGGATGATGGTTTGGCTGTCCTCCAGATCCCAAAATGTAAGGTTTGCTCCTGACTTCAGCCAGGTTTTTCTGCTGGATCCAGGCCTTCTCTGAAGGCAGAGGTTAAATTTGGGTGTTGCTGGGGTCTTGCAGCAGGGAGGGCCCGTGCTGTGCCACACCAGGGTATAAAACATCTCTGTGGAACAACTGACAGCATCAGTTTTGAGCCTTGATTAGGCTCAAAGCAAGTGAAAACTCTTCAGGAGAACCTCTCCATACGAATCCTACTCTGCAGAGCCCTGGGAAGAGGCAGAAATGGGAACAGGAATCAGCAAAGGCATTCCCAGGGGTGCACAAGCATCCGAGTCCAGTCTCTGGAGTTTGTATTCAGCTGTGACCTCCCGGAGCTGCTCTGACTGAAGACATGACCTGAGCTTTTCCCATCAATCCTGCAGCTCCTGCTGCTGGTGGGGGCAGATGGAGACCCTTTCCCACCGCAGGTCTGCTCACACTGCTCTGACCAGTCCCTGCCTGCACCTCTGTCCCTTCTGGGAGGCTTTCCCACCACTTTTCAACTCATGTCACCTCCCTTGGGGTTGGTCTGCAGAGCTTCTCACCCTTGCTGCTGCTCCTGTGGGATGGGACACCCATCCTGCTTCCGTCCCACCCTACCTCACATGGCTGGGGGGATAATCCTGTAAGTGACCGTTTGGGGATTGCATCCCAAAAAAGCCTCGTTGTCGTCATGCAGGAGCACCAGAAGTGCTTCCAGAATTAGCAGCTCCTCCAGGTTGCCCTGTTCAGTTTGAGATGTGCCACTTCAGAGCCCTTCAAGGGCTTGATTTGGGAAGTAAATGGGATTGGGAGCAGGTGAAACGTTCGGTAATTACAAATTATTGGAACACTTCACGTTATGAAAGCCCTTCAAATAA
The DNA here is from genome assembly GCF_000691975.1 of Corvus brachyrhynchos. NCBI lineage: Eukaryota > Metazoa > Chordata > Aves > Passeriformes > Corvidae > Corvus > Corvus brachyrhynchos. Next base: position 610,435 of record NW_008237227.1, on the reverse strand, counting down.
TTTTAAATTGCTTTGTACTAATTGTGATCAGTGCTCCATTCATTTCCAAAACCCTCTTCAAACGACAAGCCCTGGGATATTTTGGGAGCTGGAGCCCAGTGCTTGGTTTTTTAAAAAAAAAATAATAAAAATCCACAAAAGATTTCCTGCTTGGAATGCTGCACTTCTGACAGAGGTGTGAAAAATGCACTCACTGGTTGCATGTCACAGGTTCTTCCGTGCTGCTGGAGCAACATTCCAAGGCCAACGAGTACAGCTGGTACCCTTGAGCAGAGGATATTCCCCAATTACACCACTTGGGAATCATTCAGACATAAAAAGGAGGATTAGAGAAGAAGACCAGACCAGTGTGTTCCTGGCAGGAAAACGAGGCACTGCTGGAGTGTGTGAGAGTGCAACAGGCACCATTCCTGGGCATCCTTCATCCAGGACAGCCAGGAAAAGCTTCTCCATCCTCCAAGCCAGCTCCAGGCTGCAGGCACTGATTTATAATTGAATAATTGTTAAAAACCTGCCTATGGAACTGCCATGGGCCTCTGCAAACGGGGCCTTTGGTGGGACATGTTTCCAAACTCTGAATGGAATATTTGGGTTGGTTGGAGATCTGGGCACCTTGGAGATGTAAGAGTTGTAATAGGAGATTTCTCACCTCTCCGAGGTCTCCTTGTCTTACAGGGCAATGAATCATCTCTTAGGGATGGGTTTTCCCCACAGAAACATCAAAATCATCCAAAATGATGTTTGCAGCCTGTTGAGCTCAGCAAGCTTGAGCTACACCACTGTGTAGGACCTACTTCTAGCTGGTCTAGAAGTTGACCAGAAAATTGGATTATTGTCCCCTTAAACTGATAAAACCCATTATTTGCACTATCCTAACTGGACAGAAGTGTTATGAATCACTAATAATAAAATTAAACCATCAAATCTGATGGCACAGGGTGCCCAGAGAAGCTGGGGCTGCCCCTGGATCCCTGGAAGTGTCCAAGGCCAGGTTGGACGGGGCTTGGGGCGACCTGGGACAGTGGAAGGTGTCCCTGCCCCTGGCAGCAGAGCTGGGAGTAGGTGGTCTTTAGGGCCCCTTCCCACCAGACCATTCTGGAATTCCATGATTCTATCCATCTGGAGAAAGGGAAAAGCACGCAGCTCAATTTCAGGGGGTTGAATTTTTTAAGGACGGCAGCAGAAAGAAAACCTCCAAAATCCCAGTGCTTCTGGCTCCTCATCCTGCCTCTCCCATCCCAGCTTCTTCTGGATGATCTTTTCTGTTCCTAACTCTCCAGGGGTGACCATCCACCCATACCCAGCCCCACGGTGTCCCTGGGATATTGTTCATCACTGGAATATCGTTCATCACTGGAAGGCTTTGCAGGAACGGGTTCTTATTCTCCTGTTTAGCAGCAAAGGCCTCTTTGTTCCCTTTTCCATGTGTTTTTTTGTGACTCAGCATCCAGTGGGTTACTCCCGTCCTGACTCCCTCAGAGGGCCTTTGCTGGGGTGAGAAAACCTTTTTCCATGGCCACTGAAAACGTTAATGGGAATCCCAGTGTTACGGCCCTTCCCACCTCCCTGCACCTGGGGAAACCTCCTCTCCCTCCTGCTGCTGCTCCTCTCCATGCTTACGTAGCTCATTATCCTCTCCTTTCCCGGGAAAACGCTGAGGGTTTAGGAAGCTGAGGGGTTGAAGTGCAGACAAAGCCATCAGGCTCCTGAAGGTCGCCTCGGAGAGGCTCCGCTCTGGTGTCTGGGCTCAGCTCCAGGTGGGGAAGGTGGGGAAGGGGAACCAACACCTTTGCTCCTTTCTTGGGTGAGGCTTTCCAGGCCTCCTCCTTTCCAGGAGCTGCTGAGACCATCCCCGATGGGTTCATTATGCAGTGACCTCGCCAGCTTCTTTGTTTCTAAAGAACTGGATGTTTGTCCCATGGTCTGTGCCCAGAACCGGACACACACCATGGAATGGTTTGGGTTGGAAGGACCTTAAAACTCACCTTGTTCCACCTTCTGCCATGGGCAGGGACATTTTCCACTCTCCCAGGCCCCTCCAAACCCGGTCCAACCTGGCCTTGGACATGTTCAGAGGCGAGAAGATTTAAGGGCACAGGGTGACTGCACTTCCAACATCCAATCACCTCTAACTCCACCTTCCCATGGATCAAATCCCACTTCTCCCAGTTCCATGGCCACCTGGATGCCTTGGTCAGAAATCCAGCTGTGGGATGATTTTGGGGGGTGTGGGCAGCCAGCCCCAAACCCTGCCGCCCTTGCCCTCCCTGGCAGCAGTGGTGGGAGTCTCTCCCCTCCTCCAGTCAGTTAGAAACTTCCACAAGACTTGCAGGGACTTCATTATCTCAGAAACCTCATCTGCACTCCCAAATGGTGTTTGGAAGAAGCCAGAGCTTAGCAAGGGTTACAGGAGAGCTTGCCAACCTCGCTGCCTTAAGAAACCAGGCTGCAAACGTGGAGCAAAACCAGCACAAAACCAAAAACCTGCTCCTTTACTAATTACAATAACAATCAAACTCAGTCATTAAAGAAGCAGTTAAAGCTGCAAACAAACAACTGCTTCCACAGTTATCCCTAACAGCTTTACAAGGCCCAAGTTCTCCAAAGCCGTGAAAATGAATAGCTCAGGATATCATAAATTTTATACTGCTCCCAGAGCATCCAGTATTCCAGAAAATGCATCTTTCATCCCCCTCAGCAGCCCTGGCTCCCATGCAGACTGCAGCCGTGCTCTCAGTGTAATTTTATAACGCGCCCAACTCAAAGCCTCTTTGTAAAAGAAACATAAAAATGATGCATGCGCATATTAAAGACTCGTATTTATCAGGCTCCAATGTGAGTCCACGTCCGTGCTTAATGTGGCCATAAATCAGCAGCTCCCCCCGTTAAAGCAGAGATGAAACCCTGGGATCAGGAGAAGCTATTTATGAACCCCGGAGCCGCTAATCCGAGTGGCGTTTGGAAAAATATTTGTTAAAAAGATTTCCGATCGGAGCGAATCACTGCGAGGATGCAGCATGAAAGGAGAATAAAAATAAAACCCCGCCAATTCAAAAGAGCCAAGGACTTCTGGCTCGAGGTGGGTCAGGAGGGGGAAGCATTTATTTCGTATTTAATGAAAGCAGTGCCCTGAGTTTATCACGCTCCTCAGGTGGGTGTTCGGGTCTTTGAGAAGCCTCCTTAAAGTCTGGACTACAGAGAGCAAACTCTGTCAGAAGGGGGGATGGAATGAGAAGGTCATTAAGGTCTCTTCCAGCTCAAACCTTTCCGTGATTCTGTTAAAATATCATCAAAACTGCTTTTTGTAGAATCCCAGGATAGTTTGGGTGGGAGAGGACCTTAAAACTCATCCCATCCCACCCCCACTATCACCTTCCACAAGCCCAGGTTGCTCCAAGCCCCGTCCAGCCTGGCCTTGGACACTTCCAGGGATCCAGGGGCAGCCCCAGCTTCTCTGGCCACTCTAAGCCAGGGCATTCCCACCCTTTGCTCCTGTTCAAAATTGGTATTTCTTATTTAAAATAAACCCATATGAAAGTGCAGGATCTACTGCTTCTCCACGGGGCAAAGACGCAGCAGCCCGTCCACCTCAGGCTGCCCTTTGCCACCAAGAAGCCGCCTCCTGCTCCTCACAGGGGCCAAGAAGTGAGAGACCAGACAAGAGAGACCATGGGGAGAAGAAGAACCACATCTGCCTGGAGAGGAACCATGTCTCCCCTCATCCCTGCCCCAGATTTAGGTGATTTGGGGGCTCACAGGGAGGGGACAATGACTTCCCCAATGTCCCCCACACCATGTTGCTGCTCATCTAGGTGGCCATGAGCTCATCAGTATTGAAATTGGTTCATGCATAATTCCAATGAACTCCTTATTCCGAGCCTGCAATGCTCCGAATTCCTGCCCTGCTGAAATCTGTTCCAATGCCACGGCCCAGCCATGCAATTTCAGAGAGAGATAAGATATAGATCTGCTGTACTCTGGTGATTCTCTCTCACAAGTGCACCTTGTCAGGCCATAATTTGATATTCTTTTACCGTTCCTATAGGGAGGAGGGGAAAGCCCTTTAATTTTAAAAAAAAAAAAAAATCACATTTTCCCCCTTTTGTTCACTAATGACACAAATAGTAAAATGTTCAGATTACATCAGGGAACGGAAAAGCCCCTTGGAGAAAAGACACTGACAAAAGCTTCATTTTCAGGTAAAATTGCACGAAGCTTCAGGCACCACATCCTCCTGGTGATGTGGTTTTATTTTTTCCCCTGCCTTTCATCCCCAAGCATCCCCGTGAATGTTAATCCATTTTACAATGGGACGTTTAAAAGGACTGCAGAGAAATCAGGTTTGATCCGCTCTGATGTCTTCCAGAAATCTCCAAGCAATTTGCAGCTGTGAATAACACACAGGGAGCGTGGGGAGAGAGAGCGGGGCCGGCCCCTCGGATGCTGACTGCAGCTGCAGCTCACATCCTGCAATAAAACCATTCCTGATCAGGATGCTTTGGGTAAGGCAGGGATATGTTTTAGTTTTCCTAAAGCTGCTTGGTGGCTTTTACACCTGCACGGGTGACCACGGGGGGAAAAAGGGAAGGGGGCAGGACGAAGGATGGTTTCCATAGCAGGATTATGTCGGAGGGTGGCACGGACTGGCATTGAAGAAGTGCCAGGCCCAGTGTGTGAGGGTGCCCTGCTCAAAGGACAGGTTCTCCACATCTCCAGTGCCTTCAAAGCCAGAAGTGGGATGTCCAGAAGGGGTGTGTGAGTCTCCACAGGAGCCAGGAGAGAACCTGCACTCAGGTTAAAAAATTGGGAATCAGAGAATCTTAGAACACCAATTAGAATCCCAGAATGCTTTGGGGTAGGAACGGGACCTTAAAAACCAAATGGTTGGAAAGGACCCTAAAAACCATTTAGTCCCACCCCTTGCCATGGGCAGGGACACCTTCCACTAGCCCAGGTTGCTCCAAGCCCAATCCAAGCTGGCCTTGGACACTTCCAGGGACGGGGCATCCATGACTGCTCTGGGCACCCTGTGCCAAGGTCTTTTCAAACCAGCACGTGTAGGACACAGCCTCCACGGCCATGGGGGTCCTCAGGGCACCAGCTCAAGTGGAGCATTCCCAGGTTTCAGGTGGGGAGGAGGAATATTCAGCAGTGGCCCCATTCCCCACCACCATGGGCAGCCTTTGGCCCTGGAATTCCCACACTCGCTCCCCTCGTGGGTTTGCAGAGGAGGGGGTGTTGCAAACAGCAGCTGGATGAGCAGCTGTTTTAAAATCTGGGATAGGAGATGTGGAATCAACGACGGATCTGGAGAACAACTCCCTGCACTGGGGGTGCAGAGGGGATGTTGGGAAAATGCTCCGTGCCCAACCCCAACACCGCTCTGCTTCCACCTCCCTGGCACTCTTTGTCTTGTAAAATCATCGTGTGGGACCCTGTTTCCTTTGGCATCTGGTCATAAGGCAAACCACTGGATTTCACTTCCTATCTCCAGCTTATCCAAGAGTTTTCTTCAGCCACGGGGTGGCCACAGGAACATGGGGCAGAGGAGCGATGTCCTGCTCGTGGAGGAAATGTAGCCAGGAGCTGCTTGGACTCTTTCCAAAGCCTCCCTGCAGGTTTGAACTGCAGGGAGTTTTGAATTCCCTCAATTGTCACGAGATTTCTTGTTCCTCATGTCAGACTCTACTTACCAGGATCATCCTGAGGATGTTGAGGACTGAAATAGAAGAACTACAGCAGGATGTCCTGAACTGAGTCTGGACTGGCAGAGAGCTCCTTGAGGGACAGCACCATCACTCTCCCAATCCAGTGGGATCTCTGGTAGCCCAGGCTCAGCCGTCCTTTGGAGGATGATGCCCATTCCCACCCCCCAGGCAGCACCTGAGAGCCAAGAAGGGACCACAGGGGATACAACCAGGGAACAAAACCTCTTGAGTGATGCACAAACCCTCCTGAACCTCTGCACCTTACTCCAGTCCAGGGTCTGCCTCTAATTAGGCTTTAAGAGACCGAGAGGTCATTTCCCTGTCCAGCCTGGAGAGAAGAGCATCCCAGGTTATCCAAGCAGAACCTGCCTGCGAGGTCCCACTGCCCCTGAGGTGTGGCAAGGCTGGCAGCTCGGGGCTAAAATCAGCTTCTCTTCCCTGCCTGGAGCTGGAGATTTAAACCTTATCAGTGCTGCTAAAGTTTTTAATGGATATCAATGGGGTAAAGTTCACAAACAAAGCGGGGATCGATGGGTGGAATAATACAGTATTGATCGGGGTGCCGGGAGCCGATGCACCCCGTGATCGATAACGAGAACAGATCACATTCCCCGGCTCTCACTTACTGCTCACCCGGAGCCACGCTCCGGGGAGGAGCTCCTGGGAAGGGAGCACATTCCAGAGCTCCAGGCTGTGCGAACAGCGGGCACTGCCTGGCGGGTTTGTGTCTGTAGCGCTCCTCAGACGGGCTCCCCGTTGCTGTCACCCCCCTTTTAGCCTTTGCTAAGGCTGTTTGTGGCTGGAATTTCTCCCTGAGATGTTGACAGGGAGAAATTCTCTGTGCAGCTGCCTGGGCAAGGAGTATTTCCCTACCTGCACCAGGACAGCCTCAGTCTGAGGGTTGGGTGTATGTTTTCCCAGCAGGATCACCTGAAGTTTGCCACACCAGACTGAAATCCTGGACTTTTTCCCTCAGGTTCCCTCTTCAAGCAGAGTTTGGTTGGGGGTTCTCAAGAGAAGAGGGGCATCAGGAGCAGCACTCCTTTGATTGCAATGATATTGGTTTTTTTATTGAAGGAACAGGCACCGGGACAATGGGGTAAGAGCTGGACTAGGCCGGGTTTAGGATGGAATGAGAAGGTTTCTAACCATGCTTGAGCTGAGCCCTTCTGGAGGGTAAAACTCACTTTTGGTGTGGGTAGAGTGCAGCAGGATCCTGCCCACGCTGGGGTGCAGCCCCCATGATCCAGCTGTGCTCCGGAGATACAGAGGGACCATATTCCCAATGATCCCATACCCTGCTGCATCCCACACCCCCCAGCCAGCACAGCAAGGCCGAGCTCAGCTCACAGCCCACCCCTAAAGCACACAGAAGGGCACAATTCCCACCTCCTGTGGCTTGATGCCGGCGATTTCACACCCCGTGGTCTGTGCAGGAGCTGTGGGGAGAGGAGCCTGCTCCAGCTGCCATCACCCACCACTGCCTGCTCTCCAGGGAACTTCCTTCCCTCTGGAAGTCGGGAGCAGTTTGGTTTCCACACCTCTGAGAAGAAAACTGCCCTCCCCCCCCTCCACCCCGCCTGCTCCAGCCAGGGCTGCGCTATCCAATTGTTCTTTTTCGAGGAGCATTTGCTGCTTCCAAAGGTTTGAGGGAGCAGGAGGTGCTCATTGAGTTACTCACTCTGTTAGACACGGATCTTAATGGATGGTATTGATTGGAAGAAACAAAGCAGCAGTTTTCTCTCTCTCTGTCCAGGGATTTCTGGGCTCACATGAGAAGAGTTCGCTGCCTTGTGCTCTAAACAACAAAATACCACATTACAAGGTCCCCAGGAGTCCCTCAGGGCAGCGCAGCAGCGAGAGCGAGAAATGTGCAAGGTGTTAATGGGATAACAAATTAATAGGGAATGGGATTAGGCAGGGACACAGGCTGTACCAGGGCTCCCCAGGTCTCTGGTGCCGAGCTCTAATCCGTTCTTGGCACGTCAGCCTGGCCGACAGATGAACACAACAGGAACCCACCTGATTCCTGGGGCCACTGGGATCTCCAATGGCAGCTGGGACAGC
>NW_008237227.1:594017-602569 GCF_000691975.1 Corvus brachyrhynchos | reverse complement strand
GAGCAGCAAAAAGACAATTTTAGGGGAAATCAGCGCCCGCAGTACCTGGAAAGGCAGCGAGATTCTGTCCTGCAGCATTGGAGAAGCGGGATGGAGCAGCCAGCTTGGAAACAGTTTTTAAAATCATTACCTGACTCTCTGTTGTCCCATGCAATTTTCCCATCCATCTGCCAGTCATTTGGGAAGGTCAAGAGCAAGGACATGCAAGTTTGGGGACCTGAGACTCACTGCTGCTCCTCTGCTTTGCTGTCACCTGCAGGCAGCTGGCCTTGGCCACCGAGACTCCCTCACCTGGCCATCCCCACCCAGACACTTGCCTGGATGAGCCATCGCAGAGGGGACATTTGAACCCAAAATCGTTGTCAGTGCCACTTCCTTGCCAGGAGACCCTGAGTCCCATTTCCAGCTTCAGGATCTTGGATTGGAAAGGGCTCATTTTACCGAGAGAACAACCCATCCCTCTCTCATTGCCCTGGCACCTCTGAGAATTCCTCTGCCTCTCATGAAATATTGATCCCGGGCCTTTGGGATGAGTGAGAGACCCCGGTATCCCACCATCCACAGGGCTGCGGTCCCTGCTGGCATCAAGACAAAACCAAAAGGGCTTTCACCAGTGGGATGTGCCGAAGTGGGGAAGGTTTCTCTGCCTTTTAACCATGATGCTGATCTTTGGTGAGCCATGAGGTTCTGGGGGATAACTGCCCCCTCCAGCCCCTTGGCCGCGGTGCTGCTGGGCTGCGAGCAGGATGCTCTGCAATCCTTCATCCAGCGTTCCCTGACAACGCTCTGGCTGTCCCTGACATTGATGAGTTACTTATTATCCCTGGGTTTTATCTTTTGAAGGGCCCCCTGTCTTTCCTAGATCATGTTAACAAGACAGCCATGGAGAGCCGTGGCCCTGGGGGTCTTCATTAGTTCTTCCCAGATTTATGTTCCCTGCCAGCTCCGTGCAGAGCTTTGGGCATGGCTGCACAATGCTGGGGTCACCGGGAGATTCCGCAGGTCAGGACCTTGATCCTTTCATTCCTAAATGGCAGGGGAGCTCTGCAGTCATCTCAGGGCTCCAGCTGGGAAATGCTGACACGAGGAAGGATACCTGCACACCCACATTCCGGATCTACACAGTGCTCCTGGTGCCAGGAGGCACCACGGGATGGAGTTCCAAAGGATTTCCAAAGCCAGCCCTCGGTCCTGCTCAGGGGTGTGAGATCAGCGCGGCCTTTCGGGTGGATCGCAGGAGGGGGCCCCATTTCCATGAATCCCTCAGAAAACGAGGTCCTGGAAAGGTTTTACCACCACCCTGCACTGCAGGTGAACATGAAGGGTGAGATCCACACCCCATGGATTATACTCAGTGTTCCCAGAAGGAAACTGAGCTGGAGACCTGAGTGTGAGGCTCCCGCCCACCTGACCCACACCTGAGCATGGACTCGCCCCCATCCAATCCTGAGTGGGATCTCCCATCCACTGCATCCACACCTGAGCACGGGCTCCCACCCACCTGACCCCCACCTTCAATCACTGAGCTGCAGAACAGGCTGCACTCCCCAATTCCCTTCCCTTCCCACTGGTTTTTTTTCCCAGAACAGGCAGTTTTGCACTTCTCCCCTCGCCCCATCCCCACAGCCACCTGCAAGGATGGTGCATCCCATCCCCTGCCCTGCTCCAGCTGACCCCATGTCCATGGGGCACCTCCAGCCCCATCCTGTTTTTCCCAGCTGCTGCTGACAGTGAATTTGCTCTTGGTTAGCAATGGAAACACCACCACCTTCAGGATTCCCCCACACCTTCCCTCTTCCTCCAGGGAAGCTCCCACATCTCGAGCACGCTCAGCACCAGGTCTAGGGACGAGCAGGTTACCAGAAGAACCACCCTCCATCAAAGACTCAGCTGGGACCTAAAATCCCAGCTGCATTCCAATGAATACATCTCCATTCACACCACTGGATCCACATTAATTTGGAGCAGCTGGGGCCAGGCTTGTTCAAGGCTCCTATAAAAAAGAACCTCTGCCTCCCAGCTCCCACTCTCTTACAGCTCCAACCCATAATTTACCAAGTGAGAGGTGACCTAAAGAAATTCCTGAGTGGCTGGAAAATGAGAGGGAGGAAGGAACCATTTCATTGTGTAGGCTACCACTGGCAAAGCGGTGCTTGCGCAGGTGCTAAAAAAAGGGAAGGAATCTGGGAAGCCACAATAACAATGTAAAAATTCCAGCATTCAGGAGGCATCAGAATGGCTAATGATGGAAGGAAGGGGTGCAGTGGGTGGTGCCACCCACGTTTCCCCGGAACAGCATCCTTTGGCAATTCAGTATTTCAAAGTCCCCCTGAAGATTTATTAAAAGTGACAAAGTTGTTCTGGGTTTGAGGAATAATGAGCTCCTCCAAGATTTTTTGGGGGGGGGAAAAATTATAGAGAACTGTGAGTCCCACCTGTGTCAGGACACCAACACACGACTGAGCTCTTCCCTGTCACTGCTGTTTGAGTTAGATGATGCTTCATGGAACTGCTCAGGCTGGAAAAGCCCTCTGAGATCATCGAGTCCAGCCTTGCTTGCTTGATGTCCTCTGCTTTCCTTTGGATTCGAACATTCCTGGTGGACAGAAATGGCCCAGCTGGGGTGTGTTATCCCAGCACAGTGACCCTGCTGACTGGCGAATTCCTAAAGACTTCATGTGCCTGCCATACTTGAGGATGGAGCTGGAGTGACCAGGTGTGATGTATGGGGAGAAAAAACAGCCCAAGGCATTCCTTTGGCCCTCTCCAAGTCCTTGTTTAATATTAACAGGAGCACCTCGTGCTCATGTAAGTTTGCTCCATGCCAAAGGAATCCGAATCAAGGTGTTAATACTTAATGCAAACACCCTCCCTGCTGTTTCACGAGGTTTAAAAAGGTGATCAAGACTTATTAGGATTAAGGGCTCATTTCAGCTGAATTGATCAGATGGCATTTAGGTGTAATTTCAGCTAAAAATACAGGCAAGGAATAAGCAGATTTTATTTCTATATACGATCGTCTCCTCCTCTCCCTCTCCCTGTGCCATGCACACATGCGGACGTGTTCACACCCTCAGCAACTCTGCCTGCTTTGGGTGGGTTGGGGCTTTTTGTGCACTGGGAAAGGCTCTTTGGGCTGACTCTGCAGGGAGGACAGTGCTGCCTTGATCCCATCCCATGGATTTAAACCGCTTCCCTTCCCACGGCACCAAAGCTGCTTGTCCAGAGCCACGTTCCTTGGACTGATTTAGCTTCCACCACCGGCGCTTCACAGTTGCCATCACAGATTTCTTGGAGCCCGCACTGAAATGTGTCCAGGCGGTGAGAACTGGAGCTGGAAGATGAGGAGTGGGATGCTCTTCCATGGACCAACATTGCCATCTCATGGCGCAGTTGCTCGCCTGCAAACTCTGCAGCGATGCTCCCGCTCCCGGCGCTCAAGGTCGCCGGCTCCCCAGCGCACCAGAGTCGCTGCAGGAGATTCAGGAAAGCCAGGAAGCTTCACACCCAGCCTCGGAGATGGAGGGACTTTCCCAGCATCGGCCTCAGGACAGGCTCTCCGGACACCCATCCGCATCCTCTCGCCGATCCTGATTTCCCGTGGCGATCCCGATCCTGATCCCGCTGCAGTCTCTGTGCCAGTCCCGGCTCTCCCCACTCCCGAGTTCTGTTAATTCTCATTTTCTCCAGCCTCACTAATAATTTCCCATGCGGCCCCATATCAAATGCTTTATTGAACTCCAGATAGATTAGATCTACCAAATTTCCCTTGTCTGGAAAACCAATTATCTTATCAAAGGAAGATGTCAGCACAGTCTGGCAAAAACTGCCTTTGGTAAACTTGGCTTGCACTTTATCTCATTTTTCTCAGTGCCTTTAATTAATGTTTCCTTCAGAATTTGTCCTGCAGTCCAGGGTCTGCCTACAAACAGGTTAACACATCCAGAGCTGGATGTCCTGCTTTTCATTTTCCTGATCTTCCTTACTTTCCCTCCAATCCAGTTGCTTGTAGGGGCTCAATCAGTGCCGTTTGACCCACAAAGCTCATTAGAAAGCTCCCTGCACACCACATGTCCCTTGTTCCTGAATTCCTGGATCACCAGGGAATGGCCTGGTCCTGGCAGTCCCCCTTTCTGCCTGTGTCTAGGTGTTTCCCTAAAGAAGCTTTCCAAGGCTCCAGACTTCCCCTCACGTTGAAGGTGCACCTTTCTGCTGCCCTGACATTTCGGTCCATCTCTGTCATCTCTCTAATGTGGAGATCATGGAATCCCAGGGTGGTTTGGGTGGGAAGGGACCTTAAAACTCATCCAGTTCCACACTCCTGCCATGGGCAGGGACACCTTCCTCTAGCCCAGGCTGCTCCAAGCCCCATCCAACCTGGCCTTGGACACTTCTAGGGATCCAGGGGCAGCCCCAGCTTCTCTGGGCACCCTGTGCCAGGGCCTCAGCTCCCTTAATGTAAATAATTTCTTCATTACATCGTTAATATCTGGAGCCAGACTGTTGCTCATGGGAAGGTCTTTTCCTCTCTCTGATGTCATGGGCACACAGGAGTTCGTGAGGCCGAGTTCCCCAGGAATTTTAGCCACCAAAATAAAATATTAATTCTTTTTTTTAACAGATAAAGATGTGACATGATTGAAATGAAGGCAGTGAGGAAGTTGTTTGCCCACTTTGTCATGACAGATGGGGGGGTCTGCAGCTCGCCCAATGATTCCATGCTATTCCAGGGGAAAATCCTGAATTCTGGACATGCTGAGATTATTCCAGTGTGGCAGCAGAGCAATTTGCCATCCCACCAGGGCCAGAAGTTGAAAATTTTGCCTACCACTTGGAACAAGTGTCCCCTCCAGCTATCAACGGGTCCTTGCCCTCACAGCCTGGGGAGCTGAAGAGGCTCCCAGAGATCCTCTTTGCCGTTCCTCATGCCTAAAAAAAATCCTTGGAAAATGCAGCCTTCCCAGCAGTCTGCTAGTTTTGTTTTGGCAGATGCTCAACCAAATGTTACTTTCTGGCATGGTGGGATCCCATCTTTTTGGAATCCATCTGATTGGCCTGGTGTCAAAACGTGCTGACAGCTCAGCTGGGCCTCTTGGAAAAATCTTGGGTTGTTCCCATTTCATATTTTACAGCACCACGGCAGCTCTTGGATCGTGGGAAAGGCAGGTCAGGATGGAGCCTGATGGAGCCAGGGAGGGGCCTTAGGGGGATGGAGGGTGAAGAGGGGCTCTGCTTCTACCACAAATCCTTCTGGCATGGCAGGGGACACCGGGCTGTGCTCCCAGGCCGCCCCTTCTCTGCCTTTCCTCCACATCCCAGGCTCCAGCTTCCCGGAGGAAAGCCATCAACCCCAGCTCATCCCCTGCATCCACTTGTTGTCCAGATTTAACTTGGAAGGGCATTGTCCCTGGTCAGTTGTTTCATCTCCTCTGCCCTTTTGCAGCATTTTATGGCCAAGAATCCAAGGAGCAGCAGGGAAGGATCCCAGGAGCAGGGAAAGCTCCACCCCTAAGGCTCAGGGACCAAGGAGGCACACGGTGGCCATGGGGACAAACGGGTGTGATAAGGGGGTTGGAGCAAAGAGCCTTGTCGTGCTCCATCCCAATCCTTGGAAAGTTGTTCCCTGAGCTCTGTTTTCCTTCCCTTCCTCTGTACACAAGCAGAGCAAGCACAGAGCGGGAGGCTCTGACTACAGGCAGAGCTCCAAAAAGCCAGGATAAACCTCACAGGAGCACAAGTCGTGTGCCCCAAGCTAAATTTGCCTGGAAAAAAACCACCCTGGTAGTGTTTTACACCACCCTATAATGACTTTCTTTCTGTTGTGATTGTTGCTGTTGTTCTGGTTAATACCTTCCTCACTTAAAAAGCCCCAAACACGACCCCATGGCAGCCACGACACAAATATCATTTGCTTGGATTATTCCTGAGGTGGTTCCTGTGCTGGAGGCAGCGAGTGCTTACAATCACTCAGTACATAATGGAGAAATTCGTTCCAATAATAACACTAATAACAGCATTTATTATTTTTGAAATATGACTCTGATGAATTCATGAATATAGAAAGCTCTTGTTTGCTGGCTGCTGGTGGAATTGAGCAGGATTCTCTGCTGGAGTTTTTCTGGAGATTTCTAATGCCATTGCTCCAGATGTGCATCCATCACCTCTCAGCATCTGATTCCTGGCCTCACTGGAGGACAGGGAGGGCAGATCAGCCTGGGCCACCTCATCCTGCTCAGGGCACTGTGCTGACAGTGTCCCACAAAATCCCAGGGTGATTGGGGTGGGAAGGGACCTGAAACCTCCTCCAGTCCCACCCTCCCCATGCCGTGGGCAAGGACACCTTCCACTATCCCAGGATGCTCCAAGCCCCATCCAGCCTGGCCTTGGACACTGCCAGGGATCCAGGGACAGCCACAGCTGCTCTGGGCACCCTGTGCCAGGGCCTGCCCACCCTGCCCACCTTCCCAATATCTGATATTTATACTTATTTACAAATGTTTGCTGTGTTATAAAAAAAACTTTTCTTACAGGCAAAACAACCAATAATCTGGAGCTTTCCACTCCCTGGTGTTTCTCCTTTCTAGGGCTGGGAGCTCTGTGGGGTCACATAAAACCAGGCTTTGCTCTGGCCCACCCTGCTCACAAGAATAAATTCCTCATGAGCTCAGCTTGGTGGGGTTTTTTACTTTGCAGGGACTTCAGGATTGGCACAACCCAAATCTCAGGGGCTCAAACACAATCTGCAGCAGGTAAAGCAGCAGTTTGCACTGGCCCTGCTTAGGGGAAATAGATCTGTTCCTAATGGGAGGAGAAAAAATAGTGGCTTTGCCCAGTGAGGCTCCAATCTGCAGCAGGTAAAGCAGCAGTTTGCACTCGCCCTGCTCAGGGGAAACAGATCTGTTCCTAATGGGAGGAGAAAAAATAGTGGCTTTGCCCAGTGAGGCTCCCTGGTCTAATGGTGTTTGAACTGCGATTTAGCAGCACAAAAAGCCCTGGTGCTGCAGAGGCAGATTTGGGAGCACCCCTGGCTAACCCAATTCCCTCTGCTCTGGAGGTGGGGAGAGAACTGGAAGGGCAAAAGTGAGAAATTTCGGGGGTCGAGATGGTGACAGTTGAGTAGGGGAAGTAAAAGCTGTGCACAAGCAAACAAACCCAAGGAATCCATTCCCCACTTGCCATGGGCAGGCGTTCAGCCATTCCCAGGAAAGCCAGGCTCCATCACACAGACAGGTGACTTGGGAAGGGAAATGCACCACTGCAAGAATCCCTCTCTTCCTCCTTCTTCCCCCAGCTCTGTAATGGCAAACACAGCCCCATCCCAGCTCCTCTGAGGGAAATCAGCTCTGCCCCAGGCCAAACCAGCACAAAGATATTGCTTTACAATTGGCTGTAATTCGGCACAGATCAGCTCCTTGCATTCCTTCCCCCGATATTTTTCCCTCCATGCATTCCTGGCCCTGCCTCCCCGTGAATCGACTGCCGAGCACTCCTTTGGGAGATGTAGCTCTGGGTCTGTTTAGATGAGCTTCTCTCCTTTTGTGTCCATCTGCATGTAAGCTCTAAGTGCTTTATTGTTTTCCAAGCTCAGCTATTGATTTTTGGGGAAATAACTAAGAAAACATTAATTTATAACTTCCCTGTTGCTCAAAGGAGCAAATGACTTTTCTGCCATATCAATATAATTCTAAAAAAAAAAGACACAGGCTTTCAATAAATACCAAAAGATAAAAATGCCGGGAGTTAAGAGCAGTGAGGAGGATGGAAAACCAGAGAGGGTGTGTGGAGGGTGGTCCTCTGTAACCAAGATGGTCATGGAATTCCAGAATGGTTTGGGTTGGAAGGGATCTTTAAGCCCATCCAGTGCCACTCCCTGCCATGGCAGGGACACCTTCCACTGTCCCAGGCTGCTCCAAACCCCGTCCAAAACCGGCCCGGAACATTTCCCGGGGTCCCAGGGCCAGCCACAGCTTCTCTGGGCACCCTGTGCCAGGGTCTCACCACCCTCACAGGGAACAATTCCTTCCCAATATCCCATCTAAATCTACTCTCTGGAAGCCATTCCCTGTGTTCTGTCCCTCCATCCCTTGTCCACAGTCTCTCTCCATGTTTCCTGTTGGCTCCTTCAGGCAATGGAAAACCACAATTAGGTCACCTGAGACCCTTCTTTTTGCCAGGCTGAACAACCCCCAATTTCCCAGCTTTTCCCCATGGGAGAGGTGCTCCTGGAGGGCCATCAGGATGCTCACAGAGGGTGTGCAAGGAGACAGTGAGGGAGATGCTCAGAACAGCGGAGGAAAGGGGAGTCTGGTCACTGTCTCTCACTATTTAAGAGTTTCTAGGGAAAGCTGAGCCAGGCTGGCTTGGGTGATGCCGAGAGTGTGTACATAAATATAACATTATTACATCATGTTATTATAATAGATATAATATTAATATGTTTTGTGGGCAATGGCAATGTCTGCATGGGGTTCTTGCCTTCAGCTCCTGACTCCTCTCCTGAATCATCCTTTTGAATGGTCCTTCGGCCCAATCCAGCTCCAGCAGCTACTACA
>NW_008237227.1:589639-593884 GCF_000691975.1 Corvus brachyrhynchos | reverse complement strand
CTGGGCTAGTGGAAGGTGTCCCTGCCCATGGCCAGGAGTGGAATGGGATGGGTGTTATGGTCCTTCCCACCCAAAGCATTCCATGATCCTGTGATCCACATCCCAGTGAACCCAAGCTGAGCAGGCAGAGCAGGGGCCAAAGCTGGTGGGACACTTTCCCCATGACTCTGGGGATTCTCCCGTGGTGTTTGAGTCCCAGAGGTTGCTCTGAGTGTGTTGCATGTGGGGAAGGGAAGGGAAGGGAAGGGAAGGGAAGGGAAGGGAAGACCTGACTTTGCCCCAGTCACATCCGTGGGAGCTGGGGCCTCCTTCTGCTTCTGTGACACTGAAGGGTGATTTTGGCCTCCCCTGGCCATGCCACCCAGGCCTTGGAGATGCAGGAGGTCCAGGCACAGGCTCTGCCTCCAGCCTCCCATTTTTCTATGGAAAACAGGCTCCCATAGAGGGCAATGCAGAGCAGCAGCAGCATTTTGGCTGCTCCCTGTGTTTGGTGTTGGTGTGTGTGGGTGTGAAGCACCGAGGGGTCTCAGCCCAACCCCAGCTGTGGACCAGCTGTGGCGTGTGTGTCACCCTGCTTATTGTCCCCTCAGCAGACTTTTGGGGACCCAAACTCCCCTGCTGGGCTGGCAGGGCACCGGTGAGGCCACGGCAGTGGCACCTGGAGTAGGGAATGGGCAGAGTCCTGGTGGGATGCCCAGTTGCAGCATCCTGAGGGGTACAAAAGGATTGGCCCCAGTTCATCTGGAATTAAGAGGCAGGATGAGGTGCTCCAGGCTATAACTTCCTGCTGGAGTGAGCTCCATGGAAATATCTCCTCCTAAATCTGTGCCAAGAGTCTCAGTAGGGCATTAGGGCAATGGGGAGAGCTGGGGGAGGAGGGGGAAGTTTCCACGTTATGGATAAGATAAAAACTGGGCTGGAACTTTTAATATCAGCTGCTATCTCTGTCCTGGTGTTGCTGCATCGTCCAGGCTCAGCAGACACTTCCCAGCGCCCTGGGAAGGGAGGGAGGAATGGACCACCATGGAATCGTGGAATGGTTTGGGTTGGAAGGCACCCTGGAGATCATCCATTTCCAACGGGCAGGGATGCCATGGATCTGCTGGGTGGGCAGATGGATGTGTTCACCCCCAGAGGAGCTGCCAGCATCTGAGCTGCGCGCTGTCCACCCCAATTCCCTGCAAACGATGGACCCGAGCCGTGTTTGCCCAAGGGGAGCGTTCCTCACCGAGGGGTGTGCCGGGCTCCTCACGCACGTCATTGCCCCGGGGATGTTGTTCACAACTGGAGCTCTCCTGGCATTTTTACCCGGGCTCTTATCAGCTGATTAAGCGCTGGGTATCTCGCTGCCTTTCCGTGGGCGCTGTTTGCCCTGCCTGCAGCAGCATGAGCAGCTCTCGCATCCTCCGCCAGCCCTCCCCGCAGGAATCACGTAGCCAGGGTCAGCGTCTCTGCACCCTGCCGAGGGGTGAGGGGGTGCCCCCGAGCTGGCCCGGAGCGAATGGGAACACCCTGGAATGTTTCTGGCTGGTTTTGAAGAGCTGCCTGGATTTTTGGTGCCATCACAGGCTGCGGGGGGGATGCGCCGAGTGGTTTTTTGGTGTCTTCCAAGCACTGGTGATGGAGAGAGGTGGGGGGTTGGCTGGAAAATGGGTGGTTTTGCCATGTTTGCGTGTGTGCAACACGTGGGGCTGCCGGCACTCCCTGGCTGGAAAAAGCTTCCAGCTCTCCTGGCATCTCTGGGTATTTCTGGCATTTCTTGGCCAAAAATAGGAAGAGGAAGGAAAAAGAGGAGGAGGAGAGCTGCAAAGAACCTGCTTGGTGTGGGTGGCTGGAGCCGGGGATCACGTCCCTGCTGGATGCTGTGATGTCCTCCCATGGGCTGAGCAGCTCTGGGTCAGGGGGGATGCACTGGGGAGTTTTCTTGGATGCCACAGCTCCACCTCTCCTTACAGATTCTGCTGTCCCGGCACAGGATGGCCGCTGCAGTTCACACCCCTGAGGCTCCAGAGCCACGAAAGCTCTGGAGGAATCCTCCCAGTCTGAGGTGGCTCACCCAGTCCTGTTCCTGTGCCCCTCAAGGCATCCTGCTGGGGACAAGCAGAGGCTCGGAGGGATCGGAGAACCTCCCCACCTGCCTGGGCAGGCACGGAAGCCTGTCAGGCGGTAGTTCAGGATGTGCAGTGTTATTTGGGATGTGCTTGTGTAGAAAGCCCTGTTGTTGCTTCCCTTGGAAGTATCCAGAGCACCGATCCCACCCAGCAAAGTCCTTCTTTGCCCCATAACAGCCTCCCTAAGTGCGGATCTGGGTACAAAGAGAAAAGGCTGAGTGTGCTGCAAACCACCCCCAAAAGGTGCCTTTTCCCAGTCCCACCCATCCTTGGTGACGCTGGCAGAGCAGGGGACTCACCTTTGGCCAGCGGAGGACCTCGCACTGCCCATTGCTGGGCGAGCACAGCCCCAGCTGAGCCTTATCTCGGCACCCCGGCAGAGCAAACAGCAGAGCTGCTGCAGAGCGAGCCATGAGGCTGCTCCGAGCCCTGCCGGGGCAGGACACAGCGGGGAGGCAGCGCAGCTCCTCGGGCTCTCCGGTGCCTGTGCATCCCTCCCAGTGGGGCTTCCCAACAGCCCCACTCTTGGCAGCCCTCAGGTGAGTTTTGCTCCATCCCTAAACGTGTGGAGTTGGAGAATGGGAAGGCAGGTGTGGCACAGCACAGTGAGGAGCCCCTTCACTCGCATCAGGCCGGCCGCGTTAATTAATCTGCCGTGAATCCGATCTATTCCTCGCACAGGCTTTCCATGGGAAAGCGCTTTCCAAACGTGCCTGGTGGTAAACGTGAGGGGGTTGGGCTTGAAGCGCGTGCACGTGCATCAGTTTGATGGCAGCCGTAATTTCCTCAAGCAGATGCCATAAAGACACAAAAATAAACCCATGTGTGTTCAGGAGACGCTGTTTGTGTGGAAATCGGGGACTGCCCTGGGGTTATTCCCAGGAACATCCAAAAGGCAAATCTGAAAGCAAATCCCACCGGCTCTCAGAGGAAAGCTGCAGAGCTGGGGATAGGCAGGCGGACGGAGGTGTCTGCTTTGAATCCCGAGGGATTCCAGGAGCTGTGGGAATGCGCGTTCTGTGGCAGTGGGGTTTGCCAGAGGACTGGGAGATGCGCAATATTTGCTTGTGGTGCACGAGCTGCAGTCTGTGATGCACCTCTCGCTTCAGAGAGCCTAAAATTGAAATGAAGGCTGGGCTCAAGGGCTGGGGAAAATTGTGAGCTGCAGGTGCTGGGGTTATTTATTTATTTATTTATTTATTTATTTTTAAAAATCCTTTTTTGCAAACGGGGAGTTTTAGTCCTTGCTCAAGCTGAGCCTGAGTCCCTGCGGGGCTGGTGGAGCCTCGTGGGCTGTCCTGGGGACCTTCCTTTGTGCACCGCAGGGACTCCAGGGGTGCGATGTGCAGGGGGTGTAGGGCCAGCACCCAGCAGGATCATCGCCCCTCTTTGGTGGCATTTACTGCAAAATCCCGCTGTATTCCCAGCGCCTGTGTCTCACGGCCACCTCGAGGAGTTATCACAGGCCTCTGTAGTAATCTTCCTTGTAGTCTCCCAGCCGTTCTCATCCTGCACTTGAAACACGGAAATTGCCCCAAGAAAAGAAATCTCTTTACAAGATGGGCCATCAAGGCAGCAGCCGCATCACGGAATCATCCCGCTCAGCAGGGTAATCTATTCAATGGCCGGGATTTATTTCTAACATTCGGCTCTGCAGTCCTTTTAACTCGAGCAGGGAAGGGAACATTTTGATAACAGCAGCCTCCAGGTCAAATGTGATGAGAATTCATAACTCGCCACACAGGGGTTTTGGAAAACCAACCAAGCAAAACAATTTCCTGGAATGAGCCGATGAAGATGCGTCGTTCTCTTCACAGCGTTGTGCCCAGAGCAGGGAGATGTTGGAGTGGCTCCTCATTCTCTGCCCACAATTTGCAAATAAAATGCCTCCCGGACTGTTTTAAATTTGAAGGACTATTGCGAGCATGGCTTTGCTGGGCTGCTCATAAAGACCTGAGACATTGGATCTGTCGGCCATCAAAGGAGAAATATGAATCCAGTAATGGGAATGTCCTCATGCTCCCAACTCTAATCAAAGCAAAGCTGGGGGTTTCTGCTTCAGGAGAGTGGCATCAAGATTTAAAACGGAACAGAGAGACTCCAGTCCCTGCTCGGCACTGGCGCAGCAGCAAGA
>NW_008237227.1:583761-589599 GCF_000691975.1 Corvus brachyrhynchos | reverse complement strand
AACTGCCAGGCGTTAGATGGGATATCGGGAAGGAATTCCTCCCTGTGAGGGTGGGGAGGCCCTGGCACAGGGTGCCCAGAGAAGCTGCCTCTGGATCCCAGGAAGTGTTCCCAGCCAGCTTGGATGGGGCTTGGAGCAATCCAGGCTAGTGGAAGGTGTCCTTGCCTTAACGGTACAGGAGCACCATTGGATGCCCCAAAGGATTGGGAGGACCCGGGTCAGGTTGGAGGGATCCCCCTGAGCTTTCCTGGCCCTGGAGCCTGAGGGGTGTGAACTCCAGCAGAAGGGGGTTGGAGCAAAATGAGCTCTAAGGTCCCTTCCACCCCAAACCATTCTGGGCTGGAAAAAAACCCAACAGCCAGAAGCCTGCAAATGTGGCCAAGCTGAGTTTGTGATGGAGCTGCCAGGGAGCAACGTTTTCTTCCTGTTTTCTTTTCAAACGACCTGAGTAAATTAGCTGGACCTGTCTGAGAATGAGGCAGGTGGGAAAGGCGGGAGGAAATTTGGAGATTGAGCACTGCAGTTTATTTTAGTGCCAGTGCTGGTGTCTCCCGAGCCCCGTGGGGCTGGGCTGGGCTGGAACATGCACGGGCTGCCTTATCTGCAGGCTCGGGAACATGGCCTTTCCAAACGGATATTTGCTCTCCATTCCCTGTCTTCTGTTCAAGTTCCATATCTGCAGGGAGGTCCAGAGGGCTGCCACTCACAGCAGAGTGCAGATTGCTGGGACAACGAGAGAAACTGGGAATGGGATTGGAAAAATTAACATGGAATTATATGGAACCCCAGAAAGGTTTGGGTTGGAGGGGAGCTTAAAGCTCATCCAGTGCCACCCCTGCCATGGGCAGGGACACCTTCCACTAGCCCAGGTTGCTCCAATCTGGCCTTGAGCACCGCCAGGGATGGGGCAGCCACAGCTTCTCTGGGCACCCTGTGCCAGGGCCTCCCCACCCTCACACCCAAGAATTTCTTCCCAAACTCCCGTGCTGCCCTGGGAACCCGGGATGTGATGAGAAACCCTGTGCAGCTGGAATAGAAAACAACAAAATCTGTCATGCAGCACAGGAAGCAGCACTGATGGGAACAGTCACTGCTTTAATATTTAATTTGATGAGATCCAGCTCTGAGAAATGGATTGGGAGCTGCCACAGCTCCAAGCACAAGCTCAGCACTGGCAGGGAATTTCCATGGGGTTTTCTCCGCTCCGGACTTATCTGTATTCTGGAAGGGTGACATGGAATGAGGCTCAATAATTATCCCAGCACACAGAGCTGTGTTTCCTGCCATTCCCTTCAATAACTCAAGGTCTGGACACTTTTAGGGCCTCTTGGACTTTGGGTTGTCATTCCAGGTGTGTCCCCTCCACTGGACCCTGGCTCCTGGTCCCTGCAGAGCTACTCAGGTGCAACCAGGTGGCATTTCAGGAGGGAATTTCCTTGTGTCACCAGGCAGTGCAGCGCAGATCCGATTCCATCCTGCCTCTCGCTAGCAGGAACTCCCCGTGGCTGTATGGCCTCATGTCCTGCTGGGATCGGGAGGGGGGAGCTGTGCCAGGCACGAGATGGGTCTCACAAAACGTGTCCCTTCTTTGTCCTTTTAGGTGGATCCCACACCTTTTCTGGGACTGAGGTTGAGCTGGCAGCAGAGCTGGTTTCCCCCCGTGCACCATTCTCCTACCTCCAGAAATCCCTTTGCATGGTCCAGACGGTTTGGGTGTCCTCACCAGGGAGCTGGGCTTTGCAGGAGTCCCACTGCCACCGCCAGGGCAGGAAAAGGAGCTGGAGATGTAGATTTGTCAGGACTATAATCCGGGTACGTCCTAATTCCTTCCTTGTATGAAACCATCCACTTCCTATCCTCATCTGCTTCTCTCTGGTCCATCACAAGACTCCATCCCTGCAGGCCACAAATCCCTCACATCCCTCAGGGCTGAAGTGTGAGCAGAAGGGATGGATTGGGAAAAAGCCTTTGGCATGCTGATGTTTTAGCTCGGGGTGACACACCCCGAGCTGTAATCACATCCTTCCCCCTGGTGACACTCATGTTCCCCTTGGACGCTTCATTCCGTGGGTACATTTGGCTCCACAGATTCCCTGGGACAAGCAGGTGTTGGAATGGCACTGCAGTGCTTGGGAACAGTTTCCCACACCAGCCTGCCCCAGGCATGGGCTTGGGGCTCCTTCCCTTGGCATGGTGACCCTTCTCACGTGCTCTCCCTGAGTCCTGCCCTCTCTGCCAAGCCCATGCCTGCACCACGGGACACAGCTGCCCATCCCTTCTCCAACACCTCTCCTGGTTCCCCCTGCCTGGCTGGGGCCAAGGAGGTGGGACTCCAGATCTTCATCCCAGGGGGAAGAGCTCTCTGTACCCTTAGAGGGATTGTCACCAGGCTTGTCACCAAACTGCCTTCACCTTTCACTGTCCTAAGCCACGTCCCTCCATTTCCTAGTCCTGCTGAGTAATAACTGGCTCCTCCTTTTGCTGTTCCTTGTGTCTCCTCAGCATCCATGTCGGAGGCATGCCCCCAAACGCTCCAGGAAAGCAAGAATGTTGAGGAAAATCCAGATATGCCTCTGTTTCTGCTTTGTCTCGGGCATTTTGTACGAGATCTCCCTCTTGTCCAGCTGCGTCTTCTCCTACTTGCCCATGGCCCAGCACTACCTGACACCTGAGCAGGTGCTGAACCTTGGTAAAAGCATCATTTTCCTGGAGACAACGGAGCGCCTGGAGCCACCCCCGCTGGTGTCATGCTCCGTGGAATCTGCAGCCCGGATTTACCAGGACAGGCCCATCATCCTCTTCATGAGGGGACTCACCAACGAGACAGCCTTGGACCTGAACACCAGCTACGCAGCCTTCTCCCTCTTGTCTTCTATGAAGAATGTCTTCATCTTCCCTCTCCAGATGGAAACCATCTTCCAGGAGACCCCTCTGCTCCAGTGGTACAATCAGGTGAGTGTTAAAACAAGTGGAAAACAGGAAAAGAGTTACAGATAGCGGTGGGAAAAGGCTTTAAAAGGAACGAGGAACGCAGGACTGCGTGAAATTAGTGACTTTTATTGTTTTGGTTGGGAATAGATTCATTTTGGCCTCATTTTGCGGTGTATTCATCTCTCTGTTTATGGAATACATGATCGGCGTTTTCCCCCTTATCTGAAGAATCGGATTTTTTGGCAAAAGAAACACCGGTAAAAATAGATTGCAGACGTGTTTTGAGAAAACAGCCTTAATAATGTTCCCCAACAGAAGCTGGTTGAACAAAATGTGCTGCCTGAGCACTTGATAGAGCTGCCTCACTCTGCCGGAGCCTGCAGGAGATAAGAGATAGGGGAGAGATTTCAGGTTCTATAACAGCAACATGCAAAGCCAAGGAGGGATCTGGTGAGCTCCACCCTGGGAAAAATTCCTGGCAAACTGCCCACAAGTAGCTTTGGTCAAATTGCTTGGGCAGGGCAGGCAGATTTCCTCCCAACTCTTTCTTCTCCGGAGAAAAAGTGACTCCAAATGCCAACAAATGCCGATGAAAAGCCTCCAAATGCCAACAAATGCCGATGAAAAGCCTCCAGCCTGGTTCAAAGAGCTGGGAGGGATCCGGGAGTGTGTTAAGTGGGTTGTGTCCCACTGAAATAGCAGGGCATGACTCATGGTGGCATTGGGTTAACACTGTAGGTGCCATCAAACCACCTGGGAAATGTTCCTGCATTCCTAATGAGAACAAAGCGTTGCTCTGCTCCAGCTCCTTATCTTATCCCAGTAAAATCCAGCGGCTGGAGGCAGCAAAGGCTGTCAGCGACGTTTGCAGCCGTGCAGGTGCAGGTTTATGGTGCCATTTGCAGCCCCGTGGATGGACTGGATCCATTCCCCGCCCACGGCAGCACATCTCACCTTTCCCTCTCCACAGGTAGTCCCGGAGCAGGAGAAGAACTGGGTGCACATCAGCTCGGATGCCAGCAGACTGGCGCTCATCTGGAAGTACGGGGGCATCTACATGGACACGGATGTCATCTCCATCCGGCCCATCCCCCAGGAGAGCTTCCTGGCGGCGCAGAAGTCGCGCTTCTCCAGCAACGGGATCTTCGGCTTCCCTGCCCGCCACAAGTTCATCTGGGACTGCATGGAGAACTTTGTTCTCAAGTACAACGGGAACATCTGGGGCAACCAGGGTCCATTTTTGATGACAAGGATGCTCAAAACGCTCTGCAACCTCACAGATTTCCAAGGCACCGAGGACCACAGCTGCCAGAACATCTCCTTCCTCAACCCCCAGCGTTTCTACCCCATCCCGTACCCAGCCTGGAGCCGGTACTACCAGGTGTGGGATAAAAGCCCCAATTTCAACCACTCCTATGCGCTGCACCTGTGGAACTTCATGAACCGCAACCGCAAGGTGGTGGTGGCCGGCAGCAACACCCTGGCTGAGAAGCTCTACAAAACCTATTGCCCCACCACCTACCAGGACCTGATCCAGAATGCCAAGCACAGGGATCTCCCAGGCCCTGAGGACATTGAGTGACGTGGAACAAGGAGGAGAGGGGTGATGCTTCCAGCCAAACACAATCCCCACTCCGTCGGTATCCGGCTTTGTAGGAGAAAGAAAGAACTTTCCATAAGCACCATTCCTACTCCCTTGGGATGCTGAGAATGGTGGTGGGTATCCACTGGACGTAGCCTCCAAGGACACCTTTGCCTCGATTCTGTTTCCTGGTAGGTGCTCATGAACCAAACCTTCCCAAATCCGACAGACTTTGAGCCTTTTCATGAGCTTCTCCAAGGGAATGGCATGGCCTCCCAGGAGGAATGTTGTCTCTGCTCCTCCTGGCACTGCTGGCAGCTTCCCACATCAGAAAAGTTGGAAGCACAACAGGCTTTGGACTGGAGCCTCTGGGGCAAAAGAGAAGCCCAAACCAGCGTCTTTTCCTGGTGTTTTCCTCACGTGGACTTTACACCCTACGTTTTTGAGAGGGACTTTAGTGTGAGTGAAAATAAAAGAGTTTGTAAACAACCACTCCTCTGAGCTCGTTTCTCCCTGAAAAATGAGTCACATTTTCCAAATGTTTGTGCTCTCACACTTCTACGTTGGCTTTTGCCAGGACGCAGCTGCGCTGCCCCATCCTCAGCCAGGTCAATCCTGGCTGTAGAAATGTGCCTGGAAAGGGGGTGCTGAGACACCAAGGATGGATAGGGATGGCCCTCCAGGTTCCCAAATCCCTTTTAAATAAATGGATTTCAACTGACATGAGGTGGTCACCCATGTCCAGCTGTGAAAACGTCCTGTTTAATCCCAACAGGGCTCCCAGTGAGCAATCCCCTTCCAGATACTCCCTTTCCCAGGATAATGCCAATCCACCCAATTCCCTAAAGAGAAGCCCAGCTTGTTTTTAGTCGGGAGCAGAAAGGTGGGGATCAGCCTCCGTCATCCAATGTTTGCCATGTGCACAATGCTATCTCCTGCAAACACAGCAGCTGCTGAGCCACCTGCAGCTCGCAATTTGGGGGTCAGCAGGAGAAGGGAGCCCTCTGCACATGGGGTTTATGTGCTCCTGTGTCCGGACAAGGGGCTCCTTCCTGCCCTGTGTTCCTCCAAAGTCACTCCACTGTAAGGCCAGGTGGTGCCAAGCTGAGTGCTGGGGATTGTTGGAGCAGGAACATGGCATGAGGGAATATTTTTCCTCTCCCTTGCCTAGGGTGACACTCTCATGGCTCAGCCCCAGCCATGAGTTTCATGCTCTGGTGCTGTGCACTCTGGTTTAGCTTTGGTCCACTCTCTCTTAGAGCAGGGTTTTCCTGCCTAGGGATTTTCCTCCACACCTTTGACCTCCCAGCACTGAGGGGATGGAG
>NW_008237227.1:581171-583749 GCF_000691975.1 Corvus brachyrhynchos | reverse complement strand
CCAAGAAGTTCTCCCTGTTTCCCACATGGCTCTGGACAGCCCTGATGGCTCCCCATTCCCTTTGACTGCCCACACTCCTCACTCTGCTCCCATCCTCATTGCTCCCCTCCAGTTTCTCTCTGTTTCTGGCAACAAGTGAGGATTTGCCTTTTCTTCCCTGTGACTCGACTCTCTGGGAGTGTCCATGAGGGGATGGATGGGGCTGAGAGACTTCACCGCTCAAGCTCCCTCCACAAGTGAGCTCAAGGAAGAGGCATTTCCAAGGCTCTGCTGTGTTATCTGGTGGCTCCTCTGCAGATGTCCCATTTCTCTCTCCTGCCTGGCAGGAGGGGAGGAATCCTGCCAGGAGAGGAGAAATCCTGCCAGGACTTGGAGCAAAGCAGGGCACCAAGCACAGCCAACCTCACCGAAGTTCTTGCATTGGGGGTGTCTCCTGCTCTCACTCTCTGTGAGTCCCAGGAGAAGCTGGGAAAGAGCAGGAGGTGCTGGCTGCATTTGGAAAGGGTCTGGAGGAGGTGGGGAAGCTGCTGGAGCAGGTCCTGAGCAGAGGCTGGGTCTCCAGTACCTGCTGCACTGCCAGGACCGCCGGCACCAGCCTGGCCACCCACGCCCGGTGCCTGCAGGATGCCCACACTGAGCTGGCTGCTCCCGGCAGCAGGGACAGAGCAGCACAGCTCTGGAGAGAAAAGAAGGAGAGCAGGAGGTGGAAGAAGCTGATTTTCCCCCAGCAGCTCTTCCTACAGCTGGCCCCAGCAGCTGCTGCAAGGTGCGTGGCGGGAGGGTGTAAAACACCCCTGGGCACGGCGCTTGTTGCTTCATCCTGCCTGTGTATCCCACACTTTGGCCCCATAAAAGGTGCCAGCCAGCCCTGCTGTTGGTTTCTCACCTTCATGGAGATGGCAAATTCCCTGCCAGCCCCTGGGAAAATCTGTGTTCTTGGGAGGTGCCAGCTGCAGGTGGTCAGAGCTGTGTGAGACAAGGGGTCTGTGAAGGAATCTCATGGGATCCCTGTGTCCTGGTGGATATCTCACGCCATGGAGAATTTAAACATCCTCCAGATCAGTGAAGGGATTCTGGATGCTCCTGGATTTAGTGATGATTTTCTTTCCCCACCGTTCCATCAGGAAGCCTCCTGGATGTTCCTCTTTTCTCCTGCTTCTGCCCCATCACCAAATCAACTCCCTCCTTCCCTCCTGGAGACTAAATCCACCCAGACCAGATCATTTATGTTCATTCAGCTCAGGCATCCCTGAAGCATGGGACCCCCTTATAACCAGGACCTCACCGGTGCTCTGCTCCCCTCGTTTCCCTGCTCCACTGGAAAAGCAGCATTTTTCCCTGAGCACTCTCCCTGCCCCATCCTGGCCCCTGCCTGCCCCACTGGTTCCAGACAGAAGCAGCTCCTGACCCCTCCATCTCCATCCCCCCAACACATCCATGTCTTTGGAGGTCTCCCCTCTTGCTTTAAAGCACCAAAGCCCTGCCAGCTTCACCGGGAACATGAGGAATGTCCCTCCCTGCAGATCCCAGTCCTTCTGCTGACTTGTCCCTCCTCTCCAGCACCACCTCTGCCACAAATCCTTCGTGACCAACTCCTTCCTGCCAGCCCACATGCAGTGCCAGCACACAGAGGCCACTGAGCCAGGTGAGCTCTGAGACAATTCCTGCTCTCACTTTCCCAAGCAGGTTAGGATGGAGATGCTGGAAACCAGATGGACCATAGGAAGCAACTTTTTATCACTTCTTTCTTCCACATTTCTGGCTGAATTCTCTCTGCCTGCTGCCTTTCCCTCAAGGGAGGGACATTCCCTCACAGGCAGGACATGCAGCCGAGTACGAGACCTCCGGTGCATTTACAGCTCCTCAGTTTCCCCAAGGATCTTCTCCACACAAGGATTCCATGGGGCTGTGGGGATGGAGTTGGGTTGGGGAGTTTGGGACAAGGTTTTGTTAGAGTGGGATAGGGTTCACCTTCCCCATGTCCCTTTTTTTTTTGGCAAGGAATTGAGGCTCTGAAAGCTGCAGATGTGGGAGCTCTGGAGCCTTATCACATCTTCCCCTGTGACCAGCACTGGAACTTGGCAGACAAAAAAGCCACTTTTGCTCTTTGCTGGCAGCTTTCAACCCCAGCAAATCCAACAGGTTGAGCTTTGCTCCAGAGGCATTTTCCCTGCTGCACTTGGATGCAATCAGGGCACTTGGGATGCTGGAGAGGGCAAAGCTCTCTCTGTGAGCCATCAATCTCTTCAAATTTGCAATAAATCAATCAATCAATAAATCAGAGGCAGCATGGCCACATTTATCCTGGCTTTTCCTGCAGCTCAGCTACCTGCTTCTCCATCCTGAAACCCTACAGCGGCTTTGCTTGGTGCTTTGGTGAGGATTTCCCATCCCACCCAAAGCAAAATCCCAGTAATCCCAAAATCCCAGCAGGAGCTGGCAGATGGCACTGCTGCTCACAGCCCCTCTGCTTCCCTGAGCTTTCAGAGAGGCAGAAGAAGAAGCAGCTGGAGCAAAAGGAGGAGGTAGAGGAGCTGGAGGTGAAGCTGAGGGAGACAGCTGGAAGTGGAGAGAGAAG
>NW_008237227.1:578457-580969 GCF_000691975.1 Corvus brachyrhynchos | reverse complement strand
GGAAGGGAAGGGAAGGGAAGGGAAGGGAAGGCCTGACTTTGCCCCAGTCACATCTGTGGGAGCTGGATGGGGTGTCCTAGCCAGCTGCTCCACCTGCCCAGGGACAGTCACGGCCTGACAGCCCAGAGCAGCCTCCTTCCTGTGCTCCTGGGGCACACGAGTGTTTTGGGGTGGGAAGAGATGGCTGCCTGAGGCCAGGTCCCTGTGGGACACACGGCTCCTTCCTCTTCCCAGACCAGAAAGTGCAGGAGCTGCAGGCAGAAGGGTGGTGGGGTCCAGCCTGGGGACACTGGGGGACAATGACAGCGAGGAGTCAGGGTGGCGGGTGCTGAGCCAAGGCCAGCAGGAGCAGAGGGTGGCACAGGTGAGCAGGGCAGTGCCCATGTCCTCACCCCTCCTCTGCCCTCCAGGACATGCCTATGGATAGAGATGGACCCACATCCAGGCAGCTCTGGGAGCATCTGCTCTGTGGATGTCTGCTCTCAGCTCAGGACACCTTCCACTAGCCCAGGCTGCTCCAAGCCCTGTCCAACCTGGCCTTGGACACTGCCAGGGATCCAGGGGCAGCCACAGCTGCTCTGGGCACCCTGTGCCAGGGCCTCTCTGCCCTCACAGGCAGGAATTTCTTCCCGATATCCCATCTAAATCTACTCTCTGAGCATGGATGAGACTGTGCCCATGGCCACAAGAACATTGGACAGGGCTTGGAGCACCCTGGGCTAGTGGAAGGTGTCCCTGCCCATGGCAGGGGGTGGAACGGGATGGGCTTTAAGGTCCCCTCCAACCCAAACCAGTCTGGGATCCCATGATTAGATTACCAAGGGAAATGACACCAGAAATTACCAAAGTTGTGTTCTATCATGATCACTGAGAAGATCCAAGATTGCCGCCAGCAGACTTTTATCTGGTGGCACATCTTCGGCCCTTTGGAGGACATCCCAATGATGAATAAAAATCCAGAGAGCTGGTGAGGGGAAGAGGTGGCTGCAAACCCATTTTTACCATGTTCCCATCTTCTCATTCCTTTTTTGACTCCTTCAGGTGGAGAAAGAGAACAAGACATTCCGTGCCACCCCATTCCAGGACCATCAGGAAATTATGGATCATGTCCACTGGGAGATGTCTGCCCTCAGCTCCCATCCTGGGCAGCAGCCCAAGGCTATGAACATCCAGGAAAAAAAGACAAGTGAAATGATAATTTTAAAAAAAGAGTCCTTGGTTCATTAAGAGCATTTAAGCAGATGTTTAACTCTAAGCAGCCTTAAAATATTTGCTGAGCTTAGACTAAGCCTAATTTCAAGCCCCATTTCAAGCCCATTCCATGATGTTTTACTCCATTTGGCACTCATTAAACACAAAGCACCACATGAATACCGTCGAGTCACCCACCGGGGTGTCATCCATCAGAGCAACACTAAATTCCAGTTGAGAGCGTCTTTCCCTCGTCATCAGATCCGAGTGACACGTGGGCTGTGGCAGGATGGCATCTGATGGATGGCCTGGTGGTTGTGCTGTGGGAAGGACGGGCCCTGAGCTGGCCCCTCGCAGGTGTGGGCAGCGGAAGGGACGCAGCTCTTGGGGAATCTCTGTGCTCACTTTGCTCTTCTCTGCTCTGGTCTTGAATGCATTTCATAATGGTATTCTGCAGAGAGAGGAAAAATTGCCAAAAATTACCCTGAAAATGGTCTTTGATGCCCAGCCTGTTTCCTTACAGATCCAGCTGCTCGCAGCAAGCAAAGCTGAAGGTAACGATGGCATTCTGAAGTGAATCAATTTGGGTGTAGATACATTTTTCATAACTTCCAGCCCTTCAGAGCACAATCTCTTCTCTGTCTCCCTCTCTAGCAGCCATGGAGTCCCCTCAGGGAGCTGGCTGTGCTTCCCCTCACACGAGCCATGAACTGGACACTTCCAGTCCTTCCACTGTCAGCACGGCTCACAAGCCAAGCTTGTCCCTTGGCATCTCATCCCGATCCCAAAGGAATGAGATTTCCATGAGATTTCCATCCAGTTTCCCAGCAAAGGGGTGACCTTGCCTCCTTCAAATGATGCTAATGGTTATTTGCATAAAAACAAGGACCTTGGCCATGCTGTGGATCCTTCATTGCAGTCCAGGGGAAGGAAATGTGGGATTTCTGCTCCCTAATGAGGGCAGAAAATAAAACCCATCCTAAACCAGGGCTGGCTGTTGGCAAATACCCAAGGGGGGCATTGTGACCCTTTTGACATCCTCTAACCAGTGCCCTTGAGGTTGTTCTCCAAGGACTGCTGCCATCCCCAAAGGGACAGTTATGTCCGTGCTTTCCATGTAGGAAAAGCAGGTGTTGACCAGGACTTGCTTCCATGCTGGGGCCATGGTTCCTTTTTAACCTTCTTTCCCTGCAGGGACCCACGAGGTGACCAAAGTGGTGCTGGTGAAGATCCATCAGCTGGTGCCGGAGCTGGGACCATCCCGAGAGCACCAGGATGGAGCCGGCCTTGGGCTCGGGGAGTTGGGAGGGTGAGGATGGGG
>NW_008237227.1:577233-578175 GCF_000691975.1 Corvus brachyrhynchos | reverse complement strand
GTCCCTGCTCCCCTTGGCTGGGCAGCTCCATGCCCAGCACTTCCCTGGGAAAGCTGCCCCAGGTGGCTGCTGGGATTTTGGGAAAGCTGTGAGCGGGAATTAATCGAATTAGGGGAGGGAGTCGCTCCTTGGTAGAGGGATGTAGGCTGTGAGAGCCTGGCTCTGGGACTGCTGACACCCATCAGGGGGGAGAAGGGTCCCCCCAGGCCTCGCTGCACTGGTACCAGCACCCACCTCGGACAGGGAGGAGGCCACCCCACAGGGAAGCTGCTGAAAGCCCTGTGGAGAAACCCAAACCTCCTGGAGCAGTTCCACCCCATCCTGGAGGATGTGCTGGAGGAAAAGCTGGACAGCCTGGGCGTCAATGGGGTAAGTCTGTCCTTCCAGTGCCACCAACCCTGAGGGGCTCCAGGGACACAATAACCGCTCCAAACTGATTTTTTTGGATGGGGGAAGCAACCCAAACAGCAGCAAAAACGCACCCATCTGGAAAAATGCCCCTCTGAGAGGCAGATGGGATAGTGGAGGCAGAAGCACAGGGCTACACCGGGAATAAATTTCCCTGCTCCCACCTCTGAGGCTGCTTTTTAGGGTCTCACCAGCAAATCTACCTCTCCCCTGTGCTAAATCACCCAAAGCTCCCTCTCCCTGAGGGGAGGAGGGTGTGTGAAGGCACAGCAGCCCCTGGCGCGGGAATTTCAAGGGGACATTCAGCGTCCGAGCCCCTTTGATGCCAAGCACATTAACCAGCGCTTCCTGCGAGCATTG
The DNA here is from genome assembly GCF_000691975.1 of Corvus brachyrhynchos. Taxonomy (NCBI): domain Eukaryota; kingdom Metazoa; phylum Chordata; class Aves; order Passeriformes; family Corvidae; genus Corvus; species Corvus brachyrhynchos. The sequence goes on along the minus strand of NW_008237227.1, from coordinate 577,407 downwards.
CCGAGCTGGCGGCAGTGCAACATCACCACCTAGCACCGCGCAGGGCTGCTGCAGGGACACGGGCGGCCGGGATGCTCCGGGAAGTCGGGATGCTCCGGGAAGTCGGGATGCGCCGGGCAGCCGGGATGCTCCGGGCAGACGGGATGCTCCAGGCGGCCGGGATGATCCAGGCGG
>NW_008237227.1:550509-577218 GCF_000691975.1 Corvus brachyrhynchos | reverse complement strand
ATGCTCCATCCACCCGTGCCTCAGAGCAGGGCAGCACTTCTGCTTCGGGTGCCAGGAGCACAGAGGAAAAGCAGTGCCTTTATCCGCGAGTGTTTCCTGGAGACGTTTTTAAAGGGCACTCCTGGGTTTGTTTCACCGCGTGGCACATCCCCCTTTCCCTGGCACGTTATTTGGGAATGCTGGGGTGGTGTGGGAGGCAGCAGTGGTGCCCAAAGCCAGACCCACAGCTCCCTTCACTTCTCATATTTTACGTCTCCAGGACATTCCTGGTCACAAAACCCCCTCGAGCTGTAAATACGTCCTGAGAGAAAACACTGCACATACCCCATAGCCTGAAAGTTCCCAAAAGAGCCGACTGACTCTTCAGCAGTCATTCCCCAGAGCAAACGTGGGCTGTACCTTGGGATATGTGTAGCTGGGAAATGCTGGGTGCAAGGGATCGTCCCTGGGGTTTGGACAGGGCTTAGAGCACGAAGGATGCTCTGAGAGATGGGTGCTGCTGCTCAGGGCTTGTGCCCTGTCCTGGGGGACCACAATGCCCAGGTTGTGAAGGGAATCTCCACTCGGACCCGCAAGAGACTCCAGGCTCTGGTGAGGCATCAGCAGCAGCCCAAGGATGACAAATTCCCTGCTCTGCTCCACCCAAGGGATGAGCTGGTCCAGCAGGGATGGGGGAAGTCAGTGCAGGAGGACCAGCAGAGCTTTGCCTCCACAGCTCTCCCTCATCCCAGGTGAGGGGACATGGTGTCCTCTGAACACATGGACCTGGACATCTGTATCCATGGCTGTGGGATGCTGTTCCCTGACCCGGGGGACAATGCCCCAGAAATGCCCCAAAAATGCATGTGGGGTGGTGTGAGTCTCCACAGTTTCTCTCTGCATATTGACCCTAGGTGGGCTGATGTGCAGTATTCAGAAAAAGCCTCCCAGAACCCCTGCAGGGTGAAATACAGCTCTGGCAGTGCTTGCAAATCCCTTTTCCCCCCTTTTCCTACATAACCCCATGTTGGGTGGGCCTACAGGCCTAGCAGAACATGGGGATTTCCTTACTGTCTCCCAGCTCAAATCCCAAATCCCCCCCAGTCCCTGGGAGGGTCACAGCCTGTGGGGACACCAGGTGATCCTTGCTGATCCCCAAAGCTGCTCCTTGGAGCAGAGCCTGCTCTACCCACAGCCCTCCTGGCACTCCTTGGAGCATCCCCTGGATCTCCAAAGCCAGAAACCCCCACCCAGGACTTATCCCACAGTGGAAGTGAGTGAGTCCCACCAGATCCTTTTGGTGCCCAGGCTGTTCCTGGGCCCTGAGTATTCCAAGTGCTGCCCAAACACCTTTGGAAGCTGTGGAGTGGTGGGTGATGTGACACCCCAGAAGTCCGAAAAGAACTTTCCTGGGGACTCCCTGCCTATGTGGGATGACTCAAACGACTCAGCCGAGTCTGACCCGAGGACTTGTACCCACCGTGTGGGACTGGGGACAAACCTGGAACTTCCCCCTGTGGTTTAGCTCCTTATTCCCTTCCCAGAACCTCAGCAAGGGGTTCTCTTGGGCTTTGGAAACAAAAGTAATAAAGGTATACAGTAAAAACCTGGAGAAACTGGGCAGAAATGTGCATAAGGAACAACTTAGGGTGAGGACAAGGTGGCAGCAGAGAAGAAGAGGAGCTCAGGAGCAGCTGAGGAAGAGGAGTGAGTCATTTGCCCCAGGAGCAAGAGGAGTAGGATTCAAGCTCAAGGGGAGGTTTTAAGCTCAGGAAGAGGTTTTAAACTAAAGGGGAGGTTCTAAACTCAAGGGGAAGTTCCAAGCTCAAGGGGAAGTTCCAAGCTCAAGGGGAGGTTCTAAACTCAGGAAGAGGTTCTAAGCCCAAGGGGAGGTTCTAAACTCAAGGGGAGGTTCTAAACTCAAGGGGAGGTTTTAAACTCAGGAACAGGTTTTAAGCTCAAGGGGAGGTTTTAAACTCAGGAAGAGGTTTTAAACTCAAGGGGAAGTTCTAAGCTCAAGAGGAGGTTCTAAACTCAAGGGGAGGTTCTAAACTCAAGGAAAGGTTTTAAACTCAGGAAGAGGTTTTAAACTCAAGGGGAAGTTCTAAGCTCAAGAGGAGGTTCTAAACTCAAGGGGAGGTTCTAAACTGAAGGGGAAGTTCTAAGCTCAAGGGAAGGTTTTAAACTCAAGGGGAGGTCCTAAACTCGAGGGGAGGTTTTAACCTCCGGAAGAGGTTTTAAGCTCAAGGGGAAGTTCTAAGATCAAGGGGAGGTTCTAAACTCAAGGGGAGGTTTTAAGATCAGGAAGAGGTTTTAAGCTCAAGGGGAGGTCCTAAACTCAAGGGGAGGTTTTAAACTCAAGGGGAGGTTCTAAACTCAAGGGAAGGTTCTAAACTCAAGGGGAGATTCTAAGCTCAAGGGGAGGTTTTAAGCTCAAGCAAAGCAATACCGAACAGAGCCGAGGCCGAAGTGGGAATTGTTGGAGATTCCAGCAGCCAGGAGGGTGGGGTCAGTGGATGTCATGGGCCTGTCCGTGTCTGTGGGGAATGTGGGACTGGATCACAGCCACATCCACACAGGAAAAAGCCCTGGATGCCGGGGCACAGAGATCAGCTGGTGAGGGAACCTCTCCCCACCGGCCCAAAGCCAGCCGAGAAACTCCGAGTGTCCCGTGCAAACCCACAGGGGGATTTTGGACATCATCTACATTAAAATAATAAAAGGAAAGTCATGTGCTACCTTCTTCCCACCTCCTGCCCAGCACCAGGGCCCCAGGGAAGAGTTTGGGCACAGGGACTTCAAACCTACAGCAGCAGACGTGGCCCTTCCTCCAGTTGCACACATCTGTCCTTTCCCTAATGTTTGTCCATTCACCCTTTTAATTTTTTTGGGGGGGGGGGAAATCAGTATTCATGCAGTTGGGAGCAAAACAGTAACTGCCAGAGAATCAGCTTGGGAAAAGCCCTCTGGAACAAATCTAGAGATAATTGGAGTGATGCAATGGCGAAATAATGGAATTACTAAAACAGGATTTAAAATAGCCTCAGTTTATGGGGAGAACTGGGGTAATTACAGCGGCGGCAGTGTCAGAATCAAATTGCTTCTTTCACAGAAAAAAAAAAGAAATTTACAAAGATTTTACCCAAGGAAGGGCCTGGCACAAACCCTGGGAAGATTTATTTTTCCATACTGCAATAAAAACAAAATTCCAGGCGTTTGTCTGGCAAATCCAAAATAAAAAGGAGGACTTGGGGACAATTTTCAAGCCATGGAAGTAGAGGAAGGGTCTCCTGTGTGGTGTCCTGTTGCAACCATGGTGTTTGGCCCTCTTGGCTCGAATTTTTGTAGGAAATCAGGAAGAAGAAATCCCTGTTGATTTGCAGAAGGCAGCTCAGGGTGCAAACGTGGGGGTTCTGTCCCCTTCTCCTCTCTCTGTGCTCCTCTCCCGGTTGCAGGTGGCAGCAGTGACCTGGAGCCCTTCCCTGATGCTGGGGAGGGGACACACGGTGGGGACAGGGAGGTGACAGCGCTCTGCCAGCAGCCACTGGATGGTGCCACAGGACCAGGAACGAGCAGCAGCCGCTCCTGGCCTCTCCTTTTGGGAAGACCCCAATGCTGGCGTTCTCCCAAGGTTTGGGACCTGCCTGGCCAGCCCCCGAGGAGGATAAAGGACATTTCCGAGGTGTGGTTTCTCCTCTCCTTTCATGGCACACGTGAGTAATAACAGGGGGTGGAGGTGCCAGGAGCTCTGCAGCCTCAGCAGCTCTCCCTGGACATCCTTAGGGCATAGGCACGACCCCCTTGCCATGGGATGTGGCATCCCACAGGCTGAGGGCAGCTCTCCACACTGGACACACTCGTGTGTGGCTTCTTGACTCTACAGCAGCTTTCCCTCTGCTCATTTTCCTCGTTCTCCTCTTCCCTCACTCTCCTCGTTCTCCTCTTCCCTCACTCTCCTCGTTCTCCTCTTCCCTCACTCTCCTCTCTGCCAAAGCTCCAGAAGGGGATGGGAAATGCCTCATTTTCTGCTGCAGGAGGGACCTGGCCTGAATTCCCTTGGACAGAGAACCCAGCCACAGCTGCTGTGTCCTCCCTCCTTTCCTTCTGGTGGGAAATCCAACCCCAAGGATGACTCTGTGCACTGTGGACGTGACCAGCTTGACCCCTTCTAGAGCTCATCTGTGTAAATTAAGTTCATTTTCCTAATTCTCTCTGTATTTTGGACATTTCTAGCAGTGCATTTATGATCTTGGTCTCCTCAAAGTATGGAATTTGGGAAGATGTAGCAGGAAGACCGGCACTCAATTCCTCTTCTCTTTTCCAACCCGCTCCACTTCTGGTTCAGGCTCTTACCCCTCCCTATTTCCCCCATTTCCAGGTGGGTTTTATATTAAAAATTATTAATATAATATAATATAATATAATATAATATAATATAGTATTATATTATATTATATTAGGAATAATATAGGAATAATTATTATATTACTTCATATTTCTATTAGGAATATTAGGAAGCAGGACACACCCAAGTGGGACTGAACAGGACAAGGGCAATGAACTTAATTCCTCTGGAAAGAAAAAAAAGATGCTTTCCACACAACTGTTCACAAATAAGCAGAAAAACCCTTTTTACCTGTAAGAACTTACAGGTGGCGGTGAGAATTTGTTCTTGGGAGGGGGTGACAGGAAATCCAGGCTGGGCAGTGGTGCCGTCACCATCCAAAACTAACGGGAAAACAAATTCCTGCCCCAGAGAGCAAACAGGCAGGAAAAGGGCAGAAAGCTGGAGCTGCTCTGCCTCGGCGACGTGGCAAACCTGGTGCCAAGGCAGGTGCCTGCTCATTCAGCTGCCAACAAGTGCAAGAATCACTTTTCTGTTGGTTTTCCCAGCAGTTTTCCTGCCTGAGGTGCTTTTGGTGAGCTTCAAACCCCAAGTCCAGGTGGTGGTGGAAAAGTAGGGGAAAACTTCCCCTAAGTTTGGGAAAGTCCAGAAACAGCTGAGAGCCTTGTGCCCAGAGGAGGGTGGCACTCATACCCTGAGCAGTGAGGGAGCTGAGATGTGGAATAAAGAGGTTTTGCTCCACATTGGACATCTTGAGCCAGCGCTTTCCATGGGAACTTGGGAGCAAATCCATGCTGTGACCGTGCCCTGCCGTCCTGGGGCTTGCAGGTGCTGCAGGGTGGTGGCTCAGGCTCAGTCCATGGGCTGGAAAACTCGCCCCTGTCCTTGATGCTCAACATCCAGAGGCTTTGCCTCAAAGTCAGAAAATCCCAGGATGGTTTGGGTTGGAAGAGACCTTAAAGCCCATCTTTTTCCACCCCCAGGGACATCTTCCTCTAGACCAGGTTGCTCCAAGCCCTGTCCAACCTGGCTTGAAACAACTCCCAAAGTTTTGTTAAATGATGGATGATGCAGTCTTTGCATGCTGGTGGGATTTGGAGGAGCAGGGCCTGTCCAACAGCCCTGGTTTTCCCTGGGCATGGTTTTCCCTCAGTCCTCACCCCTCTGCCCTGCCCTGGCTGTGTAATTCCATCCCTTCCAAACCGCTCTCCTTCAATTCCCACGGGGTTTTATTTGCCTCCTCCTCATTTTTTAGCTGTTTAGTTTAGCTCAGCACAGCACAGAGGGTTTTCCATGGTCTTCACCGACTGCTAACACCCCATTTCTCCTTTGGCTTTATCCTCTCTGAAGTCTCTGGGAAAAGTAAAACAAGCCCAGAGCCAGCAAGATAAAGAACTGGCCAATTAACTGAAGGAGAAATCACACAAATCAGTGGGTTTGTGGGCTTTGTTTTTCCCAATGACTTTTTCTTCATGGGCTCCTGTGACTGGTAATACTTTTATAAATCATGGATACACAAGGGAATATCAGTAAATATTCAACCCACAGCACTAACAAGCTCTGAATGCAGCATAGCTCTCTCCCAAAGCTGAAAAAAAATATAATAAAGGAAAATAAAAATCCTATCAAATTTATTCAGCTGGAATATCTCACCCAGAGAGCTATTCTCCCATAATATTTGGGGCAAGCTCAGTGTCATAAATCTTAGTGCCATTAATCCATAGACTCATTCATCTCTGTTCAGCTCCATAAAAGCAATAACCTTGTCACTATAGGGAGGAAGATTGGGCTTTTAATTGCATATAGATTTCAGGAGAGTTCTTATCTCCTAGTCCAATTTGTAGCTCCAGATACGGTCCCTTGGTCAAAGTCCATGCAAATCCAGCGTGCTCTCACATACTCCAAATCTTGCAGGGGCTTGGGAAGAACCTCTTCAGAGCTGGCAGAGAATCCACCCAGCCTTTGCAGGCTCGGCTTTATTAGGCAAGCCTAGATTTAATTAGCTCCTCTGAATGGGAAACGCATGTTTTGGAGGACGATCAAATTTGTGGAAGCAAAACCCCACAAGCTGTTCATGAGTTCCCCAACTCCTCTCCCTCGGTTCTGCAAGTGCTACCAAATCCATGCCCTGCAGTTTATGGTCAATAAAGGCAAAATTAAAGGTGGCAGAGGGTTGTCTTCCCTCCCTCACCAGCAACAGCAGCTGGAAACACTGGATTTACTCGCAGGGCCGCACCTTCTGCAGTCTCTGGGGTCTGGTTTTTTCCAGGCTTTACTCAGCCAAGGAATTTCAGAGGCCCAAAGCTCCTTGTTGCCATGCAATTGGCCAAACCAGCAAGCCCAGTTTAGCCCAGCAAATATGGAGCTGCTCCTCCCAGCCCACAGGCAGGCAGGATGGATTTGGTCCAGTGCCGTGTGCTGCTCCTTCCAGCAGCTCCGGCCTCATGTGATGGATCTCAGAGCCCAAATTCACATCCTGGAGGGTGAAGTGTCTTCCTGGAATGCATGGCATGGAGGGCAGGGGTTGTGTTTGGGGTGGGTGGCCCCAGGATGGTCCCCAGGCAGCACCTGGCCAAGTGTCCCCCTTCCCTTGGCACAGGGGGCTGTGGATGTAGCTCAGAGGTTTGTGTCCTTCCCTAGGAGCACTGGGACATGATGGGCTGTCCTCATCCTGAGGGTGCTTCTGGATCTCCAAGTCCAAGAAGTAATTAGGGTATTATAATTACATTTCTTAGCCTGCTGGGCTGCAGAGAAATCTTGGAAGAGGGAACTTTGGGCTCCGTAAAGACCCAGAGATTTCCCAAGCAGATAATTTTGGCTTCAGGGCTTAGAGGAGACATCAGCTCAGCTGAAAAGGGGATACTTGGGTCAGTGTCCAAGACAAGGAATCACAGAATCATGGAATGGTTTGGGTGGGAAGGGACCTTAAGGTTCATCCAGTCCCACCCCCTGCCATGGGCAGGGACACCTTCCACAAGCCCAGGTTGCTCCAAGCTCCATCCAGCCTGGCCTTGGACACTTCCAGGGATCCAGGGGCAGCCACAGCTTCTCTGGGCACCCTGTGCCAGGTCCTCCCCACCCTCCCAGGGAAGAATTTCTTCCGTATATCCAACCTAAATTTCCCCTCTTTCAGTTTGAAGCCATTGCCCTTTGTCCTGGCACTCCAGTCCATTGCAAATTACCTCTCTCCATGTTTCCTGTTGGCTCCTTCAGGCCCTGGAAGGCCACAGTGAGGTCACCCCTGATGTCTTCTCCAGGCTGAACAATCCCAGCTCTCGCAGCCTTTCCTCCCAGCAGAGCTGCTCCATCCCTCTGCTCATCCTGGAGCCTCCTCTGGGCTCTCTCCAGCAGCTCCACGTCCAAACCCCGAGTTCTCTCTGCAGCAGGAACTGCAGTTCCGTGGCTGTGGATGCAGATTCTCCCAGTGCTGTCATTCCCAACAATGATGTGCACCACCCTCCATGGTGCCCAGCACGAGATAAGGTCCCTTAGGGCCACAAACACAGGAGCAGCTGCGACACCAAGTGTAGTTATGCCACAACCAGGCTCATAAATAAATTATTCTCTGCTCCAGAATGGGATTTCTTTTCAGTGGAGTTCACTGCATTAAAATGTTTCAGCCTGCGTGTTTTCGGTCAAGGCAAGGAAATGAAAACTGATGCTGGAAGATTAGGAGCCCAGCGAGGGCAGGAATTCCCGGATACAGCTCTCTCTCTCAGCTCCCCATAAGGCTCCTGCCCCTAATCTTGTCATCTACACGCCTGCACACATCAAAGTGTGACCGAGAGATAGCCGGCTCGGAGACTTTGTCACAGCATTTGTGTAGCAGAAAAATAAAATGTAACTTTCAAAGCTGTTTCCTCGGGAATTTTTTCAGTTCTGACTCAGTGGTAAACATGCATTTCGAATTTTTCTGGGCGTTTTCCTGCCTTTTGCATTCCCCTGTGTACCTTTCCCTCAGCACCACTTAGGGGTTTCCTATCTAAATTAAACATTCCTGGGCTTTTCAGCCCCTTTCCAGTGGAGGCTGAGAACATACCCGCAATTTTTCTGCCCTCCTAAGAACAATGAAGTGTTTAGAAGTGTTTAATATCTACTCTGAAACTTGCTGCACTCTACTCCTCAGCAAGATCAGGGCCTCTGACTTCATCACGTCACTGATTTGGGGTCCCCCAGTAATTATTAACCTGATTTTCTGGTGTTTTCTCTCATCATGTGACTCGTTATATCTTACTAAGAAAATAAAACACCCAAATCTTTTCTTTTTTCCCTCAATGTCCCAGCTGTGTCCATACTCCTTCCAAGAACATGCAGAACACAAGCTGGGGGGACTTTGGCTGAGCAGGAAGGTTGGAGCTGTTGATTTTTTCAAAAAGACAACAACTGGAAACTGTGATTCTGGTTTTAAGACTTTCTCTTTTTTTAATATTCATGTAAAAAAAAGAAAACAACAACCAACAAAACAAACAAGCAAAAAAAAAAAAATCCAGCAGGCAAAAAAAAGGCAGAAAATCTAAGTTTATACTGAGAGATACAAACCATGGAAAAGAGTAACTACCTTTTTAAAATAGAACAGGATCTACCTCTGCAAAATAAATTCTTCTCCTTTAAAAACAAGTCCTTAAAGCGAGTCCTTTGCCTGAACAAAAGGGAGGGTCAGCACTGACATCCTGCAGGGATTTCTCCCAGGTGGCCAACATCCAGCCCGAGCTGCTGTTGGCTGCAAGATCTTCCCACCCCTCTGCATGGTGGCTGTTTCCTCCAGCCACCTGCCAGGTGTTCCCTCGTCCTCTTGCTGACCTTCCCCAGGATCTCCTGGGCCTTTGGTGCTGGGGATTTGGCTCCATGTGGTGGTTATGGAGAGCTGGACGTTATGGAAAGCTGAGGGCTGTGGAGCGGTGATGGGCATGGGGAGGTGGGGGATGCAGTTTGTGCTCACTGGGAGCACAGCCTGCCCCCTCTAATCCTAGGAGCCACCAGAGATGCCAGCTGGGCTGGTGGTAACTTGACCTTCTGAAGGGCCAACTCTGCAGAAATGTTCAGCTGTAGATTCGGATCCCTCCAGGGTATCAAACACTCAGGGAACACCAGCATTTCACCAAAACAATTTTGCCTGAATTGAACTCCTGCAGAGAACTTGTAATCCTGAGGAGTGGTGCTCAAGCCCACTGCAGATGCCGTTAAAATGGTTATTTTGGAGGGTCTGGACCCCTTTTTTATCTCTGATTTATCCCTTTTTTTCTATTCATAGGCATTGCCTCGAGCTTTTTTAGGATGTGCTCTGGAGCCAGGTGGGAGGACCTGCTAAGAGCTCACAGCTCTCTCTTCCCACAAAAGTTCTGACATCTCTCCCCTCTTCAAATAAACTTCCTCTCTGATGGATTGGCTGCAGGAGGCAACATCCCACAATGGAGTTAATCTTCCCATCACTGGGAGTGATGGGAGAATTACCCCAGGGAAGTCCTGATGTCAGTGTGGAGTTACACATCTAATTCTCCCTGGGATTCCTGCTCCAAAGGTAACTCTAATTAATTCTAAACGAGAAATTCTCCTGGCTCCATTAAAGATGACATCTGCGGGAACACCGGTGGCACACGGAGGTTGGCAGCTATTAGGACAGGAATAACAATGGATTATGCACATTCCCTGGAGAGATCCGAAGAAATAAATACACTTTGCTATCACAGGCTCCAGCAAATGTCTAAGTAACAGAAATCAGATTAAATATCAGAGCAGATCAGCGTTGGAGTACAACCAGCAAAGCAAAGGTGGGACTGGGTAGAGAAGTCAGCAGGGAGGACAATGCCCTGACCACAGGCTCTGCTTGCTTTGGGCACAGCCAAGGGGACACAACTGAATTAACTTCAAATACACAGTGATTATCAAAGGGGAGTTTTCACCATTTGAGCAATTAGGAAAGGGCACAAGGCACTGCTCCTGGATATCAGTTTATACAGAAAATAGGAGCAAAATGTTCTACTCTGAGAGCACCACAAGGCGATACTTTGGTCACAGACCTGCTGGTGCTGTTAATACTAACGGGCAGTCGAGTAAAACTGATGTTCACAACAAAGATGCAACCTCAGAGTAGAGAAAACCTGCTAGAAAACACAATCCTATTTACAGACTGCTTGGCTTGCTGCACTTTTTGCTTGTGAAGTTAAAAGTATCTGCTAGCACAACTCAAGGCCAGAAGGTCTGCTAGACGTAGTCGTATTTCGAAGGGTACGAGCGTCTCCCATCCTCACTTCGAGGAGTTTCTTCATATCCTGCGCCCTTTCTGGTCTTCGGGTCAGCTTCATACCCAGAGCCAACCTTGTAGGGCCCCGTCCTGTAGGAGATGTTCCGGCCAGAGGCGTTGTAGGACACGGCTTTGTAGCTGGAAGAGACACAAGAGGAACATCAGCCTCTGGAAGGGCTGTGACTGCCCAATGTGGTGCCCTGTGCTCATGGTGGGTTTGAGGGAACTTCGTGCTGTGTCATCACCTGGAGGCACTCAGAGAGCTCAGCCCACCATCCATGGACAGGCTGCAAGTCCCGTTCTTTCGTAAACTTATACTTTTTTTCACTTGAATAAATCCTTTGTGGAGTGATGGACTCAACTGCAATAACCAGCTGTGTCAGGGTACAAGTTCCTAGGGATGTTACACCATCCCTGGAAGTGTTCCAGGCCAGGCCGGACAAGGCTTGGAGCTACCCGGTCTATGGAAGGTGTCCCTGCACGTGGCAGGGGTGGAATGAGATGGTTTTTAAGGTCCCTCCCAACCCAAAGAGCTCTGGAATTCTATTATTCCATCTACCTCAGCTGATGCAATCTACCCCTGCTAATGATCTGCTGTGCAATTCATGGGCCTGAATCCACCAGCACAGTGCAAATGTCACATTTTGAGGTCAGTTCTCATGCCCTCTCCATTCGTGTGTGAGTCACAGGGTGAGGGAGGGGAAATGCTCACTTTGGACCCACAGAGGGCAACTCAGTAATCATGGACTTCATGTAGTGGTGGCCTTGGCAGTGCTGAATCAATGGCTGGACTCTGATCTTAAAGGTCTTTTCCAACCTGAAGGACTCATGATGATGGGAACATCATCATGAGAACTGTCATGACGGGGGTGTTACACATCCACACATCCTGGGCCAGCTGTGGGACATGTGGACAGCCCAGGTTTTCTGCAATGCCTTCTCACAGCTACCCCAGCTCAGCTTACCGGGATTCTTCTGGGATGAGCCCTTTGCAAGCAAGGCACATCATGATGCCTCCCACGAGGGCCAGGCCCCCTGCCACCCATCCAACAAAGAGGGCTGAGCCAAAGGTGTACCTGCAAAACAGGCACGGCTGGTTAGGGTGTGACAGCTCCTGTCTGCTGCTGCCGAGACACACTGAACATTAGCATCCCCCCTCTGGCCCTACAGCTGCACCCAGAAGTCCCCCTGTGGTCTGAACCCCAAAGGCCTCCCAAGCTCATTCTTGAGCTTCAAGGACAGAGACATCCCAGCCTATTTGCTTATCTCCAGCCCAGACAAGAGGGTCTTTCTGCCAAGAATAATCTTCCAAGTCCTGCAACCATCCCAGTATACTCCCAGAGTTTGCCAATCCTTCAGCCCTGAGGGAGATTTCCACCATGGAGCACCCAGAGCCAGCTGAGCACCCACCTGTTCTGGACGTTCTGCATTCCCTGGAACATGTTAGTGGTGGACATCCAGAAGTTTGTGACCAGCATGTTGGCAAACACGGACACTCCAGTGATGGCACACAGGCCTGAGATGGGACAGAAGGACAGATCGAGTGGCACAAAGTGCAAGAAGTCACCTGGAGCCTCAGGGAAACACCTCACAGCTCTGGAAAGTTGGGTGAGACACTGCTGTGTGTGGCCTTCAGCACAAAGGGGCACCCACAATGTGTTACACCTTTCTTATAGGTTTTCCTTGCATTTACAATCCAACATCAGGAATCAATGTCACACAATAAAATCCCAAGCCAGACCAGCATACAGGAACCTTTCTCCTGGTGTGTTCTGTCACACGAATGAGTTTAACAGACAGATCATTGTACAAAATACCCAGTAGTTCATTTTAAACGTTTGTTTTACAGTGAGAAACATGAACAAAAGATTCCCTGCCAGTATTTTTTTAATGGGAGAACACACTCTGTCACGTGAAAGAGGAGATGTCTCCGGTTCACAGCCTGTCCATCACCAGATGCGGAAGGCCAGCCCCAGGAGGTGGGAAGTTCTTCCATTCATCCAAACAGGGGATGTCTGGGATGGCCGTCCCTGACAACCCTGGCACCAACACCAACCTTTGGTTTTCCTCGGCAGAGGAATTCACAGAACACTTGAACATGGAATCACAGGTTTGGGTTGGAAGGGACCTTAAAGACCAAGGATAAATAGGAGCTGGGATGTCCAGAAGAGCTGAAGTCCAGAACTTTTGGCAAAAAGCCCTCACATGACACTTTTGTTTTGTTTTTCCTTCCACAGAATCCAAGGCCAGGTTGGATGGGGCTTATAGCCCTGGTCCAGTGGAAGGTGTCCCTGCCCATGGCATGAGGTGGAACTGGATGACTTTTAAGGTCCTTCCAACCCAACCCATTCCATGATTCCATGATTCTAAAATGATAGATGTGAAATACGAAATTAACGCTGTGTGGCAGAAGGTGGTTTCCTCTTTGCAGCTTGTACTTATTGAAGTTGTGTTGAGTGTCTCATAGCCCAACAAAAGTTAAGCGGTGAGATTTGACGGGTTTTAAATAGGGACGTTCTCCTTCCCTTTGTTAGGATATAGATTTCATTTGATTCTTATCTCCAAAATAATGTAGGAAAACATTACAACAAAGTGATGTATTAAGCATTTGCAGTTTGGAGGGAGCTGGGCATTCTGCAGCCTTGTAGCCCGGTATTTAAAACTTACAACCCTGGGAATCTTCCTAAAATTATTATGGATAAAGCCTGAAACTGGTAAAAAATATTCTGTATAAATAAAGGCTATGATAATACACAACAACAACATATATAAAACAAGAGATATATTTCCTTTTCCATCCGTGGGATCTGTTTTCAGCCTTCCATGTTTTGCCCAAACAAACTTCTGGTTTCCAGAGATTTTTTTTGTTCCCTAATCAGAGGTAAAAACCACTTGATCCCAAGAGATCAGGCTGGAGGACAATGCCAATAACTTCAGAAATGCACCGAGACTTGCCCAGTCCTTGATTCCAGGGAAATGCAAACCCTACTACGTGGAAGACACGACAGTTCCCACTTACCAGCAACGATGAACATGATGCCAGAGGTCAGGGTCATGTTGGCTTTGGCAGTATCCTCCATGCTCCCAATCCGGATGCATTTCAGGGCAAAAATGCACACAAAGAGGCCAAGGATTCCCAGGACGATCCCCACGATCATGAGGGCCCTCACAGCCTGGAACATCGCTGCAAAACAAACAGCAAGAGGCTCGCTGAGTGGCTGAAATAGGATTTATCAGAGTCTGGGGGACTTTCAAAGATTGCCTCTGTCTGAAAATAGAAATATTAAAGAAGAAACCCTTGGAAAATGGGAACTGGCTCTACTCTGTATTATCGGGGACACCTCTGGAAGTGCGGCTGTTTGACTTAACTTCCCAAAGAGTTTGGTGGTTTAGGCAGCATTTTTTTCAAAATGTTCATTAGCACCAGTCGTGAAATTCATGGAGAAGAGTTAGTGAGGAGCTGGGATACGCACGGATTGTTCCAGAACCACAGTGGTTGAGAAAGGGCTCTTCTTTCCTCCCCAGTCAGCAATGGGCAGACAGTTTCACCCAGCTATCTGGGATATTTCCACTCAAAAATGCAGTTCTGTATGTTCCTGCTTCCCAGGAAAGCACATGGAAAAGAGCAAAAATCACCTTGAGAAACATTACACGGAGAGCAGGAGAGAGCATCAAAGCTCTGGTAATCATCTCCCTCACCATATCCTTCCCAGGGTCATTTGGAACATCAGTCCTGGATAGATCTGTCCATGTTCATGAGAAAAACATCCAAATACTCTCATCCTGAATTTGTTCAGCAGCATGTCATGAGCTGGGAATGCTGGTGCGTCATGCCCATGGGAACTGAGGCCTGAAGGAGGCAAAAGCCCTCCAGACTCCTCTTGGCTGGAGTAGAAAAGTAGAAGGAAAAGTAAAGAGAAACCTGCACCTTTAAAACTGGAGAAGTGGTGGGGAAAATAGTACTTGAATACCAAGGTGATTCTCTAATAGGTGGCACATATCCCATCTTTCTCCAGGCTCTTCCCCTCCCCACCTGTGCACGAGACCCTGGCAGAGACAGGAAGGCGGCAGAGCCCTGGAGCGGGTGCTGGGAGGTATTTCAAGGGCTGTTGGGTTTGGCTGGGACACTTTGCAGCCTCTCCTCACCCTGCTGCCACTCCCACAGCCCTGGGTCTGGCTTTGGTGCTCCCCTCGTATGATTGCCTCTCTTCAGGGAAGAGAAAGTGGGCTCGCGATGGAGTGAAACGGGTGGAAACCGCATTCCACAGCCCCAGGGACTTCTCTGCCCTGTCTGTCACCCCTTTTCTGGGTGGCCATGGTGCTCAAGGGTGCAGGAGAGCACAGAGCCCCTGCTGGCCTTGCACTGGTTGGGAGGAGGGTTTGTAAACCCTTCCCAGGAGGGTGCTGGGTGCCTGGGTGGCTCTCCTGGCCTGTGGGGTGTCGGGAAGCCAAGCAGAACCTCACTGGCACCGCGACGCACAAGGAAGCGGGCGGGCTGCCATTGCACAGGCTGGGAATACACCACCTTCTGCCGCCCGGCAGTCCCACCGCCTGAGCTCTTATGACTCAATTTGCCCTTATCAGCTGATAAGGAGCGCTAATGAGCTGGGGGTTTTCAACCTCCCATTCATCAGCCCCCAGGTAGGAGCTCATTAGTTATGCTCCATCAGGGAATGGCGGATATGCCTTATCAGCCCTCAGAGGTTGTTCCGAAGCACCTGATGGGAAGCGGAAAGAGGAGGAAATCTCAATCCTCCTTTGTCTTTGCAACCACCAAAGTTTCTTTGCAAATGCTTTTGTTTCCGGGCAGGCAGGAGAGGCTGATAGTCCAAGACTATGGATTGTGATGGAATCTCCTTGTCCCCAAGACAGTACTTCATTCCTCAGCGTTTCCTGCACATTCCTGGGTGTCACCACTAGCATGTTTTCAACCCACCGAGCAGTGACCCCAGACAAAGATCCCACAGAGAGTTTGTTGGCTCCCAGGAGAGGTGTTCCAGTGCCTTGGGTGCTCATGGAAGGACACAACAGTCAGACCAAGCCAAACAGCCAAGTGAATCTCCATTGAAAGGAGCCGTTGGAAAGGGGAGGAAGATGAACACAGCAGGACGTGACAGAAAAAATGCCAGATAATCATCGGCAGGCCGTTCCTGCCTCCATGAGACTGAGTTATGCACCATCTCCACTAAGGGATGGAACGGAGAAGGAAGTCCTCCCAGGCCTGCTGTGGCACGAAGACCTCTCCACCTGGCTCACAGGACTTGACGTGGGAGCTGTTTGGAAAGGCAGCACTGCTGTTTCAAGGGAATTTTGGCATCCATTGAAAGGCCTCTGAAAAGAGCTGCTTTCTGAAGGTGAATGACCTCTGCTTGGAGGAAGGAGTGGAAGGGCTTAGACAAACAAGGGGGAAGACTGAGGAAAAACGGTATCAGGAAGCAAACAGCCCTGGAGTTACAAACCTGCCTTTGGCACACACCTTTTGCACGAGGGAAGATAACTTGGCTTCCCTTCAAGGGCTGGTGTTCCATAACAAGGGAATAGCAAAAGCACCAACAGAAATAGCTTCTCCACCAAAATAAATGCCAGTGGTGTGAAACCACAGCCAGCATCCCTGTTTTCCAGAGGTAAGGGAAACTGGATAGCTGTCTTTGTCCCCAGTGTGAGTGCTGAGAGGTGAGTGAGGTAAAGCAACTTCAAGTCATTTAAATGACCATCACCTGCATTTCTGTTGCTAATACACAATAAAAAGGTGAAATCTGACTTTATGGCCAGTAATGATTGATGGGATAAAGAAATTTTAGGGACATTAAGTAAATTTCAGCAGGGACATTTTTTCTATATGTTTGAGGGAATTAATCAATTAAATGGATTCATAAAGATAACTCTGACAGAAATTGTCTGTGACTGCTTTGCACATTTCTTTATTGCCATATTACTTAATAATAACTGAGGAAGTAAAACCTTGATTGGGATAAATTGACATCAAAATGATGGTTCCCATTTCCTCATGGCTCATTTAAAACACTATCACCTGCACACAGCATGATGAGGAGACACAGTGGTCAACATTTTGTAGAGATAGTAGGATAAATCTAATCTTTAGTCTTTAAAATAAATATTCCCATGGGAGAAGTGACTCTAAATCCCAGATTTGCTCTTCCAAATGGGAAAGGATCCACCTGGTGATCCTGAAGCTGGGTACACAGAGACACATTTATTCCATGGCACCCCTTGGAGAGTCACAGGTCCTCAGCAAAGCTTGAGGGCATCCCTGAGGATGGCATCCCTGAGAGCACAGGGCTGGAACCCACATCACGCTCGGATCACCAGCTGCAAAAGGCCTGTGCACAGCAGTGCTTGCTTGGACCTTTCTGTGATCGTGCACCAGAAGTGAGAAACGCTCCCAGGGCCAAATTTACTGCTGCGCTGGAAGCACTGGAACACCCTCACATGCAGTGGGGTGGGAACAACAGCTCTTTTGGGAAAATTAGCGAGCAAACGGGACAGCAATACCCCTCTGCACTCCGCTTCTGTAGGCACTAAGTCTGCGCAGGTGATGGGGAGTGACTGAACACACCTTTCCCCTTCTCACCCTTCCTACCCACGCCTCTCACAGTCATATTTCTCCAGTTCCAGTTCTCTCTTTGGAAAAACAGTACATTTCCATTCTTTCCATCATCCTGTAACACTGCACAATTGCATACAGCCTTCTTTCTTGTGTTTCCATTCCAAGGGGGGTTAAACACCCTGGCTCTCCTCACCTCAGTGGAACTGTGCTGATTTATGCCAGCAGTGGTGCTGAACCCTTGGTGCTCACCCAGAGATCCCCCACACATGCTCCAGGTTGTAACCCCCACCAATAACCCCCCCCACAAAAATAATTTTGGCAACGAATACGCTCCTATTTTTATGCTCATACACTGGAAATGTTATTCTTCACAAAGTGCCTTAAGATACCTGCTCCTCCTTTCAGATGAAAACTCTGCAGGTCACCCAGGAGAGCCCCTGGTGCATTTTTGCCCCTACCTGGCAGCCCAAGGATGGTGAAATACGGCCGACACTCCGTGAAGCCGGAGCTCTGCCGCACGCAGCTCCTCCACAGCCCCTGGTACTGGAACACAGCCGTGACCGGGTTGTCATACAGATCCTGCGTGCTCCACGTGTCCATGGCCGTGGCCATGATGCTCCCCGCAATGCCCAGCGATGACACGAGGAACCCCATCACCTGGCAGAGCGTGGTGGACATGGTGTGTCCCTGGAGAGCAGAGGTGACACGGCCCCGAGGGAGCCGCAGCCCTAATGGAGCACCGGAGTCCTCTTGCCTGAGCCACCACAAGTGCAGCTGCTCTTATCAGATGCTTTCCATTGAGCGCTGTTTGCTCAAAGTGTTTTTGCAAGATAGACCAGTTTCACTCTCGCTGCGGGGGAGGTTTGTGCCGGCAGGGCTGGAGATAGGAGCTTTTGTCCTTTAGAAGTGCTTGTCCTTCCATGTTTAAGCAGCCACGCTCTGCCGAGTGTTGGGCAACCCACTTGGGGCTTGGCCAGCCCCCTGAAACCCTTTGCTGCCCTTTGGGCCTCTCCTGCCTGCTTGGCACGGGGCACAGACCATGTCGCCAGGGGAATCCAGCACGTGGCCCTGGCCACCACCTCCCCATCGCTCTGCTTATGCCACCAGACAATCTGTCCCCCGTGGAGGTGTCCGCACAAGAGGCACAATGAGAGACAGGACCCTGTCAGAGGATGTGAGGCCACCAGCCCAGCCCAGGGACGTGGCCGCTCCTTGCAGTGCCCTCAGGCATCATTGAGCTTCCACTGGATGCTCACCATGGTACAACCCAGGGCAGCAAGCCAAGAGCCCCAAACTGATCCAGCAAAGCTCCTCCAGTGCTGTTCTCCACTTGCCCACATCCCCACTGCCGTCACGAGGACACACTGACACCCGTGTGGGAGGGAGGAGAGCGCAGGGACCACCAGGAAATGGCCTTTGTGGGGGTGCTTGTCCATATTGACTGGAGGGATGGTCCTGGGAAAGGGATGGGGGATGTAAAAAATGGGAAATTCATTCTCACAGTGGAGAGGTGCTGGTGGGGGCAATATAAATCCACTGTGCCGCTCTGCCAGTGGAGTCAGTGAGGTACAAGGACCTTCTGGATTTTACACTCATCCATTCTCATCCAGTATCCCTCTCCAACTGATTTACTTCAGCCCTGACCTAGAAACATGTTCCCACTTTAACCTGTCCATGCCACAGGCACCATCCACACCAGCACCTGGATGTGAAGCCATGTGAAAGCCACCAGGAAGAGAGGAGAGGCTGATTTGTGTCCATGGAGGAGCTACAACGGGGTTATTACACCCAGGATATTGCTCCTGCCTTCTGGAGAACAGCAACCCAGGACATGCCTTGGCTTGTGGGGCTGTGCTGGAGCAGCCAGAGCACAATTCCATGTCTCTTGGCAATCACAGTCCTCTTGAGTCAGGCACAAAATGTCTTTGCTTCCATCAGTTTTGTTCAAATGTCATCATTTTCACTCACTTTGGCAAGTTTACATCAGAGGAAGGGTCAGTTCTGACCTGCTTAAATTTGCCAGCAAAAATAATAAAGTGAAAAAAAAAACGTAGAAGGGAACCCTCAAGAACCAGTAGAGCTGCTCATCCTCTGTGAGGGACAGGGAATGCTGACTAAAATTCCTTATTTTGGATAAGGATTTGTGATAGATCAGGGTTGGAGAGGACCTAGAAGCTGAGACAACAACTAGGGATGAGGAGGACCTGGAAAACAGGACAAAAAGTCCTAGAATGTGGCCAGTTCTCATCCCTTGTGGTCCCACAGCCAGAATTGTGTCCCAGACTAGAAAATCCAGTTGCATCCAAGCCCTGATGCTCTTCAGCAGCTCTCCAGGATGACTCCTGTCCTTCCCACGCCCCAGGACATGCCTTCTTGTTTCTGGCCATCCAGTGGTAAGAGCCCATGTCCCTTTTTCTGGGCTGAACCTCTTCAGAATGTGTCAGAGGGAGCGCTATTCCTTTGAGACATAACCCCTTTTCCCAAGTGTGCAAATTCCCAAGTGTGTGCACCAGTGAAATGAACCAGTCTGTACTGGTCATAGCTCAAAATAACCCCTGGGGAGGAAAAAGGAAGGAAAGGGGGAGAATTAAAGGGGTGAACATGTTTTTTCCAGCTTTTTTTTTTTCCCCAAGCACCTCTGCCACCTTTTAAATGATTGGTTTTTTCTGCTCAGTTGGACATCTGGGTTGCTGCAGGAACACCAGTGTTGGTGGCCCTTCCATCCCTATATCCACGTTTGCTTTGGTGGGAGAGGACACACCACTCCTTCCTCCAACCTGGCCGCTGGTTCCAGCCACGTGCAGCAAGAGCTGCTCTTCAAACCAGCAGGGACCTTTTCTTCTCTTTCTCCAGTATTTCACCCCCCAAGCTCTGCTTATCCCCCCGAGACACCTGTTGGAAAGAGGGCCATTCCTGGATGTGCCCCTGCCCAGTCCATCACCTCACTAACCTTTCCTTGGGAGTGGAATTTTCTCCCATGGATGGAGACACTGTTTCTCATCACAGCTCTTACTCAGGGATATCAAAACCCCAGAGCAATGGTGGAGCAGTCAAAAAAAATCATCAAACTCTCCAGGTGGGCAGGAAAGTCCAGGAGAACCAGTCTGGCTTTGATCTGCAGGGCCAGGTGGAACCATGTCTCTAAAGAAGGTAAACCAACACAGGGTTGGACATTCCCCACTGAAGCCTCGTATGCTGTCCCCAAAAATGGAGCCGAGGAAGGAATTTTGGTGCTGATGGTCATGCTGCAATCCTCACTTAAGAGTTAAACACCCAGCCATGCTCAGCACTCCACACGTTGTCATCTTTGAAGAATTATTGTGGTTTGGGGGGATCTGTTTGCTCAGCCCTAAAAGTATTGGCTGAGGTGTCCTCCTGCCATGCCATTGCCATTTCTGGGAATTCAGAGCTCCCACACCTTCCTCAGTGGATGCTTGAAGCAGAGTTCTGGAGACAAAACCCAAACTTGTTTCCTTCCCAGCCCTTCCCCAGCATATTTCCTTGGCCTTTCTCAAATATTCAGATTTTAAGATTATTTTTAATGGTTGTTTCTGAGCTGCCCGTGATAGGGAAAAATACATTCATCCCATTTTCTCAGATAACAGAAGATCCCCAGGGAGTTTCATCTGAACTGTTGGCTCAGAGCACAACCCAAGAAGGGGCTGGGTGAGAGGAAAGCTGTGGAGCGAGTCTGAGCATCTTCACCACAACCTGATGCTCATCTCCAGCCACCCCATGGAGATGACCACAGCCAGGGTTGGTTGAAGGATGGGAATCTCTCTCCAAGCAACCCGTCGTTTGTCTCCAGTGGTTGAATGCTTGGCCAGAGGCTTTCCCAATCCACATGGAAATGCTGAGCTGTGTCTGAGGAGGGGGAATGACGAGGCTGCAGCTCACCAAGGAGCAGAGAACACGGCTCCCACTGAGGATTGGGATAACTCCGGTGGTTTATCCAAACGAGGAAAAGAAGGGGGCTTTGTGACCACTCCCCTGTGCCTCTTTATTCCAGCTCATAGTTGCTTTATCTCTCCAGGCATTGACTCTGTGTTATCTCAAAACCGGTCCCTGGGCCCAGGCAGCTCCTGAATGTTATCGCCGCCTCTCCCACAAAAATCACCTCCAGCTCATGTTTGCTCTCAAATTTGCAAACACAGCTCACACCCTGCCAGCTGCTCACACCAGCCCAGCCTGCTCAGGCCCAGACTAAGCAAACCCACCCTTCTCTTCCTGCCCCTCCATAGTCAGGACCACCTCAGGCTCCAGGAGTGTGTGGCCTGCAATGAGAAGGGCTCAATGGCCTTTCTGGAATTCAGTGAGGGAAGTGGGTCGTGGAAGGACCCCATCCCAGCTCAGATCCACACTACTGGGTGGTCCAGGGGGTGCTCTGAGGTCCCTCAGCAGAGCATGAGGCTGTCCTTGCCTACATATCCATGAGCTGTAGCCCAGCCCCACATCTCCACAGCCTTGCTCCTCTTCTGGCCCTCATCCCAGATCCCTTAGGATTTTCTTTTCTTGTCTGTCATCCTTTCATGGTGTAAAGGCACAAAACAATAAATGTGACACACCCACCCAGCTCCCTGCCACCTGCTCCCACCCTGAGTGTCACTGGGGGTCCTGAGAACTCTCTAAAGGTCTCCTTTGGCCCTTTCCCCATCCCCACACCTCTCTCAGCTCTAGATGTGAGTGCAAATCCATCGGAGCCTCACACATGTCCTGGTAGGATACATCAAGTCTCCAGCCCACCTGGGCCACCTAAATCCTTCTGCACCCAAAACTTGACCTCAAAAGACTTTAAGCAGGTTACAGCTGTTACCTGCAGATGTTTCAAAATTTGGAGCTGACCTGGCTGGGTGAAAGGATTTCAAGCAGCAAACAGACCTTGAAAGAGGCTTTGCCATGGCCACCACTGGTAGAGGGTCATGACATGGCAATTAGCACTTCCCATCCTTACAAACTTCAGGCATAGAACAGTTCCAGGGAGCTTGGCCAGCGGCTGCCCTGTATCCAAAATCAGGTTATTTGCTATGGTTATGCCACAAAATTGTTGTGGGTTGTATAAAATGAAAGAAAACCTTGTCAGAGCATCGATATAGAAAGGAAAAATCCAGAGAAGCCAATGTTGATGCTTCCTAGACATGAATTCTCCTTGGGAAACATCTACGCACTGCTGCTACCCTGCACCGGCCAAACTGAAATTTATGGAGAATCTGGGCAGTTGTGGTTGCATTCATGTGACCTCTTTTCCCTCTGAGCACTCTAAGAACATGGGCGTTTTTATCAGCTGGAGAAGTTGAACAGGCTGCTCTCAGACTATCAAAGTTTGCCATTGGAAAAGCAAGAATATTCTCCTGTTTCAAGCCACCACACCTTTGGTCCACAGCAAAGAGATGTCTCAGCCCTTCTGAAGGGGTCAAAAGGGCTTTGGACCTGAGGGAGAAATGTTCTTGGAAAAATTGCTGGACATGTCTCCCTGCAAAGGTGTGGGAAAAAGACACCAGCACAGACACCAGGAAAATCAGTGCCCGTGCAATTGTAGCTGAGCAAAGTTGGGAGCAACTGCAAAATTCTGCCTTGAGCAGAATGCACCTCATGATCTCCACACAAGGTGAAACCACCAGCCTTGCCCAGCTCAGCTTCTGCTATTTATCACTTATGTGTGCTCAGTTTCCAACTGTGTCCTCCAGACCATCTCACGCCAAAGCAAGGAGCAAAAATAACAGGAGGAAGCAAAATCAGAACAAATATGTTCAGTCCTCCAGTGCCACATTTCACCAGAGAGCAACCGTTTATAGCCAGAGCCATAAACTGCCTGGGTTATTCCTCATTCCTATCTATTATCTTGATTTTTCCTCAATCTATTTGAAATTAAAGTTCCCAACTAAATTGAAGATAGATGATGGGCAAAACAAGTTTAATCTTTGCTGTGGGAGCGAGGGATTGAGGTGAAAAAAAACCTTGGAACCCAAAACTTCCTCGATGTGCTCAGGTCACCTCGCTGCTTTGCCTATTATTTTTATTCGCTCTGGCACTATTGTTCCCAATATAAATTGCCATTGTCAGGATAATAAATAGGGGTTGATAATGGAAATGCTGACAAACCATTAACTCTGGTGTAGTTCGTGAGGGGGGTTTCATGGAGATCACTTAAAATAAACATGGGAATGATGCATTTAAATAATATCTGAACAAATTAATAATAGGATTTTTAGCATCATTTCCCTCCCCCTCTGATTGGGGTACCACCTTTGCTGGTGGTGGGTGGGGAGAATTGCCCATAGGAGCAGCTGGATTCGGGAGATGGAGCCAATCCATAAAGCCCAACAGTGGGACACAAGGCTTTGCTCCGACTTCTCCGGAGACTGGAAGTGTCAGACAATCGATAACAGGAGGGAAAAACGGGAGCAGGGAGGGGGGTGACTACAACAGAACAAGCCCGCTTCATTAAACAGAAAGGGAAAAATTCCAGCTCGTTCTGTAGGGCAGTGCTGATAGCACTGGTCATGAAAAGGATCATTTGGGACAAAGCACATAAATATTCATATTCCCTCACACTGAGCCCACACCATCTCCCCGACACCGCTGAGAGTGAGGACGGCAACTTTGGGGGGTTCAGGCTCCCACCATCTTTATTTTTTATGGTTGTCCTTTATTCCTTGGGCTCCTTTACATCCCTTTTTGTAGGTGACCGCAATCAACCTGGCAAACACAAGTGGAAACTCCGCTCTGAGGGTTTCATCAGAAACCCCAATATTTAGGATAGGATGCTCCATGGCTGGGAGGGATCCACAGAGCTTGTGGGATGGAGCTGAGGAATCATGGGAACACAGAATCCTAGGATGGTTTGGGTTGGAAGGGACTTTAAGGACCATCTTGTTCCACCCCCTGCTGTGGGCAGGGACATGGACACACCGATCTCCAGCAGCCCCTCTAAATGCAGGAAAATCCTGCTAATGCAGGAAATCCATCCCCTCACCATTCCCATTTTAGAATATTAATAACCTACCCAACAGACACCAGTCTGGAGGTTTTGGAATTGCAAAAAAACCATCCCTAGTTTTCTGCCTTTTTCTGTAGGGCTGAGGTCAGCGACAAAGGTATTTTGAAAGAACAAACACCCCCAAATCTCAAGTATTCTGATTTCTTCAAAGATTAGAACAGTTCCCAGAGCTGAACACTTGAAAAGGTTAAATGCTCCTTCTGTAGAGTTACAATTTTTGCCATTTTAATTTTTTTTTGAGCAGAGGAACTGAGGAAGAACTGCAAGAACTGGAAGAACTGCAGCGTATTGTGGAAGCATCTCTGTGGGGAGGGTTTGCTTTTTCCACCCCAATTTACTCCTCACATGGCAACTTTAATCTCTTTATAGAATCACTAAGGTTGGGAAAGACCCCTAAGATTGAGTCCAACCATTAACCCCGTGAGTTTTACCAACCTGTCCTGCCCTTTTCTCCCTGAGTTTTCCCTTGGTGAAGGTGCTCAGCTTTGCTGACTGAAAGAGCAGTGTGTGAATACCAGCCCTGCACAAACACCCTTCTTTGGATGTCATCCTTCAGCTGCATGCCGAGGCAGGATCAGGCTCATGTCCTTCTAGGAAAAGGTGCCTCTGTACCCAAGAGTCCAAGCAGGGACATTCCAAGCCACAGCTCCAGCAAGAGGACGATGCTCAGGGACCTCCCTGGCACCTGCGTGGGGAAGCTGCAGCACGGCCAAAGCCAGCCACCAGTTGGGAATGAGGATCCAGAGAAGAGCAACACAAAAACACAGCTCAGGGGAGGAAACACCTCCCCAGATGACATCTGAGGCCGCAGCCGTGCTGGGTTATACTGGTTTGATTTGTGCCTTCTCTCGAGAGAAGCGATTTTTGTGCACAATGCCCCTTTCTGTGTGTTTTGGAAATGCCATTTTGCAGAAGTTCTGCAGTGATTTCCTGATATAATTGGCTTCTTCCCTCCATTCTGGCTGTATCAAAGCACAGAGGCCAGATGGGTATAAGAGTCTAAGTGCCTTTTTTCTCACTGTATTAAGGCTAGAAGAAACCCCAGATAATCCTGTTGTAACCTAATTGTTTGCACCCCGAGATACTCTGGGCACAACCAGGGCAGGAATGATTCCCGTGGCAGAAAAAACTGGAACCAAAGGAGAATTAGGGAGAAATCCAGCCTGGTGGTGTTAGCCCGAATAGAAATACAGTGAGCTGAACTGTGACATATCCTCTTAGGAAAGGATCTTCTCCAATGACAAGACTATTACTGGATTCTGGTGGGAAGCCACACACAGCCACACAGCTGGGGCAGGGATCTGAACCAGAGCCACCCACGGAACAGGGGATAAACCTCCCCATGGAGCAGCCTGGACAATACCTCAGGAATCCGATGCATAATTAGTTGTAATGAGTTTTGCTGAACCTCAGCTTGGCCATGGGAGGGGGTTTGCCCTGAGGTATCTCCAAGGGGCCAGTTGTTCAAACAGGGTGAGCACCCGAGGTCCTTTCTGGCTGAAATTTGGGTTACCCACTGAAAATCCCCCACTGCTCACACAGAGATTGTGTCACTCGCCCTCCCACCTCTTCCCTGGCGCCATCAGGCCCTACCTGGCAGCCCCAGGATGGTGAAGTAACCGCGGCATTCAGTGAAGCCGGAGCTCTCCCGCACACAGGTGCGCCAGAGGCCCTGGTAGTTGAAGACGGCCGTCACCGGGTTGTTGTACAGGTCCTGGGTGCTCCACTGGTCCATGCACGTGGACGCGATGATGCCTCCGATGCCCAGGGCGGACACCACGAAGCCCATGGACTGGCAGATTGTCACTGACATGGTGGCAGGCACGCTGGAGCCACGTTCTGGGCGCACACAAGCCTCCGCAAGCCGGGTCTGGGGCAGGCAGCCAGGGCACCAGGGACTTTTAGCTGGAGGCACTGCCTACGTCACGCCAGCAGCCAGGAGAGCTCTGGGTGCACCACGCAAACCTCCCCTGGCCTTTATCTGTTTCGGTGAGATAATTTCCTCGCTCGGTACCAAGAGCCATTTGTTCCACCTCGCTCTCTGTTTACCTTCTCCCTCCAGGCAGAGGTGCAGCCGGCACGGCCGGACGAGACCAGCGAGTCCCTCTGGAGAGCTTCCACAGAAACGCCAGGGAACTTTGGGAGACCAAGCACAGAGGGGCTTCAATCGGATGAAACATAAAAATTATGGAGAGCCTGATCCTTTCCTGGCAAGGATGATGCTTTTGAGCCAAGTGGAGATCGGATATTAGGAAAAATTCCTTCAAGGAAATGGTTGTCGTGTGTTGGAGCAGGAGGCCCAGAGGAGTGCGGAGTCTCCAGGTCTGGAGGGATTTAACAGATGTGTAGACGTGGCACTTGGGGACGTGATTGACCTGGGAGTGCTGAGGGAACAGTTGGGCTTGATGATCTTAGAGGGCTCTTCCAACCTAAATGATTCCATGATTTGTTAGCATGGCTCCCTCTGGCTCAACCAAAACATTTAAGCTGAGGTTGATGCCATGAAGATTTTTGCCTTTTCTTTTATACCCCTGTTATACCTTTTTACAACTTCTGTATTCCTGGTGCTTTTTCCCTAC
>NW_008237227.1:547028-550352 GCF_000691975.1 Corvus brachyrhynchos | reverse complement strand
AGTGCCAATGTTGGCGGGGGGGGAACACACACACTCAGCGGGGTGCTTCTCGATGCATATGACCTGGACGTGTGCACCTAAGGATCCTTAAAAATAAATACCAAGGTAAAATCCCTTTTCCCCTTCTAACCGTGTATGACTCTTGATTTTAAGACCAGGAAAAGGCATCAGGTTAATGTATCAAAGAGGGAAGCTTGTAGCAATGGGTGCTTGGGCAGACCTTGGGAAGGTTGGGCTGTGAGCCCATGGGAAAGGCAGCACTTTCTGAAGAGCGAAAGGTGTGAACCTACAGTTTTTTGTGGGAGGACCAAAGGAAAAACCTAGACAAAACTGCATGTCGTCGTTTATTATTGTTTTATACCCATCATCCAAATAGGAATTTGGACTTTTTTCCATGGGCAAAGGATGATGGCGGGGCAGACCTGCTGTAAGACCAGAGTGCCCTAAGGGACCTGGCCTTATTGCAGAAGATGCCGTTGTAGGGTAATGTCTTGTGTGCCCATTCTGCTCCATCCCTCACCACTTTCTTCTTAGCCCAGTTCTCCAGAGGTACCAACCTGTTTGTGGTGGGAGAGGAGCAAGGAATGTGCAGGAGAAGAGGAGATGAGGAGCCATTTCAGCAGTGCCAGATACCGAGCGTATGGAGGGGTCAAGGAGAGACTTTCAGCAGAAGTGGAGCTCAGTGGGGTGACATTTAGGTGGTGGAAGTGGAAGGTCAGGAGGAAGCATGAAGGTGTGGACCTCTGTCACCTGGCTGAATTTACCCTTGCTCAAGGACCCTGAAGTCTCTCCCAGATGCTTGGCCTCCTCAATGCCTTGAGGACTTCCCCGTGAAGCTGCTTCTGAGGAAGAGCTCACCTGTTGTGGGAGCAAAATCTCCCAGGGATTATTTTTGTCCTGCACCTTTTTGAGAGAACCAAGAAAGGGAATGTGGGAAGTCACCCAGTCTGTTCCCATGTCCAAAGCAGAGCAGCTCTACTCACGAAGCTCCAAGAGAGATGTCACTCTCATTTAAGATTTTTTGTCCCAGAGCCTCAATTATCAATTCTGAAAATGTTGTGTCTAATACCGAAATTTGTCATGAAATTAATGCCCAAAATTAAACACCAACCAGGGAAAAAGGCAACTCCAAACAGTCCTCAGGTTTAAATGGAATGCTAGCCCATTTTCCATTTTTTCCCCAAAAGAACAGGATTGGTGATTCATGTGCTTTCACAACCCACTCTCTCTCCCAGACTTTTTTGGGCCCAGTGACGCCCAGTGCTGGTGCCACACCTCACCTGCTCCATGTTGGGGCTGTTAATTGCTTTCGGTATCGGTCAACAGAACTTAATCACGGAAAGCTTTCCCAGTATCACGTAGCTAAATATAGAGCCTGAGTCCAGAGCACAAACACACTCCCTGCGTTTGTCACCACCGGGATTGCCTGGAGACAGAAAAGACTCATGGCAGCCGAGGACTGTGCTCAATACATTAACTCAGAGCATAAATTCACCTTGCGTTCGAACAACTTGGAAGGCCTGCAAAAAGCGTCTCCACTTGGTACACGTCGATCCCTGGGTGGGGAGTGCCAGACACCCACAAAGGGACACATTTTGTCCAAATTATCACCTGTTTGTTTCAAACTGTACCAACGTGCAGCCAGAAGAGCAAGGTCTTTGTGTGTGAGCATTTGCAAGCAAAAAATCCCTAACCTTACCAAAAAGGACAGTTTTCCCTCCTGAGAGGATGTCACCGGGAAAATAGCCAAGGACTGAACTCCTTCAACCACCTAAACTTACCAGCTTGATGTGACTTGTGTAACTCACCTCAGTTATCTCACAGGACAGGGCTAGAGCAAGGACAAAGCCTCCCCTGGGAGTTTTTCTAAGGAATGGCTCTGCACATTGCTCCAAGTCCCTCCAGCTGTGCCCGCTGCCCACCGCCGATGCTGTGACTGCTCGAGTGGGAAATAACACCACTTAAAAAGTAGAGTTTGTGCTGTCCTCTGGGATTTAAGCGATTTAGCCTCGCTTTAGCCTTGCTGCTGCCCGTGGGAAGGGGATCAGTCCCTTTGCACCTGCAGGGTCCACTCTCCCTCTAACACATCTCCTCACCACCTTCTCAACGCCACTGAACCTCCTGCTTCCAGCACAATGGAGAAGATTTCTCTTGAATGTGGGATTTGTCCCTGCCAAGGAGGATGCCTGGACTGCCTAATTATTTTATTCATAAGCCGGCCGTGCTTTCAAAGACATCTGGGTGACCTATCTAAAGCTAAGTGAATCCCTCACCCCGGAGGAGCCCTGCTCCTCCTGATCCCTCCGGGGAGCCGGGGTTGGGTGGCGGAGGGGCTGCCGGGGGAGTTCTGCGGAGCCGGACAATGAGGAACACATTGACAAAGTGTTCACATTATTGGCTGATGGGTCTGCATCAGTCACTCATTCACAAGCACAAGGTCTAAATTGCAGAACCAATTAACGGCACTAATAGCCCTTGCCTGAATTAATCTTTGAGACAAAAGAGGAGAGAAGTGGAAGAGCTATTAGCAAATCAAGCTGTACCATCCCTACTTTATTGCAGGAATCTAAGTGTCTGTATTTGGCTATTATGAACTGACTGCAATTACAGCCCTCATTTAAAATGATTAAGTGGTTATAATTATTTTTCAATTAAAACTTAGATCTTCCATTTATACAACATTGCAGGCTTCAATTAAAGTCCTTTTTCCTCCTTTTTTTTTTTTTTTTTTGGAGGAAAAAAGTACCACTGTGCCAAAAGACTCTTGCATCTCTTCTGGCCATTGAGAACCAAGTAACATGATAATAACACCTTTGTTTTCATCCCTCCTTCCCGGCCTCCTGAACTCCTGTGTGGCCAAGGAGATAAACTGCCAGGCACAGCACCTGCCAAAGGTCAGGAAAAACCAGCTTGGAAAGCTCTACGAGCATCAAACACCCCTGAAATCACGTAAACCCACCTGGCTTAACCACTCTCAGGGCTAAGAGGTGCTGTAGGAGTGATTTATAAAGGATTTGGGGGGCTGGAGGGGACTCACTTTGTCTGGGGCTTTTGTAAAGAGCAAAACCACTGGAAAGCACAGAACTGGGAGGAGTGTGGCAGCAGGTGAGCTCGGGAGGAGTTTCTGCCAGGCCTGGTTTTAAACATCTGAGGAGAGGAAAGCCAAGATCTTCACATGAAATTAAGCCAAGTGAAAACTTTCTCTAGTTTTCATTTCAAAATGGCATTTTCATTTCTAACTGTGCTTACAAGAACAGGAAGAGGTTTGGGAGAGGAGAGGAGAGGAGAGGAGAGGAGAGGTGAAGAGGAGACAACGGCACTCGT
>NW_008237227.1:535975-546610 GCF_000691975.1 Corvus brachyrhynchos | reverse complement strand
TCAGCAGGTGAGAAAGGCAGCTGCCATAAAGAGCCAGACCACACCAGAAAGTCACTCCTTCCACCGTGATGTGACCTCCAACACAGAACAGCACAGCCAGCTTTGTCCCAGAAATGCTGGGCACACCAGGAAATTTAGAGAGAGAGGATGTTTTGCAATTCTGCAGGGAGGGCTGGGTGGAGGGGGTGACTCAGAGGGGCAGGGTCAGACAGGAGGGCGCAGGCAGCCCTGTCACCCTGCTTGTCCCAGCACATCACAACAACACCCACAGCTTCTCGCTCTCAGGGTCTTCAAGGAGCAGCAAGCAGCACTTTTCTCTGCACAAGCTCATGAGCTCCACCACGACAGCTCTTTGGACAAGTCCAAGCATGAGCAGCTTCTCAGGGAGGGTGAACTTCACACAACCTCTCAACTGCTTCTCCCCTGCCTGTCCCCAGGAGGAGCTGGGGGAAATGTGTGGGCAGGAGGAGCTTTGGTCCACCACAAAGAGCTCAGCAGAACTCATGAATCACTGGTTGTTTCCCTGGTTTGCATTAAGGAGCAGCCACACCAGAGGTATTGCTGGAAGACTTAGGGAAAGCCCTTTTTCCATCCAACCTCAACTCAACTCTCCAGCCTTTTGTGTTTCTACCAGAGAGGTAAAAGTGCCCCCCACTGAAGGGTCCCCAGATCAGGTGCATTCACCAGGAGGTTCCAGGGGCTGCAGTACCCAGAAGTGGCACCTGAACCGAGCTGGGAGGGTTTTGGCCAATGTGTCTTCTCTGGATCATGGAATCATGGAATAGTTTGGGTTGGAAGGGACCTTAAAGCTCATCCCATTCCACACCCTGCCATGGGCAGGGACACCTTCCACTAGACCAGGCTGCTCCAAGCCCCATCCAACGTGGCATGGAACACTTCCCCACTCCGGGCAACCAATTCCAAGGTCTATTGGTGCTTAGGAACAGGAGATTTGGGAATAAGTTAAGTCCCTGTAGGAAGACAACCCAGTGGGACCGCAGACAGAGACATCTGCACGCAAGGAAGAACAAGGAGCAGGCTGCAGATCCAGGACCTCGTGTCACTGACACCACCACAAGGTAAG
This sequence comes from Corvus brachyrhynchos, assembly GCF_000691975.1. Taxonomy (NCBI): domain Eukaryota; kingdom Metazoa; phylum Chordata; class Aves; order Passeriformes; family Corvidae; genus Corvus; species Corvus brachyrhynchos. Next base: position 545,526 of record NW_008237227.1, on the reverse strand, counting down.
CACCTGTGCAATTAACTGCAATTAAGTCCACTCCTGAGCAGCGGAGCTCCTGGAACAGTGCTTTCCAAGGAAGAATGTAAGTACTGCCCAAACTCTTGTGTGTATTTAGCTTTAACTTCATGGCTTTGAGTGATGACAAAAGCGGTGTGATCCGAACAGCGCTGAGATCCTTGATGGAGCAGGTGGGGGTGGTCCTGGGGACGAGGCCCTACCACCACACAGGGCCTTTCCATAATCTACCTGTCCAGAAATGGATGCTCTCTCTGCCAGCCAGCCTCGTTTCCTTCCTTTCCCAGGTTTGGATGGACGGGCGTTGTCCACCTGAAATAATTTCTTGATTGCTTTATGCCACTTCCCCTCCTGCATTTGTATACGAATATCATGTGTGCCACTTTTGCTGTCTTCCTTCTGGGTGACACAGGAGTTACCCCTTCATCCCTGGAAATGTTCCAGGCTGGGTTGGATGGGGCTTGGAGCAACATGGTCTAGTGCAAGGTATCTGGTGCAGGTGGCGAAGAACAAGAGGATGTTTAAGTTCCCTTCTATCCCAAACCATTTGATGATTCTGTGATGTCACTCCATGAATCATATTCACTAATCTTGTATTTGTTACACAATTTCAACCCCATCCAGTCTACAATGGTTTATTATTATTATTATTATTATTATTATTATTATTATTATCCCTCACCACAAACCCTCTTGTGCTGATAAACCACCGAGGGTGAATATTTAATTACTTACAAGCCAAGAAAAGCAGAGGCTGAGGTTAAAAGTCCAGTGAAACTGCAGAATCTTGCTGTGAGACACTCAGACTTCACCAACTTCATGGAAGGAGGACTTGCCTGGAAAAGTCCCATTTTACACACAGAAGGACTTCAGAGGTGGCATCATGCTGCTCCTCAAACATCCCAAGGCCTTCTGATGTACTGAATCCCACCATCTTCATTAATTTCCATCCTGGAAACAAGCCATGGAAGAGTTTTCTGCTTGTGAGAGGTAGACAGGAAGAACTAAATAAAATAAATAAATGCATATTAAATAAATTAAAGCGCATAAATTTGATGTGCAATGGTCACCTGACAAATCACATCAACAGAGTTTTGGGCCACAGAGCTCTGATGTTTTTCAGCTTCTATGTATTGAAGAAACCACGAATGGTTTCTCAATCCCAGCTCTGGGTCCATGTTGGAAAGCTCTGGAAGCACAGAGGCTGTGGGGAGTCCAGAGCTGGAGTGTTCTGCTTGCCACATCCAGGGCAGGAACAGAGCTAAGGCTGAACTGGGATCAGCTGATCACAGGGATGAGGCTCCCATTCAGTAGTCTCCAGGATACAAAATGGTTTTCCTCACGGCTCACAGGACACACAATTCTGTGTCGTGATGTCAGAGATCATCCACATGTCCTGGTGCTCTACTTCTCCATGATTTCCCAAAAACACAGCTGTTTTCATCCCTTGGCCACCACCAAAAAAGCTCCACTTGACCTCCACCAGCCATCTCTGAGCTCAAATCCATCCCAGGACCAAATCCTAATCTTCAGCTTTCTTGGAAAACCTTCTCTATTCCCAAATCTCCCTTTGCAGCACGGATTCCCACCAAAGCAAGAAGTCTGCAGAGATTCCCCGGGAGGTGATTCCTGGAGGGAAATCAGCGTGAACACAGCAACATCCCAGCTCGTCTCACCAGTCTGCAAGATCCCAGCATGGATCTGTGTTCCTGCTCAGCAAGAGCTCCCCAGAGGAGCAGGAAGGACCCCTGTGGCTCCACCCCACCCGTGGAACACTGCAGCCATGGGGTGACCTACTGGAATGCCATCACGTGCCAACCCCATCATTCTTACACACAGAAATCCATGTTAAACCTGCTCCAGCAGCAGCAGATCATTGGGGAGGGAGGGAGGAGGGTGATTTTTACCATCCAAAGCCCAAACAGATGGCAAATTCCTGTGTCAGGCTCTGTGGCCAGGATCGAAAGGCTCAGGCACATCTGTCACCAGCAGCATTCCCAGCCTTTCCTCTCCAAGCCTTTGTTTCCTTCTCATTGCTTTGACACCAACAGATTCCCCCTGGAAATTCGGGAATTGTGCTTGCAAATAATGCAGCCCCCAGCTTTCCCAGGACCTAAAGCCTGGCATTGAAGAGAACAATTGTGTCTGTCTCCAGTTGATCTGGAAAGACAAAATTTACCCTGGCAAGACTCTCCTGCACTGCGGGGTGGAAAGAGTCTGGACAATCCTCTAAATCATCCTTTTTTTAATATTATTGTCTTGTTTCCCTCTGACTTCCAAGAAAACCTGTGTGGGCCAGCCTGAAGACCTCTCAAGGTGCCTTTCAGTCTGTTTTATAGGGCTCTGCACAGAGGGAAAAAACGAACAAGGAGGGGTTTTCATGCATCTGATTTTAGGGTGAATCAAAGAGGGAAGATGCAGCTTGTAAGGAACGAGGGGGGATGTCCCTGCAAGGCTCCAGCAAAGTCCACTGGGGACAAGGGGCCAGGAATCAACTCTTCCACCACCCCCTGACTGAGTCAGGGTTTATTTTCCTTCTCTAGGTCAGCTTTCCCCACAGGCCAGGAAGTCCAAAGCCATGGTTGTACTTGTGCTGCAAGGGAAGGAAAAGTCCTTGCCCAGAAGGAAAAGAAGTCTCCAACCCATTAGGGGTTGTGCCTGCAGATCCCTTGCATTGCATATTTGCATTTTAAAATCATTAGTAATGATTTTTTTTTCCTTTTTTTTTACTAAAAGCATCCATTGATGTTCCGTGTAGGTAGAAAAGAAACTCACAAAGGAAAGTGTAGTTCCACTGTAGAAAAATACGTTTTCCCCTTCTTTTTGTCATGTCTGTATCCTTTGCTGTTGCTCCTTCAAGAAAAGCAGGGGGTTTTTGGTTTTCTTTTTGTTTGTTTGTTTAGTTTTGTTTTGTTTGTTTGTTTGTTTGTTTGTTTTTGGGGGTTTTTTGTTTTTTAATAAAACGTTCAATTTTCTATTTACAAAATTCCTCAACTCAGCTTTTTAGGTAAACTTTTCTGGAAAGCTAACCAAAGTGGGGCTGGCACATAATTCCAGTAAGCAGAGCGGAGCTGTGTCTCTGCAATCCCTTTAATGCAAGGCTGCCTGAACCCCCATTTCAGAGTCTTGGGGTGTTCAATGCACACCCTGTGTTGATTCTCCAGAAAAAAAAAAAGACAGTAATGTCAAATTGTTGCTTTTGTATTGGCCAAACCTCCCTCCTCAGGTGGGAATTTCAAGATTTGTGCAACCTGTTCTCCCCCCAGTAACCTTCTCCCATCTCCTCCTCTTCACTGGGCAAACCAGGGTAAAACTCCAGAGTCCCTCCTGGGTTTCCCTATCCTTTTCTCCCTGTTTTTCCTCTTTTTTCTTCTAAATTATTTTTTCAAGCGGTGGAACCACTAAAAACCTTCACATCCAAAGCAATGACAAAGTTTCTCCTGCAGGGATCACTTGGACGAAAAAGCCCCTGTAAATATTGTCACTGGCCATATCCAGAATATTTCCAGCGTTCTGTGTTTGCAAAGCAACCCACAAACATTTGAGGAATTAATTTCCCCCTGAGGCCAGGCTGAAGGAGAAGATCCTGCAGATCCTGAGGATGGGATGTGACCAGAGCCTCTCACTTTGTCACTGTGTCACTGTGGCAGCAGCCTGCCCCTGCGTGGGGTGTCGGATTGATCCCAATTGATCCCAATAAAAGAGATCTCTGGGCTGTGAGCGGAATACACAAAGATTTGTAATTGTTTGGTCTTGTTGGGAATGGCACAGTCCATGGAGGTTTCATGATTTGCGATGGGAACACGCCGAGCCAAGGTTGGAAAAAAGGACTTTTTATGGTGGAGAGGAGAGCACGGGTTAACCCTGCAGATCCAAACTCGGGGGAAACTTCCCCGACAAAAGATTTTTGCGAAACCATCGGGTTGGCAGGGTGAAGGCAGCAAGAGTTTGAGTGCATGTGGCACGGAGGTGCCAGCAGCAGCCCCAGCCCTAAGGGCAGGCCAGGGGGACACGAGGGACATGCGGCCCTTTGGGGTGCCTTCCCGCGGAGGACATTCCGTCATTCTGCGGTCTGTTCCCACCTTCCTCCAGCCAAAAAACCTCTCAGGCAAAATAAGGGCAGCGGCGGCCACAGGATGGCAGCAGAAACTCAGCGATGCAGCACCAAATTCTCACCCTGCCTGATGGCCTTCCTCTATTACAGGCAGTAAATTGAATCATTTTGTTGTCTGGAGGAAATTTCTGCGGTTTTCCAGCCAGACCCCTGCTTTGGCGTTCGGAGGAGATGATAAAGATAAGGGACGGCGGTGCCCACACCCCCGGGCACCCCCGAGGGCGCAGCGGAGGGCTGGGGTTAATTGGTGGGAGAACTCTGCTGCTTCTTCTGAGACACCGCACAACCACTGAGCACTGATTAAAAAATAAATATATTTTTGAAAAGGCTGTTAGGCCACCTTCCTCCTCCTCCTCCTCCTCACCGCTCCCTCCCCCCAAACTCTGCTTAGCCAAGCTTTACACACTTAGGCTTTCCAGCCTTTCCAGCCCATTTCAGGTGCGTTGTTGCTCTTCTCCCTCTTCCCTCCTTTTTATTGACTTGTCAGGCTGAGCTGTCGCCAGTGGCCGTGGGCTGGGCAGCCCTGAACGCACAGCCAGACACTGGGAAAGGAAAACACCCTCCAGCCGTGGCAGGGACCAGCTCTGGGCCACTCCATCCATGTCTGATCTGCATTTTCCGTGCGCTTCACCACACAGGAGCGGCTGCGGCTGGGCGAGGAGTGCAGGGATTGCACAGACTTGAGATCGCTCTGCCATGTCTCTCTGCCTGTTCTCTCTGTAATAACAACTCAGGTTTGCCTTTAAAAGGCAAATATTAGGGATTTAGGCAAATAAGGTTGGTAACCGTAGCATTATAATTGTTCTATTTTTTTAATATTATTTCCATGTTTTGGAGACCTTGATCAACTGTCAGTGTTTGGAAAAAGAAATAAGACATAAATTATGCATACAGATATCCCTTGATCAAGGAATCCCAGAATGGTTTGGGTGGGAAGGGACCTTAAAGCTCATCTCATCCAACCCTGTGCCATGAGCAGGGCCACCTTCCACTATCCCAGGTTGCTCCAAGCCCCATCCAACCTGGCCTTGGACACTTCCAGGGATCCAGGGGCAACCACAGCTTCTCTGGGCACCCTGTGCCAGGGCCTCACCACCCTCACAGGGAAGGATTCCCTAATGTCAAATCTCACCCTATTCTCTACCTGTTTAAAGCCATGATCAGTCTCTAAACTAATACCCAGCCAGAAATGTGGTTTGTTTGATTTCTTTATCAAATTTAACTTCTTTGCAGCATTGCCAAAAGCAAGCCATGTGCTTTTCCTGAAGCCAGGTTTGGCATTTTTAGTTACAGACCTTCACCCGCCCCACTGGGACCTCCAATGCTTCACCTGGAGGCAGAAGGAGACAACTCTCTATATCCAGTCCTGCCCTTCTCCAAGACATCCTCTCTTAAATCCAGCCACTTCCCTCTGTCTCTGAGTATCCAAGTCTCCACGTCCTACTCCCAGGGCTTTGTAGAACTGCACAGGAAGCATGGGAATGGCAAAAGAGACTGGTGCAAAGATACCATTCCCATTTTCCCCAGAGGCTCTGGGTTTACCTGGAAAATTCTGGCTATCCAGATTTTACATCCAGAGCTGACAAGACTCCCAGCCTAACTTTTCCCTTCCCGTTTCAGTGCCTGCAGGTGCAGAGGCTGGGAAGGAGGTGATATTCAGAATTAAATCAGTTTTCTGGGCATTTTTCCCCCTCAGCAGAAGAGTTCTGCTTTCTCCATCCTCCTGGGTGGATTATTCCCCTTTGAACTGTTCTTCTCACTCCTTTTCCTGCTCAAGTCCTTCACTTACAGGGAGAATTTCATTTCAATAACTCGCTGCAGGTTTTGTAAAGAGACCAAGGAAATGCTTGGACCAGGAAGACCAAAGCATGGATTTCTCCAGCCCCTGTGTCAGTATCATGCCCTCGAGACACCTGGGTGACACCATTGCCCCAGAGCTCAGGCCCAGGAGCCACAAATGGGGCTGGAAAAGGAGAATACAGGAGCAAGAGCTGCTGGTTGGTCAGGTAGAGTGGCTGGAAAAAAGTCCTTTTCCATCCTGACCACTCCAAACTCTCCCACCCAGTGGGGTTGAGTAGAGCTGGAGGAGTGCTGGGAAAAGTTATTGGGGTGCAGCAGCATTGCTGAATCCCTTGGAGAGAAGAAATGCCTCGATATTTGAGAGCTGGGGGAAACAATGAACTCCTGGCAGCTCCAGCGAGTCCATAACAGCCCCTTGCCCACAGAGGTCACTGGATGCACCCCTGCCCAGGCCCACTGTCGACACCAAATGTCATTTCTCATGTCAGAGGGGTCTCCACACCCCTGGGAGCTGCTGGGTTTTCCATGTCCCCCTTAAGAAAGTCCATCACACGTAGTCTAAGCCTGTTTCAGTTCACCAGGAGTCCATATCTGCCTTTAGCCACCACTATCATCAGCAGAAAGGCCTACAGAGGAAAGGATGTAGAGCCTCCGTGGGCCATGTCCCTGAAAAGAGTCGTCCTGGGGTGATCCCTTTGATTTGGCCCTGAGAAATCCCATCAAAAGCTGCACTAAATTGCTGGCTCGTAGGAAAATAGAAGTCATTTCATCCAGGCTTTGGGGGAGATACATCCCCCCTTCGATACAGCATCTAGTAAGGCCACAACTTAATTGTTGTTTTGTAGATGAATGCGATATCTTCCCAATATTTTTGCCAGTGGTGGGTACTTTGAGCTTCTTTTACTCGCAGGATACAAAACCAAGCAACATCATATCACTACCCAGTTACCAAGGTAACTGGAGAGAAAGATAGAAGCGTCTGGGGTTGCACACTTTGTGATCTCCCTTCATTAGCTCATTTCTTGACATCAGCTCCTTTCCCAGCTCCGTTTCTCCCTCTGCCTGCAAACCACACAAGAACTGTGAATCCAAGTCTCTTCTGAGGAAGGTGATAGTGCCAAGAGGCAGAAGAGCTGTTCGTGGGCTATTTGCCACTGGATCTACATCTTGGAGGACATTTGTGCACCTGGAAAGGGGGATGGTTGTGTCACAAGGAAGGAACGGGCAGGGCAGTGTTGTCCCTCTGCCTCGGTGGCCCCGAGCGTTGGGTTTCATACTCAAAACACCTCCATGCCCACAAGCCAAGCCATGATGTCCACCCTTCCCCCATGCCTGGTGCTAATTCACTCTTGGGCTAGTGGAAGTGGTCCAGCTGCCAGCTGGGATTAAGTCCTCTGGGATCACAGTGTCACTGTCACTGCAGTGGAAAGGGTGGGGTGCTGCCACCAGTGCTGGAGGAAAATCCAGCTGGGAATAGACCTGATAAAGGGACGGTGACAGCAACAGCTCCCGAAAAGCAGAGTTTTAAAATCAGCCAGGTGATTAAAATACAACAAAAATAACACACATCTGGGAGCACACAGAGAGAGGCTCAAATGCTTCTCACAATTTGGGAACAAGGCTCCTCAGAGAGTTTGAGAACTCATCTGATGGCAAAGTGTCAAGAGAAGCCAATAAGTTTCTAGGAAGGAATTCCTTGCTGTGAGGGTGGGGAGGCCCTGGCACAGGGTGCCCAGAGAAGCTGTGGCTGCCCCTGGATCCCTGGAAGTGTCCAAGGCCAGGTTGGATGGGGCTTGGAGCAACCTGGGACAGTGGAAGGTGTCCCTTCCCATGGGAGGGGTGGAACAAGAAGATTTTTAAGACCCCTTCCAATCCAAATCATTCTGGGATTCTGTGACCATCCTGGTCATGGAGGGCCACCCTCCACACGCTCTCTCTGGTTTTCCATCCAGCTCCCTGTTCTTAACTCCTGGCATTTATAACCTGAAAGACGCCACCAAGGCTGTGCATGCACAGACCTCAACCACCAGCGTGCCACACCAGCAGCTGGTCACACACATCCCAGGCAGTGCTGGGCAGGTGCTGATGGAAAAGACATTCCTGGTGCAGGGAAGGCCATCAGGGAACGGGGGACACTGGAGAGGAGCTGGGGGGTGGATCCTTACGCGGGGACTCCCGGCTGGTTCATGAACTCCCACCCAAGTGCGTGGGGATGAAAGAACAACTCAACCTTTGTCACCTGCTGGAGTGCTGGGGCTCAGCTCCTCATCCTTATCAGTGCAAGTGCCACTCTGCACCCTGGATGCACAGCCTGGCTGGGGTTGGTGTCCCAGGCCAGGCAGTGCTCTCAGAGGGACATTGTTTACACCGAGTGCTGCTCGCCATGGCCTGCAGGAGCTGCTGAGCCAAAGATTCCCTTGCCTGGCTCCACACCCCACCAGACACGCACTAAATACAAAATTGACACAGAAAACAGCCAGCTACAGACAAATCAAGCTCAAACTGTCTCTGCCTTCTCTGTTTTGCTCTCTCCAACCCCAAAGATGCTGATAAATATGGGAAATCTGAGGTGCAGATCTTAGGTGCCTAAGACGACCACCCTGGCACACCCCCTTTTTACACCTAGGAGTTTCCACCTCTTGCACCTCACTGTACCCTCTGTGGGTGTGAATCACCATCCTGGGGACATTGACTCCCTGCCAGCTCAATATTCCCCGGGTGTCCCTGTCCGTTCAGTCACACTCAGCAGATTCCAGCCCCGTGCCGCCTCCTCAGCTACACCCCGATGCTTCCAGAGCCCAGGAAGGCAGCGCGAGGCAGTAAGGACCACACCACAAACGTGGGAACACATGCCATGGAAAGAAGGGAGTGGGAGCTCAAGAGGGAAAATCTGTACAACCTTCTCAGCACCCAGGGACAAGAGGAATGGGAAACTGATGCCTGGGAAGTTCCACCTGGACATGAGGAAGAACTTCTTTCCTGAACCCTGAACAGATCCCAGAGAGGGTGTGGAGTCTCCCTCACTGGAGATATCCCAGAGCCATGTGGACACAATCTGTGCTGTGTGCTCTGGGACGGCCCTGCTGGAGCAGGGAGGTGGCACCAGGTGACCACTGTGGTCCCTTCCAACCTGGCCCATCCTGGGATTCTGTGAATATTTCTGGAATAAGGGGCTGTGTTCGTCCCAGTAGCATCTCCTGGGGGTGACAGCAAAGTGCTCGCTGATCTCTGGTGGCTTCAGGGTTGGGTTGAGTGTTCATTTTTAGCGTGGTTGGTCTGGGTTAGGGACGGGCAAGGGGAGCCAGCTCCGTGCCTGTGACACTGCCATGTCTAAAAGCCAAGCCCAGGGGACAAGTCAGCCCAGGACCATCCATCCTGCTCCCTCTAGGAGGCACCTAAGGCATGCTGGGTGTGCTGCGGGGAAGGATATGGAAAAGCTGGGAATGGGATAGTTCTGTTACCCCCTTGGCAATCCCCCCTTGTTAAAAATGTGTGTCATTGCTGAGCTCATACCTCGCGTTTCAGAGCACATCAGCCCATCCCACTGCCCACTGGGAAGAAGAGGCTTTCTGGCCTGCTTTCCAACTTCTTCCTTTTGATAATGCTGCTTGTCTCCCAAGCCACACAT
>NW_008237227.1:498271-535965 GCF_000691975.1 Corvus brachyrhynchos | reverse complement strand
TTGAGAACGAAAACAAGGACAGGTCACTTGCCTTTTTGTATGAGCATCTCTCTGAACGTCTCGGAGAGGGGGAGAGGGAGCAAAGGAAACGAACCACACAAAACAAAGTGAGGGAACATTTTTAATTGGAAGTGTTTTGTTTTCGCCAGGATTTTAACTTTGGAGAGAGCCTCACAAATACTCTCTCAGGGTCCTCTGCTGAAGGACTTTATTCTGCCACAGGCGCCTTTCATGGTGCAGCACAATAGCTTTTGTTTCAGAAGTGTGGGGCAATGAGGACCTTGAATGCCAGAGGTCTGTATTATATCCATAACTGTAGATTTGGATGGTGGAATGGAGGTTGGGGGGAAGGTGAGAATGAAAAATTTCTCCATTGTGTAGATGGAGTCCTTCCAGCAAACACTGGCACAATAGGAAGCACATTCTTAAGAGCTGAAGCAGACTGCGGATAAAGACTCCCTCATTTTGTACATAATGGTCCCTGTGCTTTAACCTTGTACAGCTGCTATGACACCTGCTTTTCAAAGCCTTTGTGGCAGAACAAGCAGAGCTTTGTCTGCCATACACATTCTGTGCCACACATGTTAACATTTCTCTTTTTGTATTTACTTTTGTTTCCCCCATCTTCTCTCTCCCTCTTTTTTTCCTTCCCCCTTTTTTTTTTTTTTTTTTTTTTTTTTGAACACAACAGTTATGAATGAATGGCTGAAAAGTAATTTCAGCCTTGATTCTAGTGTCGTGTCCAGTCTGGAAGTCTGCAGATATTGTAATGCAGAATAAAGGGCAGATATTAGACTGGGGAGTGCTGTGTTCCCTTTCTAGCAAAGCATCAGCCTTTGTGTCTCCTTCCTCCCTTTTCCCCCCTTTCCCTCCCATCCCATCTGTCTGGCTCTGGTTTGAAAGGACAGGCAGAACCCATCACAGCTCACCTCCCCTCCAGCAGGAAGAGCTGCAGGGCTCCGTGGCTCTGGCTCACTCACCCCTGGGACTCCATGGGATTTGTCTGGGACGGAGGAGGGAGGTCCAGGTCACCATTCTCATGAGGAGACGGGAAAGGTTTGTGGCACCAGAGTCCTCCAGTGGCTTTTCTTGGGCCAGGATCCAAGGCTGAGCAAAACAAGCCTGCAGCACATGGGGTCTCTGGGATCTTCCCCTCCCTGTGCCATCTGCAGTGGGAGCAGGGCAAAGACACCGTGTCCTTCTGGGTCACGTCATAGCTCCCCCATTCCCGAGATTCCTTGGCTGAGAAGGTGCTGGCTCCAGGGGGCAATGGGAATAAGAAAGACAGCTCCTGGTCTGTCAAGGAATAAAGGAATGATGACTCTGACCAGTGGGGCAGCTAAAGTCCAGACCCTGAGGTCTGACAGTGAATCACGTAATGACAAGGGAATTAATTGATGGTGCCACTCCAGGGAAATATCTGGAGTAGTGTGATCAGCCAGTGCCTCATCCTGCAGGTCATGGATCATCTCCACGAGGATCTGAGCAGCATGCTCTGCTGGAAGGTGTCCCTGTCCATGGCAGAGAGGTGGAATGAGATGGCCTTGAGGGTCCCTTCCAACCCAAACCATTCTGGGATTCTCTGTAGGGATGAGGTTCTGCTCCATTTCTCTCCACAAGCAGAACCAGGACAGGGGCCACCAGTGTAGGCCTGCTGCTCCTCTGAGCAGCCCAGCTCCAACTCTGGCAGAGAATTCAAGCTGGGGCAAGCTGGGGTGCTGCTGGTAACTTCATTCTTTCATGAACACGACAGAAACCAGAGCAGGAGCGGAAGGCCAGAGGGGAAAACGAGCGATCTGAAGTTGGTTATTCCAAGCAGGATGCACTGCCCCTGGGCAGGACGAGTTACCAGGTGCAAGGAGCAGCAAAACCCTTAATAACCAATCCCATTCAAATTTTCTGGGCTTTATTATTCCATTTGTTCTTGCGGCTTGGGAGGTTTCCTTTGGTTTGTGGCTGCAAACCCAGCTCTGTTCAAAGGCAGATTTTTGAGGGATACAGGGCAATATCTTCTCCTCACATAGCCTCCCTCCCCAGAGCATGTGGAAGGGGTGGGGAGGATCCCCAGTGATCCAGACTCTCCACCAGATTCAGCCCTTTTCCAGCACTGGTATTCCTGTGGCATGAGAAGAGACATCAATGACAGTGAGAAGCCTGGGGCAGGAGAGGTTCCCAGCTCCCAGACACTACACTTCTATTTTCCTTTTTTTTCAAATGCAAAAAGAGGCCAAAATCTGAAATGAAAGGCAGAAGCCTGGCTTCTGAAATCCCTATTTGAGTCTCAATTTTTCATGAGAATAACCCAGACATTTATTTCATGCTTGCTTTCATTTCTAATTATTGGCGGGAAGTGCCAACCACATTCACTTGATCTTTAGCATGTTCAGACTTGCTGGGCAAAGGAAAAATCCATGGATGTATCCAGAGGACATCCACTGCCTGCAGAGTGTGAGCAGCTGGCAGGACAGCAGGCAAAAAAACAGCTGGAGCAGGGCTGAACAGCAAGCTTCAAAGCTTGGATGCTGGGAGAGATCCATGGGCACAAACCCTGCCCATGGTTCATTTTTTTTCAGCAGAGCTTCTGCCCAAACTGGGAGACTCAAACCAGGACTCTGCTGAGATCCACGTTCTTCCTGAGACATCCCATCCTTCCATGACCTGAATCCAGGCTTTATTGCTGTTTTAAGTGTGTTTCTCATTAAACTGGTTTGGTGTGAACCTTGGGCATGGGAACCTTCCAAGTCCAGACACCGGGAGCTGAATGCGAAATAGCCAAACGAGAATGAGGAGGAATGGGAACTGCCAAAAACCAGGTCTCAAGCTTTTCTCACCACTCCCAGCAATTCTTAGCAAGGGATGCACTGGACTTGTGCCGTGCTGGAAGGGAGGTGTGGATCCCAGCAGGCTGAGTTTCAGCATATCCACAGAAGCAGGAATTCTTCTTCATTGAAGAAAAGAGGGGAAAGAGCCACAGTGGGTGCAACTCACCCGTTCGATATTCAGCCCTCCTTCATGTCAGACCCCCACGATCAGTTCACGCCTCCATCTCTCAGCTGTTAATGGAGCAGGAGACAATTCCAGCACGGAGCCATCCAGAGCATAATCCTGCCATTTGAAAGCACATAAAGGCACTTCATAGCAGCAAGTGTCAATAGCCACTCCCCTATTGATATAACATCCCTTCCCTCCTCCATAAACTCCGGCTGGCAAAGAAAATAAACAAGGGTTAGATGAAATCTAACCCCGGCATAGCTATAAAAGATGCTTCATAAAAAATAATAAAATAAACCAACCCACAAAAAAGTGATGTTTAATCTGCTAATTCATGCTCAGGGCCCTGCTCCTTGCTTAGGGAGCGTGTGCAGAGAGCAGCTTGGATTCGGGAGAGGGGGAAAACACAGCTTGGATCCTCCACCACCAAAGCTGCTGGGAGACCTGGCAGACACCAGATAAAAGATTTAGTGGGGGAAGAGGCTGAAGCTGAAGGAGCCCTTAATCCCCAGACTCACTGCAGAGCGCTGGACATCCCTGCATCCCATGCAATGTTTGCATCCCCCAGCAGCAGGGCACGGATCAGGGATGTGCTGCCAGAGGAATTTGGAAGGGAACCAAAAGCCAGCTTGCTGCAGATACACAGCTCGCACTGGGGCTTGCTGCAGCCTCAGCTGGGACCCCAGAGATGCCCCACTAGATCTGCCTTTCCCATCCCACCTCCCTGGCTGCGGATAAAGACAGTGAAGAGGGAAGAACTTAGGCACCTCAATCAAGAAGCACAGACCACAAAATCTCTCTTTTGGCAGCTGAGGGTCTGATAGCATAGAAACCCTTGCTGGACTACATGTGCAAGGCTGCCCCTGGATCCCTGGAAGTGTCCAAGGCCAGGTTGGACAGGGCTTGGAGCAGCCTGGGACAGTGGAAGTGTCATGGGAGGGGTGGAACTGGATGAGCTTTAAGGTCCCTTCGCACCCAAACCATTCCATGATTCTGGGATTCTATGCAAGGGCTGGCCAGGTAGGGTCCTGATGTTCTGCAAGGTGCAGAGTCCATGAGAAATACCTGGGGCAGTTCCTAGGAGTGCCTCAGGAGAAGATCTGACCTGCTGGGAGGAGGAGGGCTGGACACCCTTTCCCTAATCGCACCTGAGATGTGAACACGAGCCCAGGAATCCTTAGGGATTCTAGGGAATCTGGGATCCTTAGGGTTTTTCAGATCTGCTGTGCCTGTCACTCCGTGCTCCTCAGGAAAAGCATGGAGCTGGAATGTTTTTGAGATTCCCAAGCTTTCCCTGCTGCCACACAACTCCCTGCAGTGGCTGCAGGAATCCTCTTGGATATTAGCCAACCCACTCCGCCTGGGAGAGGTTTAATCCTCACACTGAGCTCATGAAACTCATCCTGAGACCCACATCTGGCAGGGGCACATGGAGCATCACCAAACTTGTGCCCTTCTCTGGATCTGGGACTGGGATTTGGAAGAAGAGTCCAGGCTCTGGAATATTACAGACCTTCCCAAGAGTCCTTGCAGGACTTTGGTCTCCTTCCTGCCCATCACCCTGGGCTGCTGGAAGTTTTTTGGAAGGCCTTTCCCTTTGTTTCTAGGAGCTGGGGTTTTTGGGGGGGCTCCTGGTGTCCTGTAGGGAGAATAGAGCATCCTGGAAGAAAAAAACAACTACAAAAAAAAAGTAAATTACTGCAAAACTGGGAAAAGGCACCTTGGATGTCCTGCTGGAGCACAAGGATGTACATAACTTGCATGGAAGCCACCCAGAGATGTGAGGAGGGGCTTTCAGAGGCCAGAGAGGGGGTGAGGCAGCGGCGACTTGGCCGCGTCCAGTTTTTCCACGGGTCAAATGAAAGATGATTTGCGAGAAAAGGAGCCCCTGATTGGTTAATGAACATCTCTCAATTTACAGCAGCAGAATGCTGGGTGCCATCAAATGCAAGCCCAAGTTAAAGCTATGACTGCTTTAATAATCAATGACTGCAGAGTATTTAAAAAAACAGCGAAGCTTTCAGGGGCTTAAGACTTATTGCTCGCATTTTCTCAGCTTTCTTAAAGAAAAAAGGGGTGTTGTAGAAAATGGTCAAATTTATCATTTATAGCAAAATATTAATGTAGCAGCAGGAGACTTGATGTGGCCATCTATCTCCAAGCATTCAGACTTCAAAGGAAGCATAAACATGAAATTAATGGTTTGTCTAGTGTAAAGGAAAAATAAATGCAAATGTAGCCTCATTAATACCAAGTGGGTGACTTCTTGGTTTATGGGGTTTGGATTGATTTTGTCAAAGGCCAATAGATTTATTAAAAATGTCTTTTAAATTTAGCATCCCTATACCCATTAGTTGAAAGAAATAAAATTCTCTGCAATCGCCACCACCTCTCCTCCTCCTCTCCCCCCCCCATCCCTGGATGTTGTTTTACCTAAATAAAGTTCTTGCATTAGGACTCACTTTGCCCTGAAATATGTCTCTTGTAGGAGCTGCTATAAACGTCAGCATTTTCCCCGGCGTTGGTTTATGGGCAGAGTGAATTTTAATGGCATCGTAATCTCGCTGCAATCAATTGTGCTCCGTGGGAGGGGAAACCTCGGGGAGTGGCCATTAACCACAGCTCTGCATCACTCCGGGCCTCACGAGCTTCCAAAGGGATTTTTTTCCCCTGGTTTTAATACCTGCTCACCAGATGTTTGCTCTGGGCTGTTGCATCCCCTTTCCCATGGCTCCAAGTGGGCTGAGAGGATGCTCACTCCTCTTCTCAGGATGAGTTTCTGGCTGGGACATCTCCCATCCATCCCCGACCCACCAAACCGGGATAGGATGTTTTCCAGGTGTCCCAGGGATAATAATGGCAGCTGGGTGCTGGTTTGTGGGTTCACCCAACTCGCCCTTGGGGAGTGTGGTGATAAATCCACCCACTGGGTGACAGAGTGACTGAGCTGATTTAACCCCTCCAGTGAACCCTGTCCCAACACGTTCCACCTCCTGCACCAAGGCACATCCCCAAAAGCAGAGGCTTTCTTCTTCTTTAGGAAAATACAAGAATACAACCTTATAGTCCCACACAAAACGTTTTTGGGTGGCTGCAGGGCTCAAAGTCACAATGCACTGCTCCAAAAACTATTTGGAAGCTGTCCCGAACCACAGTTCTTTGGTTAAAGTTGATTTGTTCTGGCCATCTTAAAGAAAGGACTTGCAAAGGTGTTGCAGTGCTCCCACACCTGTATGGAAAAATGGGAGAGAAAGGAAAGGAGGGGAACAAGATTTGAGGCCCAAGGATGAGATGGATCAAATAAAGATGAGATGAGGGAAATGGGTGAGAACAAATCTGGACTGGGAGGGAAGAGATCTAAACTCAGAAAAGGCCTGGAAAGGGGAAGTTTGAAATTCCTGTGCACAGAGGGGATGAAATGCAAGGGAGACATATCCCAGGTCCCAGGATGGGCCAGGTTGGAAGGGACCACAGTGGTCACCTGGTGCCACCTCCCTGCTCCAGCAGGGCCATCCCAGAGCACACGGCACAGACTGGAATATCTCCAGTGACAGCCTGTCTGCGATCTGTTCAGGGCCCGGGCACTGCCCAGGAAAGTTCTTCCTCATGTCCAGGTGGAACTTCCTGGGATCAGTCCCTGCCCGCTGCTCTGGTGCCATTGCTGGGTCCCCGGGGCAGAGCCCGGGCCCTGCCCGGAGCCCTCCCTGCAGCCAGGGCCACCCAGGGCTGAGGGCCCCTCTCAGCTGGGGCTCCTCTCGAGGCTGAGCAGCCCCGGCTCCCTCAGCCTGTGCTGGGCACAGAGATGCTCCAGGCCCTTCCTCATCTCTGCATCCCCCGCTGGCCCCACTCTTCGGAATGATCACACTCACACAGAAAAACACAATGTGATTTATATTGTCCCGAAAAAAATAAAAATTAAGGCATTGGATTACCTAGGAATTGACATTTCACAGCCACCTGCACACTGGGTAAAAGATTGCCAGGGCATGCACCACCTCCAGCCCAGCACAAGATGCCACTTGAGCGCAGTGATTTATTCTGGAATTTTTGGCAACTCTAGATTGGCAAATTCTCCTTCCACCAGGAAAAAAATACAGGATGTGAATAGATATTGGGTTCTAGAGGTCTGTATTGCAAGAAGCAGTGGTGTATTTGGAATATGGGGGGAGACCCTTTGAAGGCAATTCCTGGTTTAGGATGAATCCACTCAGGATCACCCACTCAGGCAGACACAGGAGGTGTGAATGTTGGGCAATAATGGGATAATTTCCCATAAAAGCTATCCAAAAAGACACAAAACTGTGTATAAATGCATTTATTACAAGAAATAATGAAAATCCACAAGCTGAAGCTTCGTTAAAACCAGAAACATGTTCAGTTCAGGAGTCCCTGAGTATCCACAACCTACTTGGCAAAGGCCCCCGTGCCTTTCCCTTTCCCTTTCCCTGCCTGGTGTGTGAATCCCTCATAAAAGTGACCCCATCTGCTGTCACTATCCATGCATAAATCTCGGGGCTGACAGCGATTAGCGCAAGACAAACGGTCAAAAAAACGTAACACTCTCCTTGACCTAGAAATCATCAATTCAGGAAAGCCTCTGCAAACAGCCTGGAACCTGTCAGCAGGGCTGGGAGGGGAACAAGTCTCCTGGCTCATTTAAATCTTGTGGGTGCAAAACGTTTGTCCTACATGGGCAGGTCGAAATCCAAACCCAAATAAGAGCAGAAAACTCAGCACAAACCACACTCGGGTGCTTTGTTTCCTTCAAGCAGAAACAAAGTATTTACAGGAAAAGAAACCTGATTAGGTTCTCATTTGTGTCCACATCCAAATGCAAACTTGGCTTCAAGGGGATGTTTTGAACTGGAAATGCCATTGCAGCCTGTGCAGAGCAATTCCCAAGTCACCAACACAAGCCAGAGCTGAGCCTGCCATGGAAATCTTCCTGGCTGGGCTTTTCTGAACACACAGAAGAGCTTGGTAAGGAGCTGGAGCCCTTGGGAAAATGCTTCTTGTGCTTGAGGTGTTGTTGCCCTTGTGGCAGAGAGGAGGGATCCTGGCTGAGCCCACACAGTTGGGATTGGGTGTCTCCAGTCCTCTCTGACTTGGAATGCCAAGATTTTGGCACGGACAGAGCACAGTTCCCAAAACATGCGGAGACCCTGACGCCTGAGCACCTCTAGCTTGGGTCTGTAGCTTGGTATGGCAAACAGAAGGCAGAGACTGCAGAGAAACAGGGAATGTGGAGGGGACAGGGGTTAAAAAAACCCAACCAGAAAGAAAAAACCAACAGCAAATGGTTAAACAAGAGCTGGAGCCGATCCTCCTCCCGCTCCATCAGATTTGTGTCGTTCCTCAAAGGGAGAGTGGGAGAATTTGGGTGTCTGATGGAGGAAGAACTCAATTGCAAGGAAAATCTGAGCGCACAAGGAATGCCAAATCCCCTAGGGGTAACCCAGCAAATTAACAGGGCGGTGTGGTAATGAAGAATTAGGTGGAACAATCCCTTATCCCCTGTTGGCTGTCTCCTAGGGAGTGTGCCTAGCAGGAGCAGTGCCCAGGGCTCCGTGGAGCCAGCCGGCCCCAAACATTCCACGCCATTGGCACCCAGCTCACACCTCCCACTTCAGACTCCGGGAAAAGTACCACATTCCAGGAGTTCAGGGCACGGCACCCCCTGTGCACAGAGCCAAGCACTGGGAGCAGGGAGAGATGGATGGTGTGGGCATTTCAGGAATCTTGTGCTGGAATGGGGTCAGGAAAGCCACCACCTCCTCCTGCTGGAGCACAGGGACAGCTCCTTCCTCCTGATGCAAACTGGGAACCTGGATGCCCTGGGATTCACCAGCCCTGCTGATACAGCTGTCAGTCCCTGCAGGCAGCACCAAGACAGCAGCCAAGGCTTCCCTTGTCCCTGGCTCAACCCTTTGGAGCCACAGCAGGTCCACACCTGGAGACAACACCACAGCCTGCTGGGCTGCCTCTCCCTCTCTGTGTCCTTCCAGCTCCTCTGGAGCCATGATCAGCCCTTGGAGCAGGCACTGAGCACCAGGAAGCTCCCAAACTGGTGTCCTTTATGAGAGCTTTTGTCTGGCTGCAGAAAGAGCCACTAAATACCTCTGGCTGCAGCTTCTCCTCCTTCCCCCAGTGCTCCGGGGCCGTTCCCTGGTGCCCACACTGAGAGCAGAGGATTCAGCTGCTTTTCCCTTTCTCATTTCTCTTTTCTGATAGAGCTCAGAAAAAGTGATGAATTCCTGCAGTGAGTGCATTACTGCCAAATCTGCAGCACCTCTAATATTGGCAACCGTGCAGTTGGACACCCCTTTGAGGCTTGTCTGCACTGCCACTGCCGTGGTCCTCACTGGACAGCTGGGAATGAATCCAAAGCACCAGAGCAGAGCTGCTCTGTGATGGGAGAGATCAGTTTATGCAGCAGTCATTGCACAGGGAAGGTCACCATGTAAGAAAAACAGGATTATGGGGGATGTTTCTTGTCCATCTTTCAAACATCAGGAGAGAAGAAGATGAGCCCATGGCTGGGGGAAATTCTCAGAATATCCCTCCTTGCCCTTTTCATATTTTAAAGGCCCTGGAGTGCCAGGACAAGGGGGAATGGCTTCCCACTGCTAGAGGGCAGGGATAGATGGGATATTGGGAAGAAATTCTTCCCTGTGAGGGTGGAGAGGCCCTGGCACAGGGTGCCCAGAGCAGCTGGGGCTGCCCCTGGATCCCTGGAAATGTTCCAGGCCAGGTTGGACAGGGCTTGGAGCAGCCTGGGACAGTGAAAGGTGTCCCTTGCCCATGGCTGGGGTGGAACTGGATGAGCTTTAAGGTCCCCTCTCTCCCAAACCAGTCTGGGATTCAACGACATCTCTGCCTCCAGGCACAGCCTTCCCCCAGTTACCACCTTCCCCCAGTGAGCTCCTGTGATCCAACAGGAAAGGAGCTTCGGTGGGATGGACCTTGCTGGGATGTTCCCTGACAGCTCTGTGTGATCCCATCTCTCTGCTTCCAACTAGGCTACACTGGAGTTTGTGCTGTGTTCCCTCTGCCTCCTGCAGCCCCGTTCAGACCCCGTGGAAAGGAACACTCCTTCCTGGGTGTGCTGCTTCTACTGGTGTCTTCCCAAAGGATTCAAATGCCATTCCTTGCTTTGAGGTATTTTTACTGCTCCTGGTGGAGCCTCACAAGGATTGAGTCGGTCTCCCCTCCCTTTGAGCTGAGCAAAATCATGGTTCTTATCCAACAGCAAGTCCCAAACCCATCTCACAGACTCAGAAGAGGCTGGGTGCTCAATTAGCTGTGGCTGGTTAATTGACAAGTCTGGCAGCTGGAACAATTCCCTACAACACCCCAACACATAAATGAACATTTCCTCCCTCCCCTGACCCCCGACAGGCCACGTCTGGAGGTTTTGCTCCCCTGCACACACACGTTGCCCGTGTCCCTGGCCAGGCAGCCACAGACCTTCCCAGCTGCTCCAAATTGTCCAAAGGGTCCCTGCACTCTTCCCGCACTGGCAGCTTAGGAAAGCAGGTCTTCCTCCTGCGTGTACCAACATGAGCCTGAGATAATAAACGAGGCCTAGAAGAAGAGAGAAATCATCAGGGCTGTTAATTTGACACCGACTCTTTTGATCTCCTCTTCAGATCATAAGGAAAGGGTAAGTGTGCTTCCTTTTAATCTTCACTCCCGCACTTTAAAGGCCTCAATAATGTTCCCACCAACCAGATCATTTTCATTTGCAACTCTAATTAATCTGTGAATAAATATGCTTCGGAGAGGTGGATTGATTTAAATGAGGGCTGTCTTTTCACCTTTAATCTATAATGCTGCATTTCTCTCTCTTGAGAAAATAGCTCCTAGCTTGCACTCTCTGCCTTTCTCCCCAAGTTCATGCAAGGCTCTTTCTGCTCTTTTTTATTATTATAAAATAATGGCTTCAGCAGGTGAATAAAAGGTTAGGCAAGTTTGACAAAAATGGGAAGCTATTCACCCTTGCTACCTTTAATCTACTGCATTCTCCTCCTAATGAGTGTAAATTACCCAAGCCATTTCGCAGAGCCTTTCTCTGGCATAATACCTCCGGCAGCCCATTCTCACAAGGGCGGGTTTGTATTATTAGTATCAGCATTATCCTTAATCTTTTGTGGTGTGAAGAATGAGGACAACACACGGATCCACACCATGCAGTGGGAGCCAGGCCCAGGGCAACCAGGCTGTGTGAAGGAATGGGTCCTCCAGCAGAGGATGGAAACCCACCAAAAAATGTCCAGCCTTGCAAAGCTTGGCTGAAGTTTTTTCTGAGAGTCTTTAGTGGCTTCAGCCCCAAAACCCATCCAGTTCCACAGAGAAATGGGCCAGACAAATCCCATCTCTGATGGGGACAGTCCTCAGAGGGTCCCGCTTTGGGAAGGTGATAGATCTGGGAGGTGGTGGAGCCATCTCACTCATGGGGATGTTAGGGAGTCACCCTTGGTAGAGCTGAAGGAGCATCCTGCAATCATTTAGGCTGGAAAACCTCGCTAAGAACATTGAGTCCAACCAGGACCATCACTAAACCCTTTCCCCAAGCACCACATCTATGCATTTTTGAACATTTCCAGGCACAAAATCATAAGCTCTGAGGGCAGAAGGGTTGAACAAGCAATCTGAAGTAAAACATCCCCCACAGCCTCCGAGAAACCCCAAACCAAGGGGACGTCTCAGAGGAAATCTTGCAACGTCCATCTCAAACTGCCCAGTTACTGAGAAGAAACCAAACGAGGGTCTCATGCCAAGGAGAACCTCAGAAGCAGTCTCACATCTTCACTGGAGATCTGGAGAAGGCATTCCAGACATTTCTCCTGGAGGTACTCAAGTCAAATCAGAAGAAGATGTGAAGGACGGTTGCAAAGGGGTTAGAGCATATGGGATTTGGGCAGGAAAAGCACAAGGCTGGGTTCAAATATCCTCATCCTCAGGGAGAAGAGCAGCCTGGGAAGCCACAGAGAGGGCAGGGGCTTTGCCTGCAGGTGAGCACTGTGTTGAACTGCCCTCTCAGTGAAATACAGAAACAAACAGACAATGCGGAAGAAATCAAGGAACAGATGATCCACAAGCAAAGCAAACAAGGAACAGACAATCCTCAAGAGGAATTGCCTGAGAGGCCATAGCAGGAAGCAGGATGAGAGCACACAGTGATGTGCTCAGCTGTGGGGAGTGCTGGGAACAAACTGGGAACGTTACCACTTTTCCATGGAAATCCCTACACCCACTGTCCCTGCCAGATCCATGGAGCCCAGTGATCAGCATCAAGCCACATCCCTCACTGGCAAGAGTGGATGCCACCCCTCAGCATCCATGGGCATCACCATCCCCTGCCCGCTGGGATGCAGGACAGGGAGGGATGGATACAGCTGGGGAGCAGAACCAACCTGGGAATCTCCCCTCTCTCCAACTTGGTCAGTGCTCTGCGGAAGAACTGGAGTTTCCACATGGCCCAAGATAATAAAACATCCCAAAAACCCCTCCTGGAGCAGCACGAAACCCTTGGCTTTGCTTCAAGCAGTAGCTGGGCCACTGAGGAGCCCAGGCTGCTGCTGAAGCCTCCATCATTTCTCTCATCTCCACTGGTTCAGGTCCCCGTTACTTCAGTTATATTATACATCTTCCTTTTATTTTTTACATTTGCCACTTGTGATTATTACTCTGCAGCCTAAGAATGCCTGATATTCAGAGGCTCTTTGTTTCACTCTCATTATGCACACATATATGTTCAAGGTCGCCAGTTGGTCTATTATTCAAGTGGGCACTTTTTCTTCCCGTTTCATCCCCCCCTTTCCCCAAAGAGGCTCGGTTCAAGGTCTTGCATTCTCCGCTTTCTCTCTTAAGTTTTACCGTTTCTTTTCCTTAGAAAAACATTTTCCCTTGCCTCCCATTCTCCAGTAGCTTCCATTCCATTCAATCCCTGCTAATATATATATCCAAAAGCAGCCCAGGGCAGATCCCACGTCAGCTGCTGCTGCTGTTTTAAAAGAATCAAAGCAAGCTCTTTATTTCCTTCCACTGTCCAGCAATTTCTTGAGTTGCAAACCGATGTACAAAGCGTTCTTGGAGGTGGCCAGGAGATTTCCAGAGCATTTGCAGCAGTGCTGACAAAATCCCAGGCTACTCCGTGGGGATTCGAGTGATAACCTCAATGGAACATGCTCTTTCCTGCCATCAGACAGGAATTTTGGCTGCCCTGCTGTCGTCCTCCTTGCAACGAGAGCTGAACAAGCAAGGGATCATTTTTAATTTTGGATGAACAAGGAAAAGATGGTTTTAGCCCCCTACAAACCTATTTGTTTGTCAAGTGGCATCCCCCTCAACAGATCTCCCTGTACTATCAGTCATCTCTCATTATCCAGGTGTATTTATGTCTGTGCAGGAAAAAAACCCGTGGAAATGCTTTCTGAGCCCTCCAAGGAGGGGCCTCACAGCACCCACTCCTGTGAGTGGGGTGCAGCTGTGATTCCACAGCGTTGCACTTTGAGACAGCCATCAAAACGAGGAAATTCAGGCTGATCCACTTGGGATGGGAGTCACCAGAGCCATCTGTGAGGTACCGAGGAGGGAACTGCACTTTTCCGTGCAGGATAAAGTTCTTGCCCCAGGGAGAGGAGCTGGTTTGAGAAGGAGAGGCCTTCCCCAGGACACTGGGGCTCTGTGCTGCTCCAGCAATGGCACAGCCTGGCTGGGAATCACAGAAATCTCCTGAGAGCTCCAAAGAAAAGCTGCCAGGAAATAAAGATATGGGCAAAGAGTTAATGGGAGCCAGTTGCACCTCTGTCAGCAATCACAGAATCATGGAATGGTTTGGATTAGGAGGGATCTGAAAGCTCATCCAGTCCCACTCCCTGTCGTGGGCAGGGACACCTTCCACTGTCCCCGGGTGCTCCAAGCCCTGTCCAACCTGGCCTTGGACACTTCCAGGGGTCCAGGGGCAGCCACAGCTTCTCTGGGCACCCTGTGCCAGGGCCTCCCCCCCCCCACAAGGAACAATTCCTTCCCAATATCCCATCTATCCCTGTCCACTGGCAATGGGAAGCCATTGCTCCTTGTCCTGCCATTCCAGGCCCTCTCTCTTTGTGTTTCCTGTTGGCTCCTTCAGGCACTGCAAGGCCACAATGAGGTAATCCCAGAGCTTCTCCTCTCCAGGCTGAACAATCCCAGCTCTCGCAGCCTTTCCTCCCAGCAGAGCTGCTCCATCCCTCTGCTCATCCTGGAGCCTCCTCTGGGCTCTCTCCAGCAGCTCCACGTCCTCCCTGTGCTGGGCCCCAGGGCTGGGGCAGCTCTGCAGGTGGGGTCTCACCTGAGGGGGCAGAGGGGGAGAATACCAAACCCTTTCCTGCTGCCCACGCTGGGGCTCAGCCCTGGACGCCCTGGGGTGGGGGCACGGGGAAGATCCCAGACCATGGGGAAGATGTGCAGAGCACATCCCGTGTTTGTAAAGGGTTTTGCCACATTTCCTTTCCTCGGGCTCAGCGCCACACACCAGCTGTGCCACCTTTGTGGCACATAACCCAGAGAGCCACATCTCATTTACCATGGGGTGAGCAGGAGCGCTTTCTGAACACTGGGGACCTTACTGAAGTCACGGAAGCAGGAGATGAAGTTTTCTCGGCACATGGCTCTGCCTGACATGAGAACCAGGCCAAGACAAGGAATATTCTGCCATGTCTTATGCCCAGGGATGTTTTTTTCCATTTCAGAGCAGAAAGAGTTCATCTCCCATCCTCTACACCACAATATTTCTCAAGGCCCTCATGCCCCAGGTTACCCTCACCACTTGTTTTATTTATAATCCACTCTGCCCCCTCTTTGTCTTCTTTTTCTGCTTAATTTTTTTTCTTAAATACATTTTATTTTTTGTTTGCCAGGCTCAGTCACAGCACAAGGACATGGGGAAAGACATTCTTTCAATTCTTCGGGCATTGTGGCTGCCTGAAATGGGAAACAAGACAAAGCCAGAGAAGAAAAGCTTATTATGGGCAGCCTAGTTGGAGGAAAATGAATCACCCAAACAGATAGGTTTCAATGATCTCAGGCGAACTCCGCTCTTTATTCCGCACACCCGCGTCTAATTGTTCCAGAAAATGTTCATCTGCTTCATAATGACAGCAATAATGGAAGTTATGTGAAATAAGGAAAAAAGTTTATTCAAGGGGCTGCTTCGGAAAGTACAGCCATAATGCACTTTCTTCTGGGGATTCAATACAATTTCCTCTCAGAGAAATTGGATGGCTAACAAGTAATTTTTTTTAATTTGAAGACTATGCGAGCTGGAAGGGTTTCTTGCCATGAGAGAGGGCTCGTGGGGTGAAAGGATGGGGCAGGCTCCTGGTATTGGAGAAGGGACAGGATGGGAAAACTCAGTGGCAGCATTTGCCCTGCTGGAAACCTGTCAGGGCCCCTCCTGCTCTGCCCAGCTTTTGTGGGGGGATGGAAACTGCAGCTCCTGCTGGAATTCAGGACCTAAAGCCAGACCATGACTCAAAATCCCTCCCCAAGGTCCAACTGGGCTGCAGTGCTCTCCTCGTTTGGTGAAGGGTGGCATAAGCAGGACACATTTATGTGATTTCCCTGGGCAGGAAGAGCAGCAGGGATCACGGCTAGTTCAGGGCAGGCTGGAGCAGGCACCTGAATCAAGACAAGCCCAGGAGGAACAACAGAAGAACCCCAGTGTCTGCAAGGAACAGGACAAAGGAGCTCAATGAGCTTCCTAAAACCACCTCAAGACCAAAGTGAAGTGGGAACAGCTACAATTTCCCTTGGAAACTTCCGAGCACAGAGGGAGTAGCACCCAAGTGTGTGCACAGAGGGAGTAGCACCCGAGTGTGTGGATTTCTGTTCCCACTCTGGTGAAAATCTCCTCTTGGGCCTGCAAGTCCATCTGATGTTCCTCAGGTGCTGATGGTGCAGAAGGCAAAGCAGGATCCTCCTGGTACTGCAGCCCACTCAGGCTCATGGAATCCAGGAATGGTTTGGGTGGGAAGGGACCTTAAAGCTCATCTCATCCCACCCCCTGCCATGGGCAGGGACACCTTCCACTACCCCAGGCTGCTCCAAGCCCCATCCAACCTGGCCTTGGGCACTGCCAGGGATCCAGGGGCAGCCCCAGCTTCTCTGGGCACCCTGTGCCAGGGCCTCAGCACCCTCATGGTAAAAAACTTCTTCCTTACATCGAGTCTAAACCTCCCCTCTTTTAGTTCCAGACCATCCCCCCTCATCTGCTGGTAAAGTCCGTCAGCTCCAAGACACGACGCAAAGTGTCCCTCTAACTAAAAATCCAGGTTCTCTCAGCTCTGCCTCTAGTCCCTTTCTAAGGCTGGAAATAAAGATTTAGGCCAAGCTGGGTGCACAGGAATATTTCGTGCAGCGGGGCAGCAAGGGGGTTAACAAGACACGGAGAAAACCCTTGTTTAAACTGAAGAGATGTGGAATTGTTCCCTGTGGGAAACGTGGCGAAGTACCCGGCACGTCCCCGTGTTCCTGCCTGTCAAACAGAGCCGTGCCGCAGCTTCCCGAGGAGAACATTTTGACATGAGCTCGGGCAGGAGGCAGGGCTGGAAGGAGGGATGGCTCCCAGCCCACATCCTTGAGCTGCAGGGAAGGAAAGGCTCCTTTCAATTCCGCAGGATCCTGAAGGACGTGACCAACTTCGAAAGCCATGAGTCATCCGACGGGAGCCAGGCAGGAGGAGAACTCCTGCAATTCAAGCTGGAATTGTGCTCAAGTGCTTCAAGAGCTGAGGCCTGAGAAAACAGGCTGCCAGGTGCAATTTTCCCCCTGGAGAAATTATAAACCTCCTCTTGTTGATTTATTTTAAGGGGAAGAAAGATTTCTACTCCATAAGGTTTTTTTCTCTAAAGGACTCCCTGGGCTAGTCCTTGTCTTCATGTGAGGAAGAGTCAAGGAGGAAGACAGTGGATCTGCAGCAATAAGAATTTGCAGAATTTAGGGGATTCTCAAACAGAACAAGAACAACCAGAAGACAAAATACACATTCAGGGAGTGTCTTCCAGCTCAGTGGCACAAGTTGGCTTGGGAAAGTGACCCAGGTGCACCCCTGGGCTCCCCAAAACCTGTGTGCTGAGCAAACCTCCCCCAAACTCTACTTCAGCTTAATCAGGCATTCGGGTGGCTCAGCAAAGATGAGCCCAGTTCCTGATGGCAGGAGGCTGCTTTTTGCTGGAAAAGCACTTGGGAAGGACCAGAAGGAAGTGTGACACCTCTCATTCTCTTCACATCGGGGTTTCGTCTGACTGCACCTCTCTGTTCACTGTTCCCACATGCAGGACTTTTGAGGGAGTCGCAATGAAGTTCCTTGGGAAAGCTTCAGCTGGGAAACTGGTTTAAAAGTATCTGATGTTCGTGTTTAAAGTTGCAACACTGCAGGTTTTATAAAGGTAGCAACCTAGGCTTTCCCAGGGAATTAATTGTACAACTTCCAGCAGCGTTTCAAAGCACAATTCAGGAAATAAGCTCCTGATTTCCAGCATCATTTACAGACAAGCAAAAAGCACTTCCCCCCCCCATAATTCCAATTCATCCCAAAAAGGTGTCTTGTCAAAATAGAGACTTTCTGTTTTAATTGGTGCCCAGTTTACCTTGGAGCAGGTGTCCCTGGAAGCATCCAGCACTAACCTGGAAGATCTCATCAATAAAACAGTCATCTGAGGCCAGACACTTCACACAGCAGCACCAAGGGCTGATGAGCCTTTTATGTCACTGGAAATTTAAGTTTAAAAAGGGTTTAACTCCCTTTTTGCTTTTACTCACATGGAAAAACAAGGAGGAAGCACTTCCACAGCCACATTCCAGCTCAGCTCTGCCTGTGGAACGTCCTGCACAGGGTTGGGTACCCTGCTGATGTATTTTACCTCTGCATCTTGAGCCTTAGGTAGGTGAAAGGAAGGAATTCCCCATGTCACAGGCCCTGTGCAAACCCTCAGCTCTTTGGAATGAATGCATGAAAGGTGCTGAAGAGCTCCATGATACATCAGCACTTCAGTAATCCTGGGATAATTAACTGGGCTTGCAGAGTGAGTTGTGTTCAAGGAGGCCTTGAAATTGCCCCAGAATCTCGAGGGGCTCAGGGCACTATGCAAAGTGGAGGAACAAGTCTGGAATGTGGGGCTGGAGAGAGCTTTTTGCAGTCTAAAAGCTCTTGGTGAGGAAATCACCGAGTGACTCCCACCATGAAATCACCATGTGAGGACCAGGAAGGAGATGCACTTGGGCGTGGAAGTCACTTGAGTGGAGAAAAGAGCAAGGAAGAGCAAACATGCACCAATCTTGATCATCAGGGCAGCAGAATCCCAGAGCCTGTAGCCAGCCCTACTCAGTGTAGAACATTTTTCTCTCCCTTCCCACTTCAAATAGCACCCCAACCCCTCAGGGATATGAAAGAGGGATACAAAACATAAAGAAGCATCTCCTCTCAGGGCACAGAGAAGAGACCACCTCCCTCCAGCAGGGATTCACCCAGCACCAAGAACATTCTCAGCCTTCCAGAGACCCTTTTTTAAGCCCCTCAGGCTCTTGGTGAACTCCCTTCGCCTGTGCCAAGTAGGACCCTGCATCCTCCAGCACACCCTTTGCTCAGCCCACTTCACATTCCATTAAAAGGAGTCTGCAAAAGCGCTGGAGAGGGACTTTGGAAAAGGGTGACAGGATAAGGGTTTCACACTGCCAGAGGGTAGGGTTAGATGGGTTATTAGGGAGAAATTGTTCCCTGTGAGGGAGGTGAGGCCCTGGCACAGGGTGCCCAGAGAAGCTGGGGCTGCCCCTGGATCCCTGGAAGTGTCCAAGGCCAGGTTGGACAGGGCTTGGAGCAACCTGGGATAGTGGGAGGTGTCCCTGCCATGGCAGGGGGTGGGATGAGATGAGCTTTAAGGTCCCTTCCAACCCAAAGAATCTGATGATTCAATGATTCACTGTAATGCACAGCTTTGCTTCCCCCTGACATACAAAACAAGTGTTTTCCAAAGGGTTTTGATGTGCAGGATCAGTGAGTGAGGGGCTCGGGCATCCCTTCCCAGCCTGCTCCTATTCCTGCTAATGGATGGTGAGAGTTGCAACAAATCTCTTGCTGAACTGGGACTCGGGTTTGACTTCTTTAGACTATCCACAGGATTTGGCTTCTTTAGGCTGCTTTGCCATCCTCCTGATGGGTCCTGACGGCTGCACGGATCCCACACTGCCCCAGCTCCCAGCGACTCCCTGTGCCCACAGCCACCACAGCCACTCCACACCCACCTCCCACGGGGCTCTGGAAAGCCTTTCCAGGTGCAGCCATGACTCTTTTTGTTTTTTCCCCACCTGGATTCCCCGGAGCCGGCTGCAGGTGCTCAGGGTTGGTTTTTCTGGAGGTGACTCCCATTGTTCCTTCCCCGCCTGGAGCGGCCGGGCCGAATGCATGGAAGGTCAGTGAGAAATGAAGCTGCTTTTATCTGCCATCTCCCACCAGCCCTAAGCTGGGTCCCCTTTTTCACACTGAGGCCTAGCCAAGCATGAAGGAAAATAATTTTACCCAATCTCTATGCTCTAACGCTCACCAACCCCCCCCCGCCCTCCTCTTTTCCACAACTCCCCACCAATCTAAAGGAGAAAGAATTAGAAAAAAAAAAAAAGCCCTTTCCACAATGAAAGCAGAGCCAGATAGAAATCTTGGTGAGGCACCACTCTAAATGTGACTGCAGCTTTCAGCCTGTCCTCACTCAAATATCGCCAGCCCCACTGTTTACTCTCCTGCTATAAAAATAGTAATAATAAAAAGTAGTAACCTGGTGATTACTCGTGTTCCACATAATTGCAACAGGCAGAGGAGAGAGGAGTGATTAATTTGCCTTGTGAATTATGCATTATTTCCCCGTCTCCTTCCTCCCCGCCAGCCCAGCTCCCAGCACACTTCTCCAGAGCTTTATTATGTATATTTGTGGGATATTGTCACCTGTCCTGGCTCTGCTGGAGAGCTGCTGCCGGTGGTATCGGTGGAGGCTTGGTGTTTAATCCGCTATGAACACTCTGGGTTTGTTTTCCGCGGTCACCAGAGGAGCGGGAGGAGCGAACCCGCCAAGCCAAGGCTGAGTGCTGGCCCGTGTAATTCCCGGCAGCGGCTGCAGGATTTAGGGAGCCACACAAAACTTGCACAGACGAGACAAAGGCACTCCAGGCACAACAAGCAGGCTGCTCCTCAGGCTTTAAAATCCTGAGTGGAAGAGTTCCTTGAGCTCAGCCAAACACCGAACGCGCGCTCGCGTTTCCTTGGGGGAGCACCCCCTGTGCTCCAGTTAACAACCCACAGGCCTGATGGTCTGGGGAGTGGTGGTGTCCTCGAATCAGAGTATAAACACCTCTGCAGTGTTCAAAAAATGAGCAGATGTGGCATCATAATTAAGTGGGCACGGAGGTACTTGGTCAAAGGTGATGATCTGGAGGTGTTTGTCAGCCTTAATGGTTCTGTGGTAGCGTTTGGGTGCTCTTTGTGTCCCAGTAGATACAGTTCACACTGGTGAAACTCCCAGCCTTGCCCAGGCGTGCCTCTTTTGGTTGGAGATGGAGGACATGGAGCTCTTGGAGCAAGTCCAGAGAAGAGCTGTGAAGTTGCTGAAGGGACTGGAGCCCCTCCACTGCGGAGTCAGGCTGGGAGAGCTGGGGCTGCTCAGCCTGGGGAAGAGAAGGTTGTGTGGAGAGCTCACAGCACCTTCCAGGGTCTGAAGAGGTTACTGGGAAGCCAGAGAGGGACTTTTAATCAGGAACTGGAGTGACAGGACAAGGGGGAATGGGTTCCAGCTGAAAGATTTAGGTGAGATACATGGAAGAATTTCTTCCCTATGAGCGAGGTGAGGCCCTGGCACAGGGTGTCCAGAGAAGCTGGGACTGCCCCATCCCTGGAATTGTCCAAGGCCAGGTTGGATGGGGCTTGGAGCAACCTGGGACAGTGGAAGGTGTCCCTGCCCATGGCAGGGGGTGGGACTGGATGGGCACTAAGGTCCCTCTCAATCCACACCATTCTGGGATTCCATGATTCTGCAGCCCAAGCTGCAGAAGGGGTCTGGAGAATGAACACCATCCCCTTGGAGATGCACAAGTGCACCAAACACCAACTCTCTGCCTGTCAGGTGAGCACGGATGATCTTCCACCCAGGAACCCCTTCATCCACTCCATGTCCATCATTCGAGGCCCTGAGCCAGCAAAGTACTTAAACATGTCCTTCCTTCCCAGCCTCTGCACGGCTGCCCCCAGGATCCAGAGTGAAGGTGGGTTTCCATGACTCCATGACTCCATGATTCCATGATTCCATGATTCCATGACCCAGGCAGTCACAACAAGTCTTTAGATCCCCTCCTGGGGTCTCTGAACCAGCAGAAACACAGCCCATATGGCAGCATCAATCTGCTGGGACACCATCTCCTGCCACCTGACTGCTGGCACTCCCAGGAAAGGGGGATTCAGCCTCCAGGAAGGCATTCAACAGGAAAAGCTGATATCCCCCCAGTTTTGATCCCCAGGGTTACCTGTCGGACTCTGTGACAGAAACCTGCTGGGGCAAAATCTGTGCTCCTGCAATTATCCCATTGCTACAGGTCCCAGTAGCCTCTCCTAATGGTGCTCAGGGGACAGTGGTGCTTCCCAGACATCTCCTGGTTCCTCCCAAGGAGAGGCTGGAGGGACAAGGCATGAAAAGCACAAGCGAACCCCTCTCTGTATCTTCCTAAGGAGATTTTAGGAGAGATCACCTACTAAGGAGAGGCTGGATACAAATTTTCAGGATCTAAAAGCTGATTAAAAGCTCAGATAAGGTCAGCTTTTCCAAAAAGCTGCTTTTGAAAAGCCCTCTGGTTCTCTCTGCTCCTTCCACACCATCCAAAATCCCCCTCCGCCTTCCTGAAGGTGAAAGGAGCTGAGCCACAGAGGGCTGCCAGCGAGGGAGCTCCCCGTGCTGGGCTGCTGGGTGGATTTGTTCCCGCTGTATTTTTGCCTGGATGTGCAGCCCAGACAACGGGCATTGAGTGCCCCGGGCCCTGGGGACAGCGCTGTCCTTGCGCTGCCATCAGGTGCACACAAAGCCAGGAGCCTCTGCAGGAGGAGAGCTCTGCAGAGCTGAAAGGCGATTAGCATATTCCAGGGGGAACTTTTTTGCTCAAAATGAGAATAAACAGAACTGAAGGATTACAAAACCAAACATGGAACATTACATGGAGCAATAATTGCCTCCTATTATTTCCCTGCACTCACCAAAACAGCTATTTAGACAAACAAAAGAGCAAAGAAAGGCAGAGACCAGTGCTGAAAGTTGTTTTATCTCTGCTAATCCCCACTGCTTTGATAAGTCTGTAATAGGATCATTTGGCATCTCCAAA
This sequence comes from Corvus brachyrhynchos, assembly GCF_000691975.1. NCBI lineage: Eukaryota > Metazoa > Chordata > Aves > Passeriformes > Corvidae > Corvus > Corvus brachyrhynchos. The sequence continues at coordinate 513,582 of NW_008237227.1, read as the reverse complement.
GTGCAGCATCTCAGGAAATTTCTCTGTGCAGGCAGGTTGTGCTCAGGTGTCCCTTCCCAGCTCCCAGCCGTGGGGTGATCACGGAGTCTGTCAGGCTCTGGGCACACAGAGGAGGGAAAAAAATTCCCCTGTATTTTTATGCATGGATACAGGGAACTTTGTGCCCCTTCTTTAGCTGGGACTGCTTCCAAATATTACTCTATTATTTTTTAATTACTCTTGTTTTCATATTTCGTGACTAAACCGTGTGGGGCAGTGGAATCACCACCCCTGGAGGTGTTCAAAAGACGTGTGGGTGTGGCACTTGGGGACATGGGTTAGTGGTGAACTCCAGTCCTGGGGAATGCTTGGACTCCATGGGTCTGTTCCAGCCTTAACAATTCCATGGTTTTGTTATTAGCAGTTTAGCTAATATGGATGGTCTTTGGTCAAATTTGGATGCCTTTGCCTGTATCTAAAGCAGCTCATTCCACTCCTTGGATTGCCACAGAAGCTGGGATCAAGGAACGTGCCACACACCAGAGCTGTGCTGCTCCATCCCAGCTGCTGGAAACAGCAAACACCAAGGTTTGTCCTGAGTCCATAGGAAGCTTTTCTCGGTTGTTTGGTATTTTTAGTCCTCACAATGTCCTCTCCCTCTCCATATTACATTGTTTCATACCTAAGACACTCACGCGCTCCACTTTTTGTGTGCTCCAGGAGGTGTGAATTCCATTGCTGGTTCCCACCTGTGGTCTTCCCCATCTCCTCCCAGCAAGGACCATGTTGCCCTCACTGGTGGCAGTGTCCCCATCTCCCACCTGCTCCCAACCCACACAGCACAAGCAAGGAACTTTAATTTTCCTCCCAAACAGGTTTTCTTTGCAAAGATGCAACACAGCAGAGACCCAAAGGGGTCGGTAGCAGCCTCCCAGTAAAGCTGTGCTCTAAACTGGTGAGGTCATCAAGTGTTTGGTCCTGGTTTTGTTTGCCTGACTGAGCCAAGAAGAGAAATTCCTCAAGGCCAATCCATGCCATCTGTGTCCAGCTTCATCCCCAAATTAGTTTTGCTAACATGCAGTGCTAAGAATTCACCTTTGCCTGGCATTTATCCCTACTCTCCTATTTTTCCCTTTGTTGCCTAACATTTCTGTGTGGAAGAACACCATGCTCTGCCTCCACCAAGAGGGCAGAGATGGATACCTGGAGCTGATCTGGTGGAACGCGGTGGGTTCAGGCACTTTTTTAATGTTGGATTTAAGATCAATTTTAGCCATTATTTGCCATATCAAAGTTTATGAGCTGTGCACAGAAACTTAATTGCATCAGATTTTTCTGTCAGGAGCTATGCTTTTCTGTCAGATTTTATCTCACAACAAAGAATGGTTCATGCACTGCTGCTGGCACATAAGAATTCATGAGCAGCTGCTGGGGGATAACATTTTCTCCATCAGCTGCTGAACTTTTTACCTGTACAGAGCAGAGTTACCATTGCGCTAGTAGGGAAGAAAACACCTGGAAACAACTCCAAAAAGGACTCTGTTGCATGGAACTGAGGTCGTACCATAACCATGCTCTGTCTTAGCCACTTTCCACCAGAGAAAACGAGGCGAAAATAAACTCCTTGATTCCATACATCCCTGATGCTGCTGCGCAGAGGTGGTGCCATCACACGGTTGTTATCCACTACACAGAGCAGAAACCTCCTCGTTATGTCCTTTCCCCTTGGACATGAGCAGCTGCTCTACTAAACCTTCCATATATGCAGCAGAGGGGGAATAAGCAAATATTCCGCGTGGAAAGTTGTCGGCGATGGGAAGATGTTGGTGTTGGAGAAGTCCTGAGTTGGGATGAGCTTGACAGCAGAGCAGAGATGAACTCGTGCCATGCACACAGGCAGGAAAGTTGTATTTATTGGGAAAGAATTCTCTCTGCTCGCTGCGGGGTTTCCCTGGAAGTGGGAAGGGAGAAATTCCCTGGAAGGAATATTGTCAAGAATTGGAACGGGCAGCCCAGGGACGGGGTGGAGTCCCCGTCTCTGGAGGTACTTAGAGCAGGTGGATATGGCACTTGGGGACATGGGTTAGTGGTGGCTTGGAATTGCTGGGACTCAAGGATCTTAAAGGTCTTTTCCAACCTAAAAAATTCCAGGACTCTGTAAGAATTCTGTAGGCGTTACTCCCAGCCCAGAGCAAAAGGAACTCTGCCCTCACACCAAACCCCGCACAATGCATAATGCAAACGTCGGTTCCTGCCCCAAAGACCTTCTGGTCTCATCTCCCAGGGTTGGAGAGGAGCAATTCCAGGTCTGGTTCGTATTTCCAGGGGGCACCGGGGCTGTTCCCAGGAGCATATTCCCCGTGGGTGTCTCGGGAGACGTGTACTGGTGACTGTTCCTATTCACAGCAATAATAAGAACTGAAATGAAGTATCAGAGCCCCATCTCATTCACCATATCTCCATTTCAAATCTGGGTTTTGTGAAGAATATTGCGAGTATAATAGAGCCCCCTCAGTAACCTGCTCTGCTTTATTACACAATCCACACAAGTTTTCCATTTTTTATTGAATTGGTCACTCAGTCATACTAAACACGGCAGAAAAAGAACAGGAAATAAAAATGAACCAATAAATAAAAGCAGGGTTTCCAAAGCTCTTCTTACTGAAAGGAAAGCTGGGGAGTTCTTCAGAGTTTATCCAGGAGAAAACCACCTTGCTTAGAATAAAATTGTGCAGTGGAACAGAAAATAAGATGTTACTGCAAATGAAATGTATTCTTTAGTGGCAAAAATTAAAGATGTCATAGGAGATAGGCTTGGGCTGTGTCCATCTCCCCAGCTCTGCCCTGGGAATGATGACAGGATAGAAACGCATGGCCAGCCCAAGCCACCCATCGAGGGGCCGGGCAGGGCCACCTGGCCCCTTTGCCACTCGCCCATCCCTGCTCACCCCGGAGCTTTTTAGTATGTTGGGAAAGTGAAGATGTTTAGTTTGCCGTGACATCTTATTTTCTGTTCTGCTGCACAGCGTTATTTTAACCAGAGCAGCCTGCTCCCAGATAAACCCAGAGGAACTGAATGCCTCCGCAAAATCCTGCCCTCAAACGTGTGGGAGTGTGGGAGCGCTGGGGAGAGGACAGGGCTGGGACCTGCCATGGATCCCGGTGGTGTTGTTCTGTTTAGGTCTCCATGGAGGATGATCCATCTGTGCTTCACACGCAGCTCGGAGGAGCATGAAAATGAGGATCCCTCGCTGCTGCACACGCCTGGAGGGGAATGCTCGTCTCTTAATTAAACCTAGGGGTTTGTGAGGCTCTAAACTGCCTGGGAGGAGTTCAGTGTGGTCGCCATGGGGCCTTTGTCTCACTGGGACACGCAGTGAATATTCCTGTGCTGCCAGCCAAGTGCACTGACCAGGCAAATCCACCTGGATTGGAAAAGTGCTGCTCAAGCACCAATCACCACTTTGCCTCTGAATGCAGCACCCTAAAGTGTCCAAAGACCAGTTTGGTAGGCAATGCAAGACTTCTTTCCCCTCCAGACCCTGATCCTTGGTGGGATATTTAAGGTATCCAACAATTAGAGGTCAGGACACGACCATGAATTTGTGCTCACCTTTGGGTTCTTGGTGTGCATGGGAGTGTGGGCTCATCTTCCAGATCCTGCTCTGTTCTTGGCCTCAGGAGCTCCCTGTTCAAAGGATTTCCTTGCTTCAACAACCCCTGTGTGAAAACTGTTGTCGTTGGTTATTTGAAATGCTCGGATTTCATTGATTCTCCAGCATTAGTTCTTCCATGGCGTTTTTCCTGATTGTCTGTTCATCATGCAACGGCTTTTATGGGATGGTGGGACAACTGTCCACTGCATTTGGAGTAAAAAAAAAAAAGCTCAATATGTAATTTTGCCAAAATATCAAGCCCTCCTTCACACCAGGAATTTTAAATGGGTGTGAATTAACACCCACTGTAATTAGCATCTCCAGTTTCATAATTAGGAAATGCTCAGCCTTTAGGCCATCACTGGGTCAGTCTCAGAGCAGAAATCAGTGTGCCTCCCTCAGCTTCATCTCCCTGAGTGTTCAGCTTTGGCCAAAGGGCCACAAGAAGGAGCCTGGAGTCCTCCTCCCTGGCCAGCTCTGGTTCTTGGAGTGGGGAGCACCAGAGATCTGCAGAAGTCCATGGGCCACCTTCTCCAGTGCCCAGCAAAGGTTCAGGTGCTCCCAAAGGTGCTCTCCCAGGTTTCACATGGCATCTAAGGGCACCTCCAGCCCACAGGCCATATTTCAGTTCAATTACAGCCTGGGTCAGGAGCATTCCACTGCTTTCACTGTCAAACCCAGGTAGATTCAAATTGTGGTTCTCTGCCCAGGAAAATGCAACCCTGACATCCCTATAATACTGCGCAGTTTAGAAGAGGGTCCCCCACCTTCCTTTAGACAAATGATGACACAGGTAGACAGGTCTCGAAACACAAAGAATCAGCTTGGGATTGGGATGATGGGATTTGTTACCAGCCCCAAGTCAAGGTCTCTAGCCCCTGGACCTTGCACATCTTTCCAGCAGCTGCCTTGGTTGCATCCATTCCATTGCCTGTAGAGTAAAAGCTTCCTTAAAACAAACAGCATTCACCCAAGCACCAGGCTCTTGTCTGGGACAATGACGGAACAAATAGTCCCCTCCAGGCACGCTTTGAAGTCCTGAAGTCCTCAAAGTCCCTAAATCAGATGGAAAAATCTTCCTTGAACAGTCTTTCTCAGCTAACACAACCTAAGCTGGCTGGAATATCACCTCCATCACAGCTGACTCCGAGGATCTCCACTTCGTTTTGGTTTAACTGGGGTTTTCTTTGGCCAGCTCCAAATTGGAAACATTCTGTATTCCTAGAGAAAGGATTCCTGCTTACCCCACAGCTTGGGTCAAACTTTCCCATTAGCACAGACAGGTTTTCTTCCCTATTGTTGGTAATTCATTTTAAGTTTCACTTGCTCCTCACTCAGTGTTTGCAATGTAAATGGGAAACTTTTCATTCAGAAAGACCGAGAGGAGGCATTTACTCTTCCTGGGTGTTTCCTCACAGTCTTTTTTTAGAAACACCAGTGGAAGTTTACAAGTATTTCTGGTCAACCAAAAGACTCAGAAGTGCTGACTCCTTTCACCACCTGTAGCCATCCAACCACATCATCTGCACTTCTTCCCTGAGCAGCAGGGCCTACTGGCTCCACCGCAGGATGGTTTGCCCTCTCCAAAAAAGAGGGTCTGGGACTGCGGAGCTGAAGCTGTTGCAGCTCTTCAGTGGAGTGTGGAAAAGCCCAGCCAGCCACTGTCAGCCAATCTTACTTTGCAACAACAGCAGGTAAAGAAATGTGTCCTTCCATGGTGCAATTCCCCTGGGAACACCAGACTCTCCTCTTCTCATCAGCCAGCCCACAGAGGTTAGAAATCCACCCCTAGTTTTGTGATCAGCACCACCTCGTTGTTGCAAAGGAGGTGGATGTGGCCCCTGGACACGAAGGCTCCCCTTGTTGGACAGGCAGAAATGCACCATGGAAGGCACAGACTCACACAAAGGTGACTGGGTTCTTTGGGAACAGAGAAAAACTCTCAGCAAGGTGATTTTTGTGTGGTCTGGTCAGCTGTGGCAGGAGAAGACCCAGTGCTGTGGCTTCATGTGGGATATCCTGAGTTACCAGGGTGTATTTCTGCACGGCACCAAACAACAGCAGCAGGAAATCCAGCTGCTGCCCGTGTGCCCACACATCTGCCTGATAATCCTGATGGCTTTCAGGAGGTTCCTGCTTTCCCCTCTCATCCCAGGAGCTGTGGGATGGCATGGGAATTGAGGGCAGCATATCCCACAGGCTACATTTCACTTGGGTCCTCTGGACACCTCTTTGTTCACCTCTGTGCCCCGTTGCAGGAGGAAGTTCAGCCCTTTCAGAACAACTTCTGGGCAGCATTTATGTTTTTCCAAAGGCAAACACTGCTGGAGACAGTTACTGCGTGGCAAATCTTTGTGAGGGTCCCTCAAAAGCTACAATTAATATTAATGGCAAATCAAACACCATCCATGAGAGTCACTCTGGTGTGACAGGCTCAATTTGCAGCCCATGGCACCTTCCCATTCAGCACCTTAATATGGAGCTGACCTTTCCAACAGCTCCAGGAGCGAGATCAGCCCAGCAGGATGAATAATGGAAGAACTGTGGGTCACCCAGTTGTCTGCAGTGGTCACCAGGGAAGGTGTGGCTGTGGGTGGCTGGGGTCACGCCTGCCTGGCTGTGTCCCTTCAGCTCCCCACGACCCCTAGGGTAGCCCAGGGTGAGGCACGAGCCCTTCCTGGCTCCCTCCAGGTCTCAACTCACCTGCAGGTCCTAGCAGCTCCGAGCAGCACGGGGAACTTGTCCTGAGTCCCAGGCATGAAAACATAGCAGAGCAAGGCCATGAGGAGGCCACTGGGGCTTCTCCAGAGGTCCCATTAGAGTTCTCCAACAGAAGCAGGGCAGACCCTCTGGATGCCAAGGAAAAACATGTATTTTGAGGAAAGGAGAAGGATGTGGGGCTCTGCAAGCCTCCCTCACAAGCTGCTCTGATGGAAGGACATGCTTTCCATGGCAGTGTTTGCTGAGGACACAGCCCTGGAGCCTTCCCTCCCAGGCTTGTGCAGCACTGGCTGTGCCACGCTGCCTCCTGCCTTGTTTTGTTGCCTGGTCTCAGTGCAAAAGCAGAAGTTTCTTCCTCCATATCCTTGGGAAGCACTATTTCATGGAATGCCAAGGGATGAGGCCACCCTGAAGCCCCACAGTGAGAGCTGGAGGGCACAAGGCAGAGTTTGCTCAATGGACTGAGTGCCTGACATCTTTATTATTAATAAGGCAGAAGATCTACTCAGCATCTCTAAATATGTGGGTATCTATGGGAGTGGCACAAGAGGGAGGCAGAGGTCCCAGCATTTATCCCCTGGTACAGACAGCTTGGTGAAGGGGAGAACTAGAGAGGTGGAGGACCCAAACTCCAAAATTGTAATGACTCATCATCCATCCTGCCCAAACCAACCACATCAACTTTCTCCTCAAGCTGTCTGCCAGGGAAGAGGAAGCTCTTCATTATCCTCCACGCTCCCTCCCCCACACCCCCTGCACGAGAAGAAACAGAGGAGAGATAATGCTTGAAAAACCATTAGGAAAAGAAAAATAATAATAACATGGAGCTGTCTCCAAAGAGCTGCTTCCCTTGTGTGGCAGGCGCCTCCTGGATTAACCTTTTGTATCTGCAGAAATGGGGAATGAATAATTGAGCAGCGCAGGCATAGCAGCGCTCCCGTCCCGCACACGGCTCCACGGCTGCCTCACAAAACCCTCTCCAACGGGGCCTTTTGATTGAGATGGGTACAGGGGGAGAGTCCTGGGTTGCAGTGTATTCTATTACCATCCTCAGGAGCTGTTGAGATCAGGTGGGGCAGTGTTTCCTTGCCTCCTCCCCCCAGACTATTTTTCTGTTAATGGCCCATCATTGTCCTGCCGCCTGACTCAGAGATAACTCCCTCCGGACTATCTTCTGTTAATGAGCCTAATCAGCACTTGGCCTCATGACTCATTACCCGATTGTGAGATGCTCCACCCAGAGGGAGGAACCAAGCATTCCATCCTGGATATAATCTGAGACTCTGAACACCAGACACAACCTTTCCACTGGATTTCCAGAGGACAGGAGCTACACAGCCACCACTGGACTTTCTGAGGAAGAGCAGCCCCTTTTTCTACAGGATCACCACTTCAGAGGACTGCAGCCACCATTCTAGCAGACTGCTACCACCACCCTGACTAACAGGGTGTCAGGTTGTATCCTGACTCTGCCAGTTTAACCCAGTGTTATCCACCTTTATTGTTTTTCCCCCTCCTTTTATTTCCCTATTAAATTGTTATTCTGACTTGGTGTCTCCCACTAGATTGTTTTCAAACTAGTACAGGGAGGCAAAGACAACGAGCATTGTTCTCCTCATGTGTGCAAATGTAAATCTGTCATCGAAATTATCCGCAGCAACAAACCCGAGGCGTATCCAGTGGGTCTCACCAACACACAAGGATGGTGCTGCAGGCAGGCAAGGGATCCTCCCCGAGCTTAGTCCACCAGCACAATCCAGGAAGAAGTTGGATAGTTCCTTCCAAACAGATCCTGATAGTCGGATTCCTTCACACAGATCCAAGTGCAGGATGAGCTCTGAGCAACCTGAGCTAGGGGAAGGTGTCCCTGCCCATGGCAGGGATGAGCTGGAGGAGCTTTAAGGTCCTTCCAACCCAGGCCATTTAATGATTCTATGATTCCATGTTGACCTCAGTCCTTTCTTTTCCCTGGCTAAGACACATCACCAAGGGATATTGCCTTAGCCCCTGGCGAGAACTCATTCCCCTGTCCACACCGAAGTGCTTGCAATGGACGACCTGAGAGAGCAAAAACTCAGCCCTGGAAGAGGACAACCGAGAAGAGGCCAAGTGAGTGAAGGCTGGAGACACTGGAGAAGGAGAAAGCTTTCTTTGGAGTTCCTGTTCCACTGGAATTGCCTCATATGTTGTGGCACAGATCATCCCATGCCACCAAGATCAGCCTTTGGGCTGACAAATTGGATGGGGATGATTCTCACCTTCCTTGCTCTCCTGAAGAGGGGGAAGGAGCCATGAATAGAGTGCCCCTCTGGTGGCCCCACGCTGCCCTCGTGGCTCTGTACTGGGCACTGGCACAGCGGTGTCAGATCTGTTCATGCCAAGCCATCTGTTTTAGAGTCCCAAGGCTCTGGCACTGGAGTGTGGACTTTGGCTGCCTTCCTTATCCCAGTAACTGCAGAGGCCATGCCTGAGCAAACCGAGCACAAGTGTTCAGGAGGAGGTGTCAGGGCTGTCTTTGGGAAGCATCAGAAACCTCTGTTTGTCCGAGTTCAGCGTCCCCACTTCGCAGATCAGCGTGGAAGAAGGGCAGGGAGACCCTGTGCTCTCCCTTTCTCCACGGTTTTCCCTTCAGGCAGCCTCAAGTGCGTGGCTGCGGGATTGGAAGCTGCACACCTGAGCATGGATCTCCCCACCCCAGCAGCTTTGCCCTGTAGCCCTTCGGGCCCTGGTGGCCTGGGCTTTCCTCAGGGTGCACAGGAGATCCCGCTCTAAGCAGATGCTCTGCCCTTGCTCCGACAGGACAAGCAGTGCCTTTCCCACCATTTCAGGAAGGCCTTTTCCCATCACCACTGTGTGTGATCCCCTGTGGATTGAGCTGCACACACACGTGGGGCTGTCATGTGCTGCTTCCTGTCCCAAGAGACTCAGAAGCTCCTGGCATGCTCTTAATTAATGTAGGGACACATCTGTGACAGCATCTTTAACCCTGTGAGACCTCTAACCCCATGGCACCCTGGTTTTTCTGCACCTTAACAGAGCTCCTTTGGAGACGGCAGTCAGGAATGATCCCACAGCTTCCCGGCCTCTCCTCTCTGCCCATTCCTCACCTGCCCCTTGGGAAGCACCTGCGAAGCCCATCTGTTTGTGCAAGCCTGGTGCTTGTGTACACAGCCCTCCCAAATCCTTGGGTGGGCATTTAGAGGGCCACGGGAGCAGGATGTGAGTGCTGACCCAGGATGTGGAGGTGGTGAATTCCTGAGCAACTGCCTCCTCATGCCCAGCTGGTGGATGTGTAAATGGCAGCTCTGGAAGGACCATGAACATGGAAGAAGCTGGTCTTGAAAAAAGCCAAAGTGTTTCTTCTTCTTGTCCATGAATTCTTGGCCCAGACAGAAGCCTTGGGAGGTCAAGGGACAGAGCTTGTCATGACAGGTGGGGACATCCTGAACACAAGTAGGAGGACACATAAAGCCTCTCCAGGGCCAGATCCTCACATACAAGGTCTAATAAAGGTATGGGAAGCTCTACCAGCTGAGAAGGATCTATAACACTGGGCTTACCCAGAGAGCCCTGAGCATTCCTGAGTTAGTCCCCTGTGGAAGGAGCAGAGCTCATGTGCTCATACACCACATGCTGACTCTGATTCATCCACCAACTGCTTGAATCCCCAGAGCCTCAGTCCTTGCAACGCAGGAGCTGTGCCAAAGGTAAAGATGGGTGAAACACAAACTCCTCCAAAGGCTGCTTGGACTCATTCCAGCCAGCAGAGAGTGGCCAGGTAAAGTCTTCACCATCCAGCTGGAATTGTTTATCTTTCTTTCCTAGTATTTGTCATTTCTGTGGTGACAAGTCCCTCTTCACCAGTGTCAACTCATTAGGCCTGGTAATGACAAGCCCTACTCTTTGTCTAATGAATTCTTCTAATCCCCATTGCCATCAGAGTCTGTTTACCCTTGAAAATACTTATAATGGTTTCATCTGCCTCTAATTCCCTTTTTTCTTGGTCAACATGGCCGGGATTTACCTTCATGATTCTTTATTTCTAGAATTCGCACAGACATAGATGACAGAAAAGGGAGAGATAGCACGTAAACACAGGATTGCTGCCAAAGGTTTTTTGCTGGCCCACCAAGTTCACGGACTTGCTTTCCACCTCTGCAAATAAGAGCCAAAATCCTGGAATGAGTCACAGCTGAACCAGGCCAGGCAGCCTTTGTTTGACTCTCCAGGTATCTGCTGGGGACTTCCTGGGTCAATTTAGGATGCTGCAAACAAGCAGCTCAATTTACTCTGAAGGAGTGCTTGACCTCCACGTGGAGGGTTGATGCCAACCAAGGAGCAAGGCAAAGAGGTTGATTCCACCTCTGCCTTCCCAAGGATGGCATCGCTTGGGAAAAAGCATGAGCTGGTTTCTGTCCTGCCCACAGCCCACAAAGACGAGGCTGCAGCCTTAAGGTGCAGCAAGGGTGGCATAACTGCACATCTGGGGACTGTGGTTACGGGCTCTGCTCCCTTTCTCCTGCCCCAGAACATGGGACTGGTCCCTCCTCTGTCCCCTCCCTTCTGAGCATGGTTTTAGGTCAGGCTGTCAGAGCGCCGGGGCCACTCAGACCTTCCCATCCTAAAGAGGCCCTGTGCAATTTCATTACCCCCTGCAATGTCAAACTGCAGCTTGCTCTCATCCATCCTTTTCCTCCTAGGACTGCCCAGCCCCTCCCTCCCCAGCACTGCTGGAGCAAGCTTCCTAAGGTGAATTAACCACATTAAATTTGTCTGTGTTATCTGCACTACCCTGGTGTCGGTTCAGGCGAGGATGATGGATATGGTCCTAACCCGACAGAAATTAGGGAAGTTCACACTGTGTTTTAATAGCAAATGCAGTGATTTGACAGTGAATAATGGAGCTGGTCAGGTTCTATTAGTGGCAGATTAGACCATAATTCAATCTCAAACCTTGCTGTTTTAAGCCTTTCTCACAGACTGTATTAAACCTGACCCAGGTCTGAAGAGGCAGAATGGAAGTGCTCCGCACATGGGGACGAATTACATCCCACAGCCTGGGACCTCCAATTCCAGTGCTCAAACTCACCCATCTGAGATACAATGAGGCTGGGAGGCCATCACGACATGGGGCTGCACCCACTGGAGAGGGGGCACAGCCCCACACAGCTGGAATTTGAGGCTGGAAGAACTGGGAATGCAGCACAGAGGAGGGACACACTGCACTGGAGGGGGAGGATCCAGGGGGTCCATCCCAGGAGGGGTACCAGGAGAGGGATGGAGACAATGGAAAGGCCCCTGTGCCTTGGTGGAGGGTACTGAGTGTCAGCGCTGAAGGAAAGCACCTCCATGAATATTGGTGCTTCACATGCTTCCAGGGAGAATGCAGGACACAAGGAAGAGCCCCCGGGGCACGGAGAGACAGAAAAATCAGGATTTTTTCAGCAGAGAGGAGCCAGGGAAGTGTTTCATGGTGCAGCTGAGCACCGCAACACCTGGCTGCCATCCCGTAAGTGATTCTGATGTCATTTCCCTGTGGGTGGCTTCCTGCAGCTCTTCCTTACCTCATTCCTACAAGCTCCAGCCAGAGAGTGTTTCCATCACCTTTCCAAGCTCCAGGCCTGCATTTCAGGCCTGTTTTCAGAGTTTCCTCACCCATTGGCCTGCCATGCCTGGGCTCTGTTTGCTGAACGAGAGCGTGATTGGGCACCTGACACGGGGCTGTGTTTTCTGATTGAGAGGAGAGTGCTGAATTACTTTAGCAATCATTTATTGAGTACCTAAGATACAGAAAACCTAGCAGAGATAACAACATCCTGCAGATTAAATCCTCCTTTAGAGGGGCCTCACTCAGGCTTGTAAACATTTTCCCACTGGTTTTCCCTCAGCCTCCATCCCCCCACGCTGCAAGCTGAGAGGGCAGGCAAGATTTTTGAGCATCTTCTCATTACAAGACACCACAGAGCCCAAAAAAAGCCATGAAATCACTGTCCTGCCTCCCATCAGGCAGAAGCCTCCTCATCACCAGCCTCTCCCAACACCCCGGTGGGGCTTTGGCTGACTCTGGTGCTGCAGCAACTTTTGGTCACTGGATGCTCAGGCTGGTGGAGTTTGGTGGCAGGCACAGGATCAGGACTGTCACTCCAGAGGGACACAGCCACGGACACCCCAAGGTGATATTTTGCTTCTCTGCTGTTCTTGTGACCTCCAGAATCTCCTGTGTCCTCTCTGACCTCCTTGTCAGGAGTTCACGGGAGCTTTCCCTGGCACACCTTTTCAAATTCCTTTGCTCTGAGCTTCAAGGCAAACGGGGACCTCTGCAGCAACACGCTGGAAATAGAAAAGCACAGACATCATAAAGCAGCAGCACAGGCAGATACAGAACAGCAGTCAGCAGGGTTCATTTACACCGAAGCACAGCTCCTGCTCTTTCAGCTCATTGGCACCTTTGGGGTTTATACCCTGCAGCTCCTGAGTGCAGAAGACAATTTCCACCTGGACAAGGTAGCCTCAGGCTACCAACACCCAGAAACTGCTGGCCTTGGTGGAAAGGATGAAGTCTATTTGCCATGAGCCACCTGTTCTGGTTTGTGAGAGAGCCAGGACCCCAAGGGAACCCCCTGGGAGACATTGGCCCTGAGAAGACACAGCAGCACAGCTTCCAGTAGCTCTGGAGGGGTAGAGGGCCAGGATGGATGATTGGTGGAGCTGGAAAGGGCTGCTGAAACCCACCAGGGAAGCAGAGCAGCCGTGTCTACTTGGAGGTCCTGTGCTGGAAGCAGCTGCAGCCCCTCCCTGCAGTAGAAGAAGCTGAAGATGAGTGGGAGATGGAGATTTTCCCATGGAGTGAAGGCAAAGGAGGGGACAGCTTCCAAGAGCTGATGGAGGTACTGTCAATCTCCCCAGAGACAACAGGGTTGGTTGAAATCCCTCCAGGACTTTATTCCCACATCTTACTTACCTCTGCCTTTTGGGCTGCAAGGGCCAGAGGTGCTTTGCTGTTTTCCAGCCAGGACTTGTACACGTCTCCCTGTGCCAACACGGAGGCCAGGGATCCTGCTCCAGGACACAGAAGCCCCTCTCCACATCTGGCCCTCCAGGCAGCCCTGGGAAGCCTTTTTGCTCATCTGTGTAAGGGCAGCAGCACTTCACGGAGCACTTTGACACCAGCCAGTGACGAGTGTGGTACAAGGGCTGGCTCCTGTGACTTATCTGGGAAAGGTTCCCCGAGCTCCCCACACTGCAGCTCATCAGCTGCTGCCTCCTAATTGAACCTCTCCAGAAGGCTCCTCAGCACAGCGGGCGCTGCAATTACTCACCTCGCACAGACAGCAGCACTAATGAAGGTGGGTCAGAGCCCTCCCGCTGCTCATGGAACTCGGGAGTCCTCACCTGTGCTTCCCACAGAGGCACAGTCATTGGGTTTCTTTTAAGACCACATTATGGCTCTTACAATAGTGCAGGAAATCTTCCCTAGATGAGCTTCCTGGAGCAGTGGGAATGAATCCCTCACCTCACACAGAGCACCACAGGCTCTGCAGGCTTTTCCTATTTCACAAGTGCTGCCAGTGCGCTCTGAGAGCAGGAGATGCAGCAGTTCAAGAGGACCATCAGACCAGATTCCCTCTGAGGCTGTCACAGAGCACCTTCAGCTGAGCTTCCCTCCCCTCTGGAGTCCTGTGCTGGGACAGCCAAAGGCTGTAGGAATCAGACCAGTCTGGGGATACTGCTTTTGTAGTGTTTCCTTGACTCTTACCAGCATCACTGACCCTGGCCAACACCTCTGTTTGCATCTGTGAACCCACAGAAACTCAGGATGGCTTGGGTTGGGAGGGCCTTCAAGGTCACCCAGTTCCACCTCCTGCCATGGGCAGGGACACTTTCCACTGGACCAGGCTGCTCCAAGCCCCATCCAGCACTTCCAGGGATGAGGCAGACACAGCTTCTCTGGCCAGCCCGTGCCAGAGCCAGAAGTGTGGGTGCCCTCAGCAACCACCCTCCAGCAGTGACCAGGAACCACCACAAGACCAGCCACCCCCAGGGACTCCCTGCATGTGTCCTGCTGGACTCTTCCAAGTGGGAACCTCATGATGGTCCCCTTGTGTACCAACACTGCTCATCACTCCCTGAATGCCCTTCCAAGGCTCTGTCACCCTCCGGATGCAGGGGTGGCAGCCCTGGGCCTGTTGGGGATGACAACACTTTCCCTGTCCTGGTGGTTCCCATGTGGCACGTGCCATATATCACCTAAATAATGCACCAAGCACGCCTGTCAATAATGGTGTGGTGAGATGGGAGCTGGAATTCCATCCCTGCAGACAGCCATTCCGTAAGGGAGAGAAAGGGACACGCTCTCTGAAATGCTGTGCATTAAAGAGCATCTATGCTGCTAAACCCAGCTTTAGAACAGCACTTAAAACATTTCTGTCATGGTCTCAGTGGGACCCTGGAGTCCAAATGGGAGCCCTGGGAGACTGCAAAGGTGGGAGGTGGGAAAAAAATACCCATTGTATGTCTTATACTGCTGGTGTAAAGCAGCTAGGACAAACCAACAGGTCAGTGTGCAGCAGCTCCCGAGACATCCAACCAAGCCTCTCCCATGCTTCCCCTGAGCCAGAACCTCCCTGAGGACACAAATCCACCTGAGACCTGAGCATTCCCAAAGGCGGTAAGAGGAGGCTGTTTGCATCGTGCTTCCGTGGCTCTTTTAGGGGCTCTCCAGCTCTGTGATCTCCTGGTGCCTCAAGGATCTGGGAAAACATGGAAGAGACGAAAAACACATTCTTAATGCCAGCCATAAACATGCCCATGAGGTTGGTATGGAGGCAGTCAGTGATGATGCCAGGGTAAAATTCAGTGTTTGCGGTGGCAGCAGCAGGGAGGGCAAGGTGGCAGGAATTTTTTTGGCAACCCTGATTCAGAATCCATAACAACCCAGCAGGAACACTGTAATTC
>NW_008237227.1:488796-498103 GCF_000691975.1 Corvus brachyrhynchos | reverse complement strand
GCTGTTTCCCAGCATTGCAGCAAATGCAGGGCTGTTGTAGCCTAACTTGTGTCAGGGGTCAACTTTATAGCCAGGGAAAAGTGGGATAGGGAATCTTAACTTCCTGCTGCTGCCACCTCTGGGGAATGTGTAAGTCTGCTGGGAAGACAAAGGAATGCAAGGACTGGTAGGATACCATCCGGTAGGTTGAGGTTTGGAGGAATAGGCTGGAAAATAACCTTTGGAATGCAAACGTTGCCTTCTGCAGAATTGTGCCCTCACACCTCTTCCTGGGTTCGTTTTTAGTTTCAGCTTTTAATCGATCCAGCAGATGTTGTGGGGTTGGAGCAGGTGGTGTTTGTGGTGCTTCTTCCCCCTTAAACCTGGAGCCTCCCTAAGGGAGCACATGTGGCAGCCCCAACACACCTCCATAAAGAAGAAGCAGTGCTGCTTCTTTAAAACAGATAGAAATTTGAAGTCATTAAAATCTGGGTGTTTTTCCCCGCATGAAAATGTCCACATTTTCCCCATGTGATGTTTTCAGTCGTAAGCAACTGTGAGCGAAGAGCAAATGAAATCAGGGAGGGTCTGGTGGGCTGGGGAAGAGGGAGATCTGAGCTCCAGGTCCATGTTGCCACTCAGAGTTCTGTGGGGACATTAAACGAGCTGAAACCTCCTAAAGAGTGAGCCAGGATTTTACTACAGTAAATGACACCTGGAAATCCTCCTGGAAGGACATGGACAACCTCAGGGTTCATCACTGTGGCCAAATACACTGACTTGAAAAAGGTGGAGCTTCCTGCTGCTTCTGATCTACGGGGGAAAAGGGTCATCTCTGGAAATGCTCACCCTGAGGGAGCCAGATCTTAAAAACAAGGGGAAGTAAAAGGTTTAATGTCAGCACATGAATCTGGCGGGATGCACACATTCCTCACCAAAGCGGCGCTGCAGGAGGAAGTCACAATGCAGAGCAGACTTGGGAATGCTTCCCAGACATCTCAGTGCAGCACAACTCTCCCATCCATGAAATGGGAAAAATGCTACTGCTCCCACAGCTATAGGACACGAAAAGTGCAAGGGGAATAATTGTAAATTTGGAGAAAATTAGGCTTTTAGTGTCCAGAGTCAGTCCCATGTATTGGCAAAGTCCATAAATCCCCAGGAGATTGAAGGTGTGACAATATCAAAAGGTTGCTGAGAAATCACCCATTCCTCTGCTTCAAGGTTCATGCTCAAGAGATTGCTTTCCCTGGCTGCAGAGACAATATTTCATGGAGTGGGGATACCTGGAGTCAGTCCCCTTGGGACTCGGAGTGAGAAAAAAGGAATCACGTTCAGTGCACTGAAGCATTTCATAACTGAGCTTCACAGAAAGTCAATCCCAACTATTTGCTCGGGGCCAGGAGAATTCGAGGTGCACAGGAGTGGTCCAGGCCAGCTGTGCCACACCCAGAGGTGACACCTGTATTGGTGTTAATGACTCCAAAAACCTCAGTGCCCCTTCTCACTAAAGCAAACCAAAGACCATGCAGCAAATAAAAGGTGTTGAAGAGCATTCTGATTTTAAACTGAATTACTCCAAGTTGAGGGCAGTGACAGCAATCCTCATTCTCGCTATAGACACGAAAAGTTAAATCTGTAGGATGATACCAAAATCATTTGTGTGTTTCACTGATCATTCAGAAGCAGAAATCATCCCTCTGACTGCCAAATGTTTCCTGGGAAGATCAGACTTCCCTACCAAAACACTCTCTCCATCCAACGTTGGAGACAAACAACAAATGCTGGGGCTGTTCAGCCTGGAGAGGAGAAAGTGTGGAGACCTCAGAGCACCTTCCAGCATCTGAAGGGGCTACAAGGAGGCTGGAGAGGGATTCTTCATCAGGAACTGCAGTCACAGGGAAAGGAGGGATGGATCAAACTGAAAGACGGGAAATTTGGGTCAGAGAGACACAAGAAATTGTTCCCTGTGAGGGTAGGGAGGCCCTGGCACAGGGTGCCCAGAGAAGCTGTGGCTGCCCCTGGAGCCCTGGAAATGTCCAAGGCCGGTTTGGATGGGGTTTGGAGCACCCTGGGACAGTGGAAGGTGTCCTTGCCCATGGCAGGGGGCAGAACAAGGTGGCCTTTAAGGTTCCATCCAACCCAAACCATTCCATGATCCTCTATATCTGTTATTTGAGCCAACCACCCTCGCGATTAAAAATAAAAGTCTCTCTCCTGAGCCCTTCACCCCTTTTTTCACCTTCTGAGGAGCTCTGTCCCCTGCCTGGGTGAAAACCATCTCCAGGCAATAGTTCTGTAATGCCAGCAAGGAACCCGGGCATAGTTAGAGGGGAGGATTGGCAGCACCAAACCCGAAGCCTCAAAGAGCAGCACAATTATGCTCTTTACTGCTGCTGCTCCAGTAGGATCCAGACAAACCACGGGCAAGCCCAGAGTAATTTTATCCTGATATGCCTGTCTAAACCGCAGATAGCTCTTCAGGAGGGTTCTCCCTCAGTTGTTAATTTAACGCTTGATATATAAGAAAAATTAGAATTAAAATGTGCCCGGCTGCTTCTTCCATTCCTGATTCCATTTAGAAATATCTCACATCTTGCCACAAAAATGAGCTAAAATGCTTGGAGACGTTTTAGAGCCTGTATTTTATTTTTAGACAAGTCTGTGTGATTTAGGATCCTGAACTCCAATGAAGTTTGCACAGATCTGATCACCACATTTAAATCCAGGCCCTGGCATGGAAGGAGAGACAGGTCTCTGGTGTTTGAATCAAGGGGTGGTTTGGGGTGGAAGGGACCTTAATGACCATCTCATTCCACCCCCTGCCATGTGCAGGGACACTTTCCACTATCCCAGGCTGCTCCAAGCCCCGTCCAGCGTGGCCTTGGACACTGCCAGGGATCCAGGGGCAGCCACAGCTTCTCTGGGCAAGCTCTTGAAAGACCACAAGGATATGTGGACCTGTGAAAGACAATCAGCCAGGTAGGGCTGAATCCCAGAGGACAAAGAGCTGGAGTCAGGTTTAACAGGTGACTTTCTTGAGACTTTAGGCGGGGTAAGCGACACCCAAAGCGTGCTGCTCCTCCCGCCATGGGGACAGCAAGGAAAGGAAACCAGATCCTTGCCTAAGCCACTGAGAGCCTTTCTCCCACTTCTCCAAGGCTCTCCAAGCAGCAGCCACGTGCACGTGATGCCATGGAGAAGATGCCTGAAGAGGCAGAGGCAGTTCTGAGCTCCACCGCACGCTTCTGCAAGAGGAGGAGGCAAGGACTACACTGGACCCTCATTAATCCCAGGAGATGGAGACCGTGGGACCACGGGAGAGAGTGGGAGCTCCCACGTCTGTGCCGTGCCAGCGACACACGGGAGCCTGGATCCTTCACAGGCACTTCTGGGATTTCTTATTAAAAACTGAATTATTGGGCTGGGCATGAAGCACAAGAAACACGAGGCTTAAAGCACTATGCAAGAGCCCCAGAAGGGGCCACGGGTCAACACTGTGCCACCAGAGAAGGGAATTCCAGGATACTCACGTCCCTCTCCACTGCTTTGCTTTGCCCGTGGCCCACACAATGAATGGAGATGTTTCAGCTTGGAGAGCCCAGAGTGGAGATGATGGGTGAGGAACGAAATCCATCCCTTTCGAAATCCACGGAGTTAAGCATTTGTGAGAAAATCTGTTCTCTGCACTCATCAGGAGGGGAAAGACAAAAGGAAGAAGGGGAGATAAAGAGGGGAAGAGACAATGAGAAAGCTCTGGTTTAAATCCTGATGAGCCAAGTGCAGAGGATGGAGCCTGAACAGAGATTTTCTGCCCCAAACGCAGCTCCTGGCTGCTTTTCCAGGAAAGCTTTGCAGAAAGCTGCCCCCCAGTGCCTCCAAATAAAGCACGGAGGTCACAGGAGAGGCAATATCCTGGGAGATGTGCAGAAGGACAATGATCAGGGAGCACTTTGTTGTCAAAACCTTGCATTTCAAAAAGGAAGGACTGGTGATAAATCTAGGTAGGGAAGACAAAAAAAAATGTTGGGGCAGATATGTAAAAAATCTGGGTCAATCAGGTGATTAATTGATCAACTGATCAAGTGCTTGATCAATAAAAGAGAGAGGTCTGTGCCAAGGACTGGAATGAGGAAGATGATAAAGGAAAGGACAAAGGCTGGGAGAAATCCCTTTAAGGAATGCCCAAATCATCTACAGTGCCTCTTCTCCAATAAACAGCAACACATTTAAACCTTGCAGCATTCCCTAATTATTCTGGACATGAGCCTGGAGTGCTGCTTGCCCTGGGCATGAACTTGTCCATGAAGTGCCCATCTTTAGGAGCACAGAAAGTTCTCTGTATTTACAAGGCAGACACCCATTTATTGTGGCTGGTGTGTGCCCTGTGCAGAAGGAGAGCTGCTACAGCTACATGAATTTAGTGATGGTAATTTCAGTGTGACCAAGTATTTCCTTCCCTGGAAAGGTAAATGATCTATGGGTGCCACCATCCGAGCACCCTGGGAGCCAGGCAGGGTGGTACGATAATATCCAAGAAATGAGGATCAGGTCTGGGTGCTGGTGCTGCTGCAGGCAACTGGAGGCTCCCCAGGTTGCCACAGCAGGGATGGACTTGGCTGCAAAGATCTGCATCCTGCAATACAGGGAAGGGGAAGGAAGTCTTCCAGAAGGAAACCTAAATTGGAGCCAGAACCAGCACCAAGTCATCATCACAAGGGTGAGCAATTAATGATCAATCCAAAATCTGCATTTGTTTCCTTTCTCGAGCACAAAATGAGGCCACTGGCCTCTCTGCATAGAACCGAGCTCAATTCATGGGAAACGCAGCACCCGAGCAGAAATTCCCGTGTTTGCCTGGCTCCAAGTCCAAACTGCAAAAAGCAGGTGCTCAAAGCACCGTTCTTTGCCTGAGGGATGCTGGCAGGGTACCCCGAGTGGGTATCCATGAGGGGATGCAATCCTGGGGTGGTCACGGACTCTGCCTCCGTTCCCGCTCCGGTCTCTCCCACGGGACCCAGGGAACTGGGGTTTCTCCGGCTCTGTTGCCATTCATCCCGGCACAAGGGAACCTCCTGCCTCACACCAGACACCACAACCAGACCAGGCTCACAGACACCAAGCTCCAAAGTAAAGCAAGACAATTTGCAATTAAAAAACCCCCAATATTTGTAAATACATCCGTGCCTCCTGCACAGTCCATCAGACAATCAGGGAAGCACAGAATGGCTTGGGTTGGGAGGGACCTTAAAGATCATCTCATTCCAATCCCCTGCCATGGGCAGGGACATATCCCCGTTAAAAAATAAACCCTCAAAAGGATCTCAAGCTTCAGGAGTTAAAACACAACAAAAGGTCCAACCTGCCCATGGCCCACACGGCGTTTCCAACAAGCTCCTCTTGCAAAATTAGCACGAGCTCAGCTTCCTCAGCTTTCTTACAATTCAAACTCGACAGTTTCAAGGAGAATTGAAAGTTTCTCAGCCAGGGTGTCTCTCATTCTTTGTTTTTCCTCTCTTTCTCTGCTCCGTCGCAGCATCCAGGAGGTTCTCCTGGTGGCGATGTAAAAAGCGTGTTATCGTTCCTGGATGAAGAGGGGAAGCAAGCAGGAACCTGTGTTACACTCCAAGACAGACAGGGCTGATTAATTTGCAGTTAACATCAGCTCGCTTCATTATCCCTTCATCGGAGCCTGACAAATGCGCAAACAACAATGAAAAATAGAAATTAATAGGAGTATTAGCAGCCTGCTATGGATTTAATCCCCACAATAGAACATATGGATGTGTTACACCTTGTTTCTTTGTAATGACCTCATACCCACCCTCCTGTCCTTGGGCACAAATCTATTTAAATTTAAAGAGATCTATTTATATACACACGTGTGTGTGTGTGTGTGTGTCCGTGTCTATCCATATGCATGGGTACACGTGGCTGGGAGGGTTTGCTCATCACTTACCAGTTGAGTCTGGGAAAAGCACTTGCACTGAACTAAAGCACCTGCACAATTTGACCTTCTGTTCCCAATGTCTCAGCAAGAGAAGGAACCTCTGGGGCCCTGTCCCCACTCAGCTCCACACTGAAGGGGGAGGATCGACCCAGGCTGGGAGCAGACACAAACACCCTGATGCCACTAAGCACCGACCCATCGTCCTGTCCCCAAGAGAGAAGGCATCAGGGCGCCTCTTCTCCTCATTATCCTAATTTGCACCTCTTTCCATGGTTTCTGATGCTTGTCTGCTCAGCTTGGAAGGTGCTTTTCACCAGGACATCATGGAGGTCTCACAGAGGAGCTGCCTTTGAGTGGGAAGCGGATGCTCTCCCATTTTTCTGTAGGCATCTCCTCCAGCCCTGCTGCTGTTTGAACAGGAGTGTGTGGGGAGGCCAAGGGGTGATTAAAAAATTATATTAAAGCATGTTTGTGCCAAACCTCTGTAGTCCCTCGAGTCAGGCAATGTCACCGCAACAGAGTGAAAATCCACAGTGGGGAGTCACCCAGGTGTTTTATATGCTCCAGGAAAACCTGAGGATCTGGAAGGAAACAGGGAATTTCAAGCATTACTACTTTTCTCACTGAAAGCCCCTTGAAAGAAATGCTATTGAAAGAGCTCCTCATCTACCCTTCAAGGTGACCTGCAAATGAAAAAAATGGGTTTCTGGCCTTATTTTTGGCTGAGTTACGAAGGCCTGGAAAGTTGGCAGGGATTCGAAGCAACACTGGGATTTAATTTTCTTTTTCTCTATTTTCTTTCTTTTTCTCTTTTTTTTTTTTTTTTCTTCTCTGCTTGAAATGTAGTTCTTGTCTTGCCTGGCACTCTGTGGGCAAAGAGAGAACCCATGAAATCCAGCCATGACAAAGGACTGACACTGGTACATCCAAGAGAAGGACACACCAGCTCCTGGTTTGCCTCCAAACGAGGAGAGGGAATACTTTTGCCTGCAGGAGGGTTATTTCTAGGTAGGAGAGAAAGCACTTATTTGGCTTCTCGTGGCCTCTATTTAACTCCCTGATCTAAGGAGATCTTGGGTGAAAGTAAGGCTCTGATAAAGATCTAATTCCCTTTCTTCTTTCAGTGCCTGCTGGGGGAATTCCCATGTAAGTAGGGCTGGAAGGAGTAGAAGGAGAGGGGAAAAACCCTTGTCTGTGTCAGGAAAAAAACTGACTCACACTAATAACTCACAGGGAAGGAAGGAGGCAAACATTAAAATGCCTACACGGAAATTTGGAGAAATTAGAAGCAATTAAATACTCTAAATCAGAGGGCTCTCACCTTGCTAAGGAAGAAAACCTGGATGTGGCAGCCAAAAGATAAACCGGGAAAAATAGAACTTGGGCAAGCAGGGAGCAGGGACATTGCTCAAAGGAGTTTGGTTTGTAAAGCTTTGCCAGGGAAGGGGAACCTGGCCCACGGGGCCACGGAGCGCGTCACCGACGGGCAATACGAGA
The DNA here is from genome assembly GCF_000691975.1 of Corvus brachyrhynchos. Taxonomy (NCBI): domain Eukaryota; kingdom Metazoa; phylum Chordata; class Aves; order Passeriformes; family Corvidae; genus Corvus; species Corvus brachyrhynchos. The sequence continues at coordinate 490,677 of NW_008237227.1, read as the reverse complement.
CCCGAGCTCCAGCGATGGGCATTACCCCCTGTGCCACCTGGGTGTCCTCAGAGGTGGCAGCCCCTGTGGCTGCCCTCAGCCTCCTCATCCCCACTGGCCCAGCAGTGCCAGTGCCACCCCCAGAGCCTCGCGGGTGACGAGCGGCAGCAGCGCATTTTCTGTCTCACGCGCTTATTTCCAAGCCAAAAGAGCTGAAAATATTTGAGCCACCAGCGACCTGATGCTGCTCTCCTGGGACACCCAAAAGATTTCTCACAGGGAGGGGCTGAGCTCTGGTGGCACCACCTCTGACCATGCTGGGCAAACAGCAGCAGTGCCACCCTCCGAGAGAGGGGACAACAGCCAGAGCGCAGCAAAAAGCTCTTGTTGCCTTCAAACTGTTTTTCCCTATACACAGCACCACAACACCACAGCCTGGGAAGGGAGATCCCTGGTTTTCCAGAGGCCTTGTGGGGTTAGAGAGATCGGACACCAAGCCTGCCACCAGCTGAGAAATTTGCACTGGGATAGTCTAAACAATTGTCCACAGCTGTAAGACGAAGAAGCAAAAATATTTGATTTAACTGAATTTCATTTTTATTTTGAATTTTTTATTATTGCTGTTGGGAGGACGTATCCATCATCCCTTACTCCAGAAGCCCTCACTTATTTCCACACCAATTTGATGGCATTTTTCACAACTCTAAACTTTTCCTTTTTTTTTGCTGGTGCCTGGCTTGGAGCTCCAGAAAAGCACTGACAGCAAAAGGCAGGAGCTGGCTGCTCCCAGGGTCTCCTACCGGGGGTCTGCTCCACTTGGTGGTCCCGGTTCCTCAAGCTTTGCCCTCTCCATGCAAAGCTTGAGAAATGTGAGGAGGCAAAATAACAATGTGAAGAGCTCCTGAGACGAGAGGCTGAGGAAGAAGGGTCTAGGGGAGCACCAGGCAGAGCCCACTGGAGCCCATTTGTCCCCTGGACACGCAGATCACTGTGTGGCTGTGCTCATTTCACAGACATCATTTGGGAAAGCCAAAATAAAACGATTTACTCACCAACTCCGGCACCAACGCCACGCAGGAATTCTCTGAGCCCAGTGGAGGAGTCGGGAGACACCGCTAAGGAAAGAGCTGGGGAGCAGCTGAACCCCATTCCCCGTGGGCCAGGAACTGGGGTGTCATCCAGAATGAGAAAAAAAACAAATTAAGCAGCACCCTGAAAATTGTTCAAATGGGTCATTAGATGAAAGTGCAGGACACCAGCCCAGACAGGATGGGACCACGCTGGAATTCCAGCAGAAAGGAGGTTGTGAGTCCCCGCCAGGTCAATGGAGCGGGAAGCCAGGCTGGGCCTCCTCAAGGACCTTCTCTGTTGAGAACCACAACAGCAGCGAGATCCTCCAAAAAGTGCAAGTCCCAAATCAAAAGTCAAGCCACTACTAACAGAAAGACATTAACAAGATCTAAAACTCTGCTCTGCAGAGGTATTAAGATGTTGGAACTAAACCTGTCTTATTCCTGCTAGTGGCTGCATTTTAAGGAAACCTTTTAAAAGGATTATCTTCAGGAACTCTCTTTCAACAGCCTTCCCTTTAAGAGTCCTTCATGGTGATAGCACTATTAATTATGCTATGTGATATGATTATGTATTTGTTCAGGTCCGGCTTGGAAACACGAGGCAGGGCAACATCTGCAGGTGTCACTTCCAGCACGGAGCCTGGGAACTCCAGCCTTTGATGTGGAGCGCGGGTGTGTGGGCTATGCACAGGGCAGGCACCCACGAGGCGCTGGGCTTTGCAGTGCCACCAGCCTGTTTGATCTGGGGGGGATCACCCAGTGCCTTTACTCACACAGGGAGTTTTGGAAAAGGCTGGCGAGGAGCCCCGAAGCGCCGGCTGGGGGCCCT
>NW_008237227.1:486904-488454 GCF_000691975.1 Corvus brachyrhynchos | reverse complement strand
CTGGAGCTCTTTAACAGCAGCCGCCAGGAAAAGTCTGCGCGGATCTATATCCGTATCTGGCTGGAGATAAAGATGTATATTTTTATCTAAATATACATAGAGAGAGGTGTTTCCAAATCTGGCTGTCTCTCTATTTACCTGCTTTTAACAAGAAAAAAGCGACTTCTTACGCTGCTCTTGCCACTGCATTTAAAGCAGAAATAGAAGTTTTTCCGAATCTCTCCCCTCCCAGCCTCGGCGAAGGTGTTCGAGAAATGACAAATGGTTTGGCAGCCTCTGTCTTTGGGCACACGGCTCATCCTGCCCCGAGCCATTCCTGTGAGGAAGGGCCATCACCGAGAGCACAGGGACAAGGAAGTCACCTCTGTCCCCAGCTCACGCCCGGCGAGGCAGAGCCACAGGAAGAGCTCGCCCTGGTGGGGTTGGTTTGGTACTTAGAGGTGTCGGGGGAGAGGTTTAGGTTTGCTCTTCGGCCACTCTCCTGCAAGGGGATTTGGAGCTCAGCTCCAGGCACCATCCAAAATGCAAACAAATACAGACCCTCGGATTTGGGAGGTCGGAGGCCGCCGGGCTGAGCCGTGCCCTGTGCTTTGTGCGTGGCCGAGCTTGCGCCAGAGAGCACCCAAAATATGGGCGCCCACCATCCAGCACCATGGGTGCCCCAGCCCTCCCAAAGGACGTTTGCTGACAATTTAGGGAAATACTTTATATTTAAATCCAGATGTTCTGCTCCAATTCAGAGCCTCTGCGTGGGCTCGGGTGTCGTATATATTGTGCATATCTACAGCATACGCAGGCTGGGTGGATGGTTAAATCTGGGGCCGTGGATATATGAATGCTGTAAATAGCTGTACAATATGTGTATATTTTATTTTAGAGGCAGAGAATGGACTGCTGGTATCACATAAGCACAGGGATGCAGCACATACATGTTGAGCACACAAGCCCTGCTCTCTGTATATTATATATATACATATAGACACAGCTATAACACCAGTACTGCATATATTATTTATAGATACACACAGACATTTTTTTTCCCAAGTAAACCATTTCCTTTTTCACATTGCTAATTTACTCAAAGCCTGGAACATAAAAGAGGAGCTGGGGAGAGGAGAAGGGAAACTTCGCTTTACCTACTCCAGCTGAATCTCATCTCATTTCTTTTTTTTAAGGAAACTTCATTGTATATTCCAGAAAAGTATATTGGTGGGGTAGGTTTACCAGAGGCAGAGAGAATGTGCAGGGAGTGAGAAAGTGAATTGATGGATGGATGGTTAAATGAATATAAATGAACTGATACCTTTACAGGAAAATAACATTTCTTTTCTTTTTTTTTTATTCTATAGATCAGTGGGTTTTGTATCTGTAATTCTTTCATATCAGCAAAGAGGAAATAAACTCCCATGTAAATCATTTTCCCCCCATCTGGAAGCATATTAAAAGCATGCCTTTTTTTTTTTTTTTCTTTTAAGCAGAGCCCTTTTTTCCCCCCCCCTATTTGCTTATCGGTTCATCCACCATTACATTTTAAATGAAATTGCAAGACC
>NW_008237227.1:483340-484022 GCF_000691975.1 Corvus brachyrhynchos | reverse complement strand
CGAGGCTCCGCGGTGAAGCCCAGCCCGGGACAGCGCCCGGCCGCTGGCACCCAAGGCGTGGTGCGCATAACCCCGCGGCCTTTGTTTAATGATTTTATTGAAAGAAGGAGACAGTTGTGGGGAAACAGGTTTGACAAGGAGCTGCATTTCCCCCTCGAGGGAATAGCTTTTTTTCACCCCTCTCTCTCTCTCTCCCCCTCTTTCTTTCTGTTTTTGGTTTCCCTTTGACATCAAAGTCAGTAATCGGTTCATTGCAGTGTCAAGATCATTATTTAATTTATTTATCTCCACGAGTTAAATAGCTACACACCTGCAGCCGGGCGGGAGGGTTGGAGGGATAACACGGCGCAGGGAACGGGAACCAAACACGGCGAGCAGAGGCTGCGGAGGGGGGAGAGGGGCGGGAGGGGGACGGCGAGGCAGCGAGGAGAAGAGAATGAGAAGCAGGAAGAGAAGAAGAGTAAAGAGAGAGGAAAATAGGAGAAGAGAAAGAGAGAGGGAGAAAGAGAAGGAGAACGGAAGGAGAGAGAAAAGAGAAGGGGAAAATGTGAGAGGAAGAGAGAGGGAGAGAGAAGGAGATAGAAGAATTAATAAATAAAGATAAGAAGAAAAGAAAGTAAAAAGGAAAGCAGGAAGGAAGGAAGGAATGGGGGGGAGGGGGGCAGATGAGTGAAAGGGGAGG
>NW_008237227.1:480726-482746 GCF_000691975.1 Corvus brachyrhynchos | reverse complement strand
CCTTTCATTTTCCTCATTTGTAAGAGCCGTTTTGTCATGCTAAACAAGGCTGGAGCAGCCATTCTAACCTCTCCTTTCAGCCCTTTTCTCCTCTCCCCTTTTGTTTACCTTCGCCTGATCTCTCATTTATTTATCTATCTATTCTTCCCCCGCTTACCCTCCCATTCAAGCCCCATGTATGTTAATTGTGTTACGCCGTTTAATTCTAACATCGGTCTCCAAAGAGCACTTAATGAGCAAAGCGCATCCAAACACGCGGCGCTCCGGCTATTCAGCCCCTCCAGACGGATCCTCTGCCTCTTCCTCCTTCCCGTCATCTCTGCCCACCGACTCCCTCCCTCCGCCGAGGGAAGAGCCCCCCAAACATCGCTAATTGATCCGCACAAGATGCTGATTCCAAACCACCCCCTTCCAGCACCGCCACCGCTCCCCTCTCCGCTCCAAATATTCCCTCGCACCGCTAAAACTTCAACGCCGCGGAGGCAACTGGGACGCGGGGCTGCGTCCCCGCACTCACACCACGCACTTGCCTCGTTTGATGACAGATTGTCTTTATTCAAAACGTCTTTGTTCAACAAATGAAAAGGTTTAACGAGGTAAAATCCTGCCGGATACATCTTAGTTTCTGTTTCTTCTTGCCCAAGACATTGTGAAAACATATTGAAATTTCCATCTGTTTTTATTCGGTTTTTCGTTATTATTAGTAGTAGTAGTATTAATTTTTTTTACAATTCTACTGCCTGACTTCATACCTGACGCTCTGTCTAAAGTAAACTTAGATCTAGTCTCACTGGATCACACAAATTTAAGGACTATCTGTTTTAAATTAAGCAAACACTATCATATGTTTTAAATATAAATGTTTCTCCCGTCTTTTTTTTCTTTTTTTTTTCTTTTTTAACTTTGAAGAACCTTTTTTCTGACATGAAAAGCAATTTTACCTAGTAGTACGTGGTGGCAAAATATATATATATTTATATATATATAACACAGCTGATCTCGTCTTTCAATGTGCAAAAGGAAAACAACGAGGGAAAAAAAAAGAATAAAATCAGAGTAAGACCGGGACTTCCCAAAGTCAAGTCCAAGTGACAAGAGACCCTGGAGAACTCATAGACATTAAGAGAATAAATAAAAATCGAAACCGCCTCTCTCTTTTTTTTTTTTTTTTTTTTTGTCTTTTTCCCTTTTCCTCCCCGCTTTGTCCCGAAAGGCCAGTTCAAGGTTCGCTTTTCTTTTCTGTTTTTAAACACATTTACAACTCTTACAAGTGCCGGGCTCCTATCTGCCCCGGCGATTGCAGATCCCAACCGAGCCAGGGGCCAGCTCTCGGGGCGAGCTTTAGGCGAGAGCATCTCCGAGGCAGCGTCCGCGTCTGTCCCGGCCCGGCGGCGGGCGGCAGAGTCCTGGTTCGGGTGGCCTTTTGCTCCTGCAGGTTTTATGTACATGCACACACGGAGGAATCCCAGTTCCAGCTGCCAGCCGGGGTGGGGGACACACGCACACACACACGCCTGTGGGGGTGTGGGTGGGTGGGTGTTACATGGCAGTCGCGTGTGCTGAAGAATAGGGGTCTATCCCAGTCTTGGTCATGCCTGGGAATAATATGTAGGCAACTGGAGGTTGCAAACTGGAAGCCGACCAAGCGGTACAGTTACATGGCACGACATAGCCCGGGTTAGTTGGCGAGGGGTGAGTGTGGGTGTGTTGGCTGGGGCAGCTCAAGCTGCCGAACGCCCCGTTCTGGTATCCCAAGGTGGAGGCGTAGGGCAGGGTGCTGGTGGCTAAGGTGTGAGGAACCTCAGTCATCTTCTGAATGGCGCTGGAGCTGAACTGGCTGGGGTCAAGTAAGGAGTAAGGTGCTGAGGTGGGAGGCAGGAAAGCCCTGGCCTTCTCCGGGGAGCTCAGCAGCGAGTCAGTGGCCCCCACGGGAAGCCCGGCGGCCTTTAAGGGATCGGTTTCCCCGAGGTAAGGCAAAGGGAAGACATACCTGTCCTTTTTCAGCAGGTTCTTGGGCTTG
>NW_008237227.1:464494-478665 GCF_000691975.1 Corvus brachyrhynchos | reverse complement strand
GGCAGCCCCGCGGAGCTGCCGCGCTCAATATCTGCGGGGAAAATTCTCCTGGAGCCGCTGCCCCTCTCCCCTCTCCTCAGCACCGTGTGCTTTCCCCTCCGACGGTTAAAACACAAAATTCCCGTCGCTTTTATTGTTTCTTTTCAAATTCTTCGAAGGAGGGGGAGAAATTGTATCGCTCGTCACCCCCCGCCAAGATTAAACGAGAGGAGCCGGGCGTCGTTCTCAAAAATCCGGGTAGCAAATCGTTCGGGAGGTAGCGATGGCTCGCAGGCTCTGCCTGCTCCCGAAAAGTCTTTCCAATCAGCTAATGTTGCTTCGCAATATTAATGATAAAAAATCGGCAGCCCGGCTTTCATTGGCTGGGTCCTCGCCCGGCCGCAGCACACACGCTCCATCAGCTCGGGGCAATTCGGGCTCCGGTTTGTTCATTTACATCCCATAAATGCCCCCGCTAGAAGGAAAAAAAAAAAAATAGGAAAAGAAAGATTTCCTTCGAGATTCCAACGCTTCCATCCTTAAATACTTAAGTACTTCCATTTTCCCCCTAAATCCTTTGTCCTGGAAGGGCATCTGTTGCAGTAGCACGTCCCCCGGGGTTGGATTTTATAAACTTTGTACCCTTTTTTGGGGTTGGGGGTTTTTTCTCGGGGAGAGCAGCAATTTCCAGGGCGGTGACTGAAATCCGTTCCTCCTCACCAGCTTGTTTAGACACCAAAACTAATGGTGCGATTATTATTCCTGAATGATATCATGGTAATGCAGAGAGATAAGAACGGCCTGATAGGAAAACATTAAAAATATATTCTTGGAGATAGTTCATTTGGAGTAACTTTAAATTAGATGAGATCATGTAGCCCGAGATCCAGTATCAGCATAAATAGAGCCGTATTTCTGCATTCAGCCTCCTCCTCCTCCTCGCAGGAATCACGGTTGGGCTTGCAGCTGCCAAAAGTGAGAGGTGAAGAGCACCTAGAATTTGAAAATACCCCCGATCCAAACTTTATTTAGGAAATAATGGATCTTCAAATAACTTTTTTTTTTTTTTAATGCTTCAGGCGCTTGGGAAAGGGAGGGGATTTTTAATTGATTTTTAATTGAAGGAAGCCCGTTTTGGAAAGACTTCCAGGTTTCTGGGGCTTTCAGAAGCACTGAGGACACAGGTCCCGCTTGCTGTTCTGCGGGACCTGGTGAGATTCCCACCGCCAGGAATGCTTTTTCCAAATACCCAGAATTAGCTCCGTGCACAGAATCCCAGCAGGCATCGCCAGGGATGGTTATATTCCTGCTTTTCCCTCATATCTGGTTATTTTACATGCAAGTGCACACATACATTTCGTTATGCGTGTGCCACATATTAAAAAAAGACCCTTTTAATCACATGCCATCAAATAATATTTTCTGGGAGAGATATATGGAAAATATATGCACAGAGCAGCTCATCCGGGCAGTAGCACTGATGTGTTCACAGATACTGTGCAGAACAGACCAGATACTTACAGGTTATTCTTTTTGCGTTTTTACTGTGTTTCTTGCTCAATTTCATCCCCCCAACCCTGGAAAAGAAGCATTTTTTTGACTCCAGCTATAAACAGTTACAGGGATCCAGCCTCCTGCACGGAGAGATTTAATGGAGCAGGTCGCTGCCCTGCACATCCCTGACAGAAGAGGGGAGCAGTGATCGATGTGGCAGATTGGATCATCCCGCGAGCTGCTTGCTCTCGCTGGCCAACAGGAGATGCTCCCTGGGAAGGCACCACGTTCCGTGGGAGAGAGCTGGAGAATAACTTGCTTCAAAACTAAAGATTCCCCGCGCATTAGGACCTGGTTTATGACCTGAGGCAGAAGTTTACAGCCCTTTCCAGACCTAATTTTTGTCCTGTACGTTTTATCCGTGTGTGACCCTACCTGATCCCACCCCACCCCTGTGCTCGGTGCATTTAGATCTCATTCCTCACAGGTGATCTGTCCACTGCTGCTCTTTTGCAGCACCATTTATTTTTGTGGCTTGCTGTTGATGAGGAAAGTGATGGATATTTGGGGGGATTTCCCTCCTGGATCAGGCTTCCTGCAGGTGACAACCCTGTGGTGTGGCCGATCACCCTGGGGAGCCACCAGTGCTGGGAAACCTGTGCCCTGCTGGCTCTGTGGGCAGGTCCAGCACTCTTCACCGGGGTGAAGGTCCTGATCAGTGAGCCAGTGCAATGCCTGACAGGAAAAATATGCCTTGAATTACATCAGCCTTCCCAGAGCATCAAATTCAGCACAGTTATGGAATCACAGAATCATAGAAGGGTTTGGGCTGGAAGGGACCTTTGAAGGTCGAGTCCAAGCACTTTGCGATGAGCAGGAACACCTTCCACTAGAGCAGGTTGCTCTGAGTCCCACCCAACTCGAATGTTTCCAAGAATGGGGTGTCCACCACCTTCCTGGGCAACCTGTGCCAGGGCCATCCTCACTGTGAAACTCTTCTTCCCTCTGTCTCTCCCACACCCCCAGTTCTCTGTGTGTCGCTGTGTGGAAGTGCTGCAGTGAGCAATGAGAGTGCAGCCAGGCCAGCAGCCTCTTGGGGTGACATTGCTGTCACTGTGGAGGACACCATGCTGTGGCAGAGAGCACCAAAACTTCTCCCAGGAATCAGGCAGCAGCTTGGACTCCATGGACTCCCCAAAGAGTCTCTGGGAACCACCCTGCTGGAGGCTCCTGAGGCAGTGCCACCTCCGTGCCACCTCCTGAGGCCTTCCCTTAGCAACTTCAGCAGTTAAACAATGAGTGGCTGAAGAGTCGTTCATCCTTCCCGGAGTGAGAAATGCCTGGTGGGAACCCACTGGCATTCCCCTCCCATGCTGCAGAACCCCATGGGTGCATCAGCCCACCTGCCCAGGCAAGGGTCCCTGGAGCCCCCCCTGGATTTTGCTTTCCCTGCAGCAGCAGCAGCAGGAGGCAGAGCTGACGAGTCTCTCCAGTAAATGAGTGCATTCACCACGGCCATGGATGTAAACCCAGGGGCTTGACACGGCATTGACTTCCCAGATATTGTATGGCCAGGGAGCCTCAGTCATTGTCAGCGGCATGAAGGGAAGGATAAACGACCTGAGCTCACGAGTGCAGAGCAGGCTTGTAAGGAGAGGCAGTATCTTTTATTAGACCAACTGATACAGTCAGGGAAAAAAAACCCCGACAGGTTTTCAGGCACACGAGCTCTGAAATAGAAGCAACAACTTTCAAGAAAAGTGCCAAGGCTGAACTGTTTATCTCTGGCACTGCCCCGCCTCCGCTCCTGGGGAGGCTGACGGCTTCATCGCCGTGATCCAGCCGTCCTCCCTGGGCTGGGATGGAGCTCTGGAATGGGATTGCTCCCTCTGATCCAGCCGTCCTCCCTGGGCTGGGATGGAGCTCTGGAATGGGATTGCTCCCTCTGATCCAGCCGTCCTCCCTGGGCTGGGATGGAGCTCTGGAATGGGATTGCTCCCTCTGATCCAGCCGTCCTCCCTGGGCTGGGATGGAGCTCTGGAATGGGATTGCTCCCTCTGATCCAGCCGTCCTCCCTGGGCTGGGATGGAGCTCTGGAATGGGATTGCTCCCTCTGATCCAGCCGTCCTCCCTGGGCTGGGATGGAGCTCTGGAATGGGATTGCTCCCTCTGATCCAGCCGTCCTCCCTGGGCTGGGATGGAGCTCTGGAATGGGATTGCTCCCTCTGATCCAGCCGTCCTCCCTGGGCTGGGATGGAGCTCTGGAATGGGATTGCTCCCTCTGATCCAGCCGTCCTCCCTGGGCTGGGATGGAGCTCTGGAATGGGATTGCTCCCTCTGATCCAGCCGTCCTCCCTGGGCTGGGATGGAGCTCTGGAATGGGATTGCTCCCTCTGATCCAGCCGTCCTCCCTGGGCTGGGATGGAGCTCTGGAATGGGATTGCTCCCTCTGATCCAGCCGTCCTCCCTGGGCTGGGATGGAGCTCTGGAATGGGATTGCTCCCTCTGATCCTGGGCTGCGATGGAGCTCTGGAATGGGATTGCCCCCTCTGATCCAACCATCCTCCCTGGGCAGGGATTGAGCTCTGGAATGGGATTGCTCCCAGCCACACATCAGGTGTGGAGAAACACAAGTCCAAAGCTGGAAGAAAAGCTCAGGGTAAGAAGGGAAGTGCCCTGCTGGGTTTGGTGTGTCAGGTGAGCTCTGGAGTAGCTTTTCTCTGGGTGGCTGACATGAAAGAAGCCCGTGGAAAGCACGTGGTGCTCAGGCAGACATGACCAGCTCTGTGTTCTGCAGACAGAGGATACACCTAAAACATTGTCTTGTTCAATAACATGAGCAGTGGAGATCTGGCCACGATGCCAATGGGCAGAAGAAAATACTCCTTCTAGTGATATGTGTGACTCTCAACATCAGTTCAAAGGCTCAGGTTCCTGCAAATCCGTGTCTTGTCCCCCAGTAGCACATTTTGCATTTGGATATCTGAATGAGACCAATGATGTTTAAAAGCAGCCACCACCGATGTCTCTGAGTGTCGTGGTGCTGGAGCTTCAGAACCATCTGCTGTTTTAGTGAAGGGTGTCTAAATTCACATCCACTCCATTTATTTTGGATCTGTCAGCATCATGCCCAAGGTGGAGGAGGGTTTTTCTGTCCAAAGTGCCCTGTTTGGTCAGTGTGGCCCCTCTCGTGGAACACCTGCCCGCTCAAACACAGCCAGGCCCTCAGCACAGTCAAGCTCCCCACCTGAATGAACCAAACCATACAAGAACCGTAAAGTGTCTTCCCTGCTCTTCTCACAGACCCTGATGTGGCAGAAACACAAAGCCTGTGAGAAGGTAGCACGTGAGACCTGTCAAAGATCTGATGAACAGCCAATTTATCCTATCGAAAGGTCTCCAGACCTCTCCTCACTACTCCCACCACTGTTCTCAGGGCGAAGTTCCAGGGGTGGATTGGGGTGTTTTAAGCACTGAAGGCCATTTCTTCCCCATGACACATTCCTAGGATAATGGGAATCCTGGGAGCTCCCAGGACCACCAATGGCTGACTGCTATAATCCTGGGGAAGTTGTTTGTCGTGTGGTCCAAAGTGATCTGGAAAAGCTCCAGAGCACCTAGGATTTAAGCATGGCCCTGGATTTCTGGAGAAGAACCACAGCTGTAAGAGATGCTCCGTGTTTTCCTCTGCTCCATGGCAGTAAGAGACAACCAGAAGTGACAGATGCTCTCCTGCCTCAAGCCTGGTACCCTCTGAAGCCTGTGCAAAGCACACCGAAGGATCCGACGCTGTGGGCAGAACCGAGCCCGTGTGCAAACACAGCTTTGGGTTGAACCCAGGTCTGAGCAGCCACTCGGTGCTGCTGTTCAGGGAAAACTCAGCCCTGCCACTGACCTCACCGAGTGAGCCAGCTCTAGGAAAACCACAGGGCACACAGTATCCACCCAAAGAGTCTGAAAAGGCAACAGCTTCCATGCAAACACTGTTTACAGGAGCCCAGATGCCTCTGAGATGTCTTTTGTTTCTTGCCAGATGTTTGTGGTGGCATCTTGGAGCAAAGCTCCTCCCTGTCCGGGAACTGCCCTCAGAGGTGCAGCAGAACAGAGCTCCTCGAGCAGGGAAGGTGTCCCCGTGCTGCACGTACACTTTGTGTAGAGGCTGGGTTTGCTCTGAGGTGTCAGCTGGGAGCCAAACACCCTGGCAGAGATCGTGGTCTTGTGGGGAGCCAGCAGTGGGTCCCCGGCACTAAGGGGAAGAGCCCCTGGTGTCCTCTGCAGGCCTGCAGAAGCCATTCCTCAGAGGGAGTAGCAGGACTGCGGTCTCCAGCCATGCAGTGGTCCCCAGCACCTTCCTTGGGCATGGGAGTGACCTCCTGCCCAGCAACGCTGGGAAACAAGTCTGGAGAGCCAGGAGAGAGGGAAACATCGTGCCAGACTCAGAGGGATGGAGGCAGCAAACATTAGGATGGAGAAGTCCCAAATCCTTGGAGCCATTTGGAGATCCCCTTTGGCGGGGGTTGCAGCCTGGCTGAGATCCACCAGTGCTGCTGCAGGACTGGCATGAGGGCTGGGAGCAGAGCTGGAGCTTCCAAAGACATTCCTGGTTTGTGCTGGACATGCCCTCTCCTGCCCTCCCCAGCCTGGTCCTGCTCCTTCAACCACCACATCCCTGACTCAGGGCCCTTCTTGCCTGGCAAACAGATCCCTCCCTCCACAGGAAACTTTGGGGGAAGTCTCAGGAACCAACTTTGGGGGATGGTACAGATTGCATGATCATGGCTTGAGGAAATTATTATATTTTTAATTGAATTTTGTGTGCTATGCACAGATACTACAGTAGTGGGCCCTTTATCAATTGTTAACACGAATACTAATGAATACTAATGCTAATCATTTGTTTCTGGAAACAAATACAAAGATATTTGATGAGGGGGGAAAGAAAAAAAAAAACCCTCTCTGAATTTTAACACCAGAAATAATGAAACGCATTTCAGGCCGGTGGTGGCAGAAGACAAAACCCCACAGTTACAGTTTGGTGACACTAAACGTGAGCTGCTCGCATTAACGCCTCTGGCACAGCACGGCCTCCAGAAATGACTCAAGGAACAACTTCAACAACCTCCAGGAGCCACGTGAGGGCAAAGGCTGCGGGGCACAGCCGGGATTCCTCGGGGACAGGGATTGGGATGGCTCGGTGCCCACGAAGCGATGCGGCCGCTCCGTTCTTTATCCCTTGCGCTGATTTACAAGGCACCCATCTCCCTCAAGCAGCTGCTTGTGCTTTACGAGGTTTGCAGATGAAAGCCAACGCTATTTCCACCCACCCAGCCCAAACGGGGAGGCGCGCTCAGTAACCCTTTCCTAACCCTGGAGCCAGGGATTCTGTGGGGAACAGTTTAGCCGGCAGGAGATTCCAGGAAGGGCAATTAATGAAAGGCTTGGATGGAAATTGCCTTGTATCTCGTTCCAAACATGGCCATAGAGCTTTGCACTGGGGCAGGGGAGGCAAACGTTAAAGGCAGGGCCTGCTCTGGAGCACACCCAGTCTGCAGCACCTGCAAATTTCTCCCCCAGGATAAATAACTGAGATATCTCCGTCATTCCGGGCTGTTCAAATTATTCATAGCAAATAAATTACCAGGTGTATTTAGTCTGTTGTCGTCGCCCCCCCTCCCCCCCCCCCTTTTCCTACCCGCTCATGAATCACTTGGAAATAGATTCTGATTTCTGCAAGTGCGTCTATTAGTCATGATAAGGAGCCGTGGCACAGCTCAGGCAAAGGCGGGTGGCCGAAGGCTCGTTACTGGCCAGGTATCTACATCTCCGTGGTGATTCAGGTCCTTGGCTGCTGCTTCTGAGACCGATTGGTGTTTTTTCCCCTTCCTTTTTAACGAGCCATGGGAGAAAGAGGAAGGACCGCAGAGATGCTCGGCACAAACCTGCTCCAGCAGGCAGGAATCCCCTGCTCCTCCTACAAATGGGGCTGCTCCAACACAGACCATGACCCCTGTGGGGATGGTGGTCCTCGCCGAGGCCGCTCTGACCCTCAGGCATGTTGGTATCCACCAGTGCATCCCATATCCGAGCTTTCACGGCAGCCAGCCAGTGCTGCCCGTGCACCTCCAAGACTCGTCACACCTGGAAATTGTCCTCCACTGCCCGCCAGAACATTCCTGGGAAGATGCACGAAGACCGTTTTGTTCCCTCCTGTCACAGGCCCAGACTCTGCCCATGGGAAGCCGTGGATCGGCCCCATCTCCTCTGCTCGAGCCCTTTGCCTCCACAGGCAATTCCCGCCCCAGCAGACAGAACGAGGTTGCCCTGGTGCAATTCCAGCGTTCCGCTGGCTACGGAGAGAGGGAAAACTTGTTACCGCCCAAATACAATCCGCGCACGCCCAGCTTGGGCAGCCTGGAGAGGTGAGGAGATGCAGGTGGGAGGAGAGGAGGAGGAGGAGGAGGAGGAGCTGTGGCCGCCCTTCCTCTGCGGCACGTGGCGCTCAGGTTCCAGGGAAAGGGAGACGTGTCTGATTACTGGGCAAACAATAGTGAGCAGTGCTATTTAAACACATCCAATTACCGCTGTTATTCAGTGGGCAGAGGCCGATGCGAGAATGCAAACACAGGGAGAGCACAGAGGTCTCTGCTGGGGAAAGCTGTAGGAGCCTTGTAACTCTCCCCTCTGAAAAGGGATTTAATCAGCAGCTGCTCACTGGCAGGGCAAGGAGGAAGAATGAGCGCTTTGTGCACAGCACTGACTTTTCCCACTCCCTGGGGCACGCAGATAACTCCCCCGATCACTTCCCTCCCCTGGGAAGCGCTGCTTGATGGCACAGATCGGGCTGCTCCATCCAGCCAAGCACCGCCCGGGCGGTAAACCCGAAAGAAACATCTTCATTTCCCTCTGCTGCTCCAGCTCTGCTGCCATCCACAGGTTTGTGATGACCAAGAGATCCCTCAGGCCCACCAGAGGGGCTCCCCACCGCCCTACCCAGGCCGTGCCATCCTGTCCGCTCCCAGCCAGGGATGGGTTCAGCTCGGCCCTTTGGTCTCCGCGGCCCCTGCCCAGGCAGAGACATGGAGTTTTTAGACCAAAGGAGTTGCCCCTGGCCCGTTTTACCAGGATCAAGGGAATTTAGCATCAGTCAGCTCAGTGCCTCCCTTCCGGCCGCAGTGACACGAGCGGCCGCGTTACGAGTCTCTCACGGCCTCCTTCTGCCGCTGTCATCCGCTTCTCTAGCCACTGGCGTCCCTAAATCCCAGCGGAGCAGTTTCCGAGAGACGAGCCCCCCCCCCAGCCCAAAGGACTCCATCTGACCCCTCGGCATGAGGAAGGTTCACTGCAGACGAGCAAACCGGTCCCACGTGCTCCTCAAACGGAGGAATTTCGCCGATTTTATAGGATTAACTCTCTCACCAGAATCACAGGTGATTATTGCTCCCTTCGGTGCTTTCACATGGCTTGGAATAACGCCCCAGGGATCCATAACAATTAACCGACTTCAGCATCTCACGCTGCCGTCAGTCAGAGACACAGGAGGAGAGAGCCTCCAAAATGAATCAAAGCAGAGGGAATAAGTAGTTTAGTCCTTTTCTTTGCTGTTATTCCCATCTTAACACCGGAGTTTTCCCCCGTGGGATGACAACAATTTCTGCTTGAGCAGGAATTCACTGGGATAAAGTGAAGTTTTGCGCTTTTATTTCTGTGCATGCGCTGCTCTTCAGTGACACGTCCCCAAAACTAACTCCAAAGAACAGGAGAAGAGAATCTTCCTTCTTGGGTGGCTTCCTCTGCCCTCGGGAGCATCCGAGCACGGTTCTCCCCCAAGGCTGAAGATGTGCTGAGTCCCGAGGGGAGGCAGCTGGGCTGTGCCAAGGCTTCTGCTGATCCCATCGCTGCCCTGACACGTGCGGGGAGCGCCGTGTTTTCTTCCGTTTACAGAGAAGGATTCTTTCCCAATTAATCAGTCCTGGTCGTGTATTTAATTGCTGCCCAAGGACTCTCTCTGAGTCATGCCATGCTTTAGTCGTTACCTGTCAGGTTCGTGGCGCTGCCGGGGTCACAATCCAGGATCTCAGGACAGAATGGTCCAGGGATAAAGTGGGATGGGAAGGAAGCCCCCCCGGCACATCCCCAGGTGAGAACTGCTCCTGCCTGGCAGCAAAAAGACTGCAAAAATGTGATCTGCTCCAGGTGATCTTAAGTCCCTTCCAACCCAAAACATTCCATGAATCTATGAAAATGGATTGCAAAAACCCTGCCCGTTTCCATTTTTCTGTTGCAGCTGCACAATATTTGTCTCGAGTCCTATTCCCTTGGAAGGTTTTTTTATTCTAATACAGGAATTTTTCAAGGATGCAAATGCATTTTCTGTTTCCCTTGCAAACCAGGAATGCTTCTCTGCGGGAAATTTTCCATTTAAAATAGAATGGCTTTACCGATATTCCACATTTTGAAATCAGCAATAAATCACGCCTCAAAAAAAGAGAGAAAAAAAAAAAGGAAAGGAAGAGGGAACAGCTGCAAACCCAAATTAGGGTGAAATTCAGGGACTGTAGTGGGGATAGCAGTGTTTATCTACTTAAAGGTGCTTTTAGGGAAAATAAAAGCTCTAAAACACTCGAGCCACAACATTTTGGCATCACAGCTCAAATAAAGGCAGAAGCAATGGGGGCCTGCAGAAGGTCATGCCCAACATCCTGGTGTGACAAGGCAGCAATTTCCCCAACCCAGCGTGGGGCTGGTGGCACCAACCACCTTTGTAAAACCCTCCCACTCCCACCGGTGTCTGGGGAAGGTGTGGATGGCATGGGCAGGTCCCGGCCGCTCCGAATAGCTCAGTGCCACTGAAGTGAAAAGGAGCAGCCCCAGACAGCAGCAGCCACGGCTGGAGCTGCCAATCCAAACTGCCTGGGACGGGGAAACAGCACAGCAACTCCAGAGCCTCGAGGGGAGGATCCACGTGTCAGGCTATGGGGAGGTGCCAGAAACACTTTAGGATGTGCTGATAGAGGAGCAGAGTTGAAAAGTCTGCAAGAATAAGCCTGAGGGATGTGCCCAAGGTGGAGACTCAGCGGTGGGAGGGCCCAAGGAGAGGGTGCATCCATGTGGGTGTGGGTATCAGGGAATCAGAGAACCGTGGAATGGTTTGGGTTGGAAGGGACTTGAAGGCTCATCTGGTTCCAATCTCATTCCATGGACAGGGACACCTTCTGCTGGCCCAGGTTGCTCCAAACCCCGTCCAGCTTGGCATTGGGCACTCCCAGGGACGAGGCATCCCATCCACAGCTCTGCCCTCTGGCAACCCCGAACCCCACACCCAAGGGCTGGGGGATGCCCATCACCGAGCTCCCGCACTCGTGTGGAGTGGCAGAGCTGTGCCACGGTCTCAGGTGACACAGGTCCTTCCTGAACCCCTGACACAGCCCCCAAACCCTGCAGAGAGGCCTTTGGAGAGCAGGGAGTGAGCCTGGGAAACGCTGCCTGAGGCTCTGGCTGTTCAGCCGCTGTTTCCCTCAGTGCCAGCCGGGCAGCTCAATCTTTGCGCCGCGCTTTGAAATCTCCCCGGCGACCTCCCAGCGGGAGGAGAGGGGTTGTGATCCCCTTCTCCCTCCTCCTCCACGTGAGCAGGGCTCACCCCGCTCCTGCCTGCCCGCCGGGACCAGGAGGGGCTGCTGGCAGGCTGGGCTGGGCATCTTTTCTTTGAAGTGGAGCGAAATCCTAAAGCTTTCATTCGGAGAGTGCAAATCACTGCTAAAAGCTCTCCCCTCTCTGACCCCCATCTAGGAAACTCTAATCCAGCCTCACCGGCTTCACCGGTTTCCTTTTGTTTTTTGGTTGTTTCTGTTTTTCTTTCCAGTGTTGACCTTCATTTTCAAGCACGGCTGGCTCCAGCTGGGAACAAAACCACAGCCCCCTTCAACCAAGAGGTTCATTATTTAATTAATTATTATTATTATTTGACACTGTTTCCCCTATTTCTGCACGGTGAACACACTCTCCAAAGCCCCCGGTGCTGGCTGCCCTGTTTGGATTAGCTAAAACCGGTTTCTGCCGAGCATTACTGAGGTCACTTCGGAGCTCGGAATGGGGATGATGATAATCAGGGGGCTCTGATAATCAGGGCGCTCGTTAGGCTCTGCTAATTAAAGGGAACGGATCATTCCCGCTGTCACACAGCCCTGAATCCATGCAAACCTGGAGTGCGTGGAGGGCAGCGGCCATGGGACCACCACAGCCGCGGTCATGGTCCTGTGTGACGGCTACGGGACAGGTCCGTGGCCACCAGGACAAGGCGACAGCTTTCCACAGTGACGGAGAAGCGGAGGACCAGACATTTTCCTTGGCCTTGCAAGCAAATCCAGGAATTCCTGACTTTTCCACGACTGCCGGGCTTTCCTCCAGGGCAGGCGGAGCTGCCAAATCGCGGCTTTCCCGGCGCTAATCTGGGGAGCCGGGGCGATTAGCGCAGAGTCGCCCCGGGGCCCGGGGGAGCGCAGGACGCATCGCTGCACTCGCCGCTCCTGCCTCCCGTGGCCCCCGCCGCGCTAAGCGCGTTATCTGTGCTGGCCTTGTCGGGAGCCACAGCCCTCGGAGACGCAGCTGGAGCCCGGGCCGTGCCGCAGCCGGGCTGGGCGAGCTGGCCGGGAGAGCTGGAGCGCTGCACCAGCCACTGCTGGTCTCACCACGTGCGTTTTCCCAGGAGAAAGCACCAGGCTGGGAGCGCTCTCGACCCCGTGGGATAATGTCCGATGGTAGTATTGCCTGTTTGTGCCTGCGGGGGGATAAATCCTGATAAATCGGCCTGAATTTAAAGCAAAATGAGGTTCCAATTGCCTCCCTGCATCCTCCCCACTCTGCTGGTGCAGACCCCACAAACTTGTGTTGGGTGCCTACAACCAAAACACAGACTCACCCTGTGCATTAAGGCTACACCACAAGGATTTTGCACGTGCTCTGATGCCTCTGGTGTCTTCTCCAAGGGTCTCCTGCTCTGGAGTGTTCTTGGAGCTGCTCCTTCTCTGCTCCTCTTGCTCAAGCCCCAGGTGCTGCTGGCCCTGAGCCTCCTCCTCCTCTCCAGCTCCAGGCACAGTGAGGTGACACTTTTGTTGTTCCTTACTCTCAGCTTTGCCTTTAGATCTGACATCAAGGTGGCCACTGGGATTAGCAGTCTCCTCCTGCTCCGTTTTGTCCCACTGCTCCAAGCTTCTGGATTTCATCTCCTTCCTCATTGCCTCCTTACAACAGAACAGCAACGTTTCCAAAACCTTTCACACAGCTGGAGGCCTGACTCGCAGCTGTTCCTCCCAACACCTCGAAAAGGCAGTTTGCCCTGAGCCCTCGTGTGACAGCAGCACACATGGATGTGTCCAGAGCAGCACAGATCGGGAACTCCTGTGTCCTTGTGCAGCAGGAGATGATGACAGGGCGCTGCTGTCCCTGGAGCAGAGGACAAAGCATTGCTCCTCTTCCTCAGTGATGTCCCTTCCATGGCGAGTGCCCTCAGTGGGGAGCAGGCAGGACCTTGCCCTGTGCTCTGAGTCAGCCCTCCAAGAGCCGGCCTGGAAAAAGCAGAGCTTCCCTCATATTAAAATCCAACTCACCCCGTGTCTTGGGTCCTCTCCTCGCTGATTTCCAGCAGGGTGACGTGGCTGATCTCCTGCTGCACTTGGCTGTTTTCCTTGTCCTTTTTAGTGACTCTTTAATACTTTGGATTGTTCATGTTTCATTTTATCTTCTTATTTGTTTTCCCCTAATGCCAACCTTCTTTCATCTCCCTAGGACTTCCTCTCCTCTCCGTGCTTTCCCTGACCAACTCTCCCTTTAGCTTCTTATTTTTCCCTCTACGTATTCTTTTGCTGATTTGGTGCTGTACCAAATCACCTTAGGGCTTCCTGCTTGTCTGAAGGGCCGCAACGAGTGTGAGCTTGGATTGCTCTGCCCCATGCCCGATCCACCCCTGGCAGCATCCCTCCCTTCCCTGGGGGGCACCACTCCCACCCTGGGAGCATCAGTCCTATCTGGGAATATCAATCCCATTCTGGGAGCATCACTCACCAGCCAGGGAGCACCACTCCCTCCCCAGGAGCGACACTCCCATTCCATGGAGCATCACTTCCACCCCGGGAAACGTCACTCCAGTCCTCAGGGTGCGTCACACCCTTCTCTGGGTCACAGCACTCCCTTCCTCGGAGCGCATCGCTCCCGCACTGAGAGCATCACTCCGTTCCCTGGAGAGCTTCACTTGCACTCTGGGAGCATCACTCCCACCCCGGGGAGCATCACTCCCACCCTGGGGCGCATCACTCGCCCGCCGAGGCACATCGCTCCCTCCCCGGTGTCCATCGTTCCCTTCCCGGTGTCCATCGTTCCCTTCCCGGTGTCCATCACTCCCTCCCAGGTGCCCGCACTGAGAGCATCACTCCGTTCCCTGGAGAGCTTCACTTGCACTCTGGGAGCATCACTCCCACCCCGGGGAGCATCACTCCCACCCTGGGGCGCATCACTCGCCCGCCGAGGCACATCGCTCCCTCCCCGGTGTCCATCGTTCCCTTCCCGGTGTCCATCGTTCCCTTCCCGGTGTCCATCACTCCCTCCCAGGTGCCCATCGTTCACTCCCAGGTGTCCATCGCTGCCTCCCCGGTGTCCATCGCTGCCTCCCCGGTGTCCATCGCTGCCTCCCCGGTGTCCCTCCTCCA
>NW_008237227.1:463596-463983 GCF_000691975.1 Corvus brachyrhynchos | reverse complement strand
GTGTCCAGCGCTCCCTCTCCGGTGTCCATGGCTCCCGCCCCGGTGTCCATGGCTCCCTCCCTGGTATCCATCGCTCCCTCCCAGGTGTCCATCGCTGCCTCCCCGGTGTCCATCGCTCCCTTCCCGGTGTCCATCGCTCCCTCCCTGGGGTCCATCCCTCCCTCCCCGGTGTCCATCGTTCACTCCCAGGTGTCCATCGTTCCCTCCCTGGTGTCCATCGTTCCCTCCCCGGGGTCCATCGCTCCCCCCGGGCCGGAGCACCGCTGGCTGCGCCCAGGAGAGGGCGCTGGCGGCGCAGCCCACGGCCTCCTTATTGCTGCTTATCTACAGCGATTTCACTGCTTTAACTTCTTTTTTTTTTTTGTTGCTTAGGCTCCCCTTTGCTCC
>NW_008237227.1:426893-463008 GCF_000691975.1 Corvus brachyrhynchos | reverse complement strand
TTTTTTTTTTTTTTTTTTTTTTTTTTGCTAAATTTTTTTCCCAATTTCTCCTTAAGTCTCTCCGTGTCAAACTCCTTTTCTGTGGGTCCCTGCTGCAGCCTTAATCCCATCACCAAAGCTCCAGGAGCTCAGCAGGGTGCTGGTGGTCTCCTGGGACAGAAGGCTGGGAGGGTTGGCGGGATGCTGTCCCTTGTCTCAGCTCTCCGCTCCTTTCAGCGCAGTGTGCTGGAATCCCAGGGACAGTCCCACCTGGAAAGACCTTCCTGCCGGCTCTGGTTTTCCCAGAAAACACCCAGATCCAGCTGCACAAAGGTGCTGGGGGGGTCCCTGTCACCTCCCCAGTCTCTTTCTCCCCTCCTGCCTCCCTCCCAAAGAAGGCAGGAGCTCAGCCCCTGCCCTTGACACACACCTGCTATTAAAAAACCTCTTTTCCCGGGAGAAGCTCTGCCACAAATTCCCGCTGCACACATCCACAGGGGGCCAAAGGCCTTCCCTGTCCATTGAGGCATCGCTCCATTCCTGGTGCCAGGGGAATGGGAACAGGCCCGGAAAGCAGCTGCAAAGTAAAGCACTGCAAGGAGCCTAAAAATAGCGCCGTGCGTCTGATCTGCGTCAGCTGAGCTGAATTTTCGAGTGCAGTTGTGCTCCGGGAAGAGACACCCTCGCTGCTTGTTTGTTTATCCCTGCCTTTGGATGCTCCTTGCTCCTGATCCCTCTGCAATTCCCGCCCCTCGGCAAGAGGGGATGGCATCTTCCCTGGCTGCCTGCTTGGCACACTCGCTGGGGGGATGTGGGAGCTGGTTCTGCTTTCCTCAGACATAATATTTTTCTGGTAAACTTTGCTTTGCCAAGACCTTTGTTTTAACGTTTCTGTTTATTTTCTGTTTCCCCCCCTTTTTCCATGTTTTTCTTTACTGAAGGGATCTTCAGCACCTCTGCAGCCCCTGGAATGAGCTGTGTGAGGGACCTGGCCATGCACAACATCTCATGGACCAAAAGCGATGTCTTAGAAGTATTTTTTCATTAAGGTTTCTCAGGGGAGCTTAAGGATGGTGAAGTGAGGCTGGGAGGTGGAAGATGAGCTCGCCATTAGCTACAAATGACCCTCTTTTGACCTCTTTCACTCTTAATTGCGCTGCTGCCCACTCAGATCCCTACAAACTCCTCTAGGATCAGGGGCGTGTCTATGTTTAGGAGGCTGAAATCAGCGTGAGGTTTTCCAAACTGCCTAAGTCACCAAGGACTTCTGTAACTGCCAAGAGGTGCCACTTATTCCTTCCAGAAATCCTGAGTATCCCTGAAAACGTGCCCCGGTAGGCTCTGAGTCCTCTCCCCCTCACCAGCACCGTGGATTTTTGGGATGTCTCTCATTCCGAGGGGAATCAGATATTGCTCGTGCCCCCTTATTTTGTCATCGGAACTAATTATTGTCGGAATAAGGAGCAGGAGGTCAGAGTTTTTAGGGGTCCTTGTGCCATGCTTTTCAGGTGGGTCCTGTCCTTGGCCCTTCCCAGGCCAAGAGGGGAGGTTTTGGTGGCGTTCAGGTCCAGGCTGCTCTGGGCTGTCTTTGCCAGGTGTGACAGGAGCTCTTCCTCCCCCAGCCCCTGGTGTTGTCCTCACTGGGATGCCCAGGGACTGCTCGGGGGACAAACTCTCCAGGCTCTGCCACAGCTGGAATACCTGGGAGCCTCCAGCTGCTGCTTCCTTGTCCCTGGGAGGCCCTGGATCTTCCATGCAAGGCAAACCCAGCACTCGTGGTCTTATCTAGAAAGAGCCAAGCGCGGCCCCTCTGCGAGACCATCTCTGGGATTTCTCTCTGGGATTTCTGCCAGTTCCTGCCTCTCCTTCCCCTGGTGCCAAACCCACGGCCGGTGCCACCGCCGGGGGCACTGGGGAATGGGCGGGGGAATTTCCCACGTCCCTCCTTCTCCCTCCCATCCACAGCCCTGTGGTGGTGTTGGGAAGGGGAGGAGAGGCCCTCGCGTGTCCGCACTCAGCCCCCGTTCTGCCTGCAGGACTGAGGGCAGGAAGCCAAAATCAAATCTTCCTTTTTTTTATTTTTTCTCTCTTTTTTTTTTTTTTTTTTTTTCTTTTTTCCCGGAGTGTATCACTGGCTATTGTCCTTATCAAACAAAGCCCTTTCATCAGAGGTTCTTTAACACACTTTATTTCTCTTTTATTTTGCTTTGAAATAAGCCGGGCAACAATTAATTTCAGAGAGAGAGAGAGAGAAAGAGAATTCAACAAGGATCTATTACTACTCTCGGCTTCTATTGCTGTAATGAAAATCTATTTCCTTTCCCTTTTGTGTCCCATATAATTTAATGCCCATTTTATTAATGGTCTGAAATAATTACGGAACCTTTTGTGATTCTCAAGTATGTTTCATTTAATTGTGCAATAAACGCCTAATCTCTTCCTCCATCTGAAGCTATTATGGCATTAAAATTAACAATTATGCAGCAATGCGCCCGGGTCCATAGAAATCACTCCAGATAACTAGACATATATAAATCATTCATGAGAACAATTTCTGAAAAGAGACGAAGGGAGAGAAGAAAAAAAAAATTGTGTTGAGAATGACATTGGGAAGCCAAGGGCCTGGTCTCTAAGAAGATAGCAACACCTTAAAAAAATCTTTTTTCTTCTTTTTTTTCCCCCTTTTTTGTTATTATTATTTTACTAATTGTGTTCAGTGGCACAGCTACCCCCCCTCCATTAGCCTGACAGATATTTTCAGAATTAATTAACTGTTAGCTCAGAGGATAAATTGTTCATTATCAATTTTTCCCCCCTTCCTTCATTCTTTCTTTCCCTTTATAGTTTTTTTTTTCTCCTTTTTTTCCCCTCTCTTTCAGGCCAGCAATTACACTCTCCGCCTTTCACTGGCAGGTCCTGTTCTGTAGGAGGTAATCCAAATGGGGAAAGTGCTTTTTCTTTCAACCCTATTCACTGGTGCTCTTCTCCCTTTTGTGGGATTTAATAACCATGGCTGATAGGCGCGCCGTGGACAGAGAGGTTAAGTTTGTTGTCTCAGCACTTTGTCGACAGAGGATGGCTCCAGTATCCTGCTGCCTCTCCAGCCCTTCCGTCCCCTCCGCTCTTTAATTGCCGCTCCTTTAATTGGCGTTGCAGCCCTGCCCTGCACGGGGCCACGTCCTGGCAACCCAAGGCATGAGGTCTGGGGTGGCTCCAGCGAGGAGGGTGAGGGGACAGAGTGCTGGTGTGTCCACCTGGAGCAGAGAATCACGGGATGGTTAAGGTTGGAAAAGCCCTCCAAGATCATTGAGTCTGGCCATTCTCCCCACGTTGCCAAAGCCACCTCTAACCCACGTCCCCAAACGCCACCTCCTTTAAAATCACATGCCTTTAAATTCCTCCAGGGGCAATGATTCCACCACTGCCCTGAGCAACCTGTTCCGATTCCTGACCTCTCTTTCAGTGAGGAAGTTTTCCCTAATATCCAATCTAAATCTTGTGTGGTGCAACTTGAGGCTGCCTCCTCTTGTCCTATCAACAGCATCTCCAGGTCACAGAATGGGACAAGAGGACAGCAGCCCACTCCTGGCTGCCATCCCCTACAAGCTGTGGGTCTCTGTCACCCTTTCTCAAATCCCTGTCACAGCAGTGCTAATATCAGCTCCTGATACCATCACATCCTTCATCAGTCCTACCCGAACTGGGACATCAAGGTGGTCACTCCTGCCCTGCTGCTGGAGCCATCATATCTGCATTTCCAAGGACCAGAGGGGAGCAAATTGTACCTTTAATATTTGGTTTTGTGGATGATTCCCCTTCGGAAGGTACGTTACTGGAAGTGGAGTAGAGATGTTGAGGCCAGGGCGCATGGGGCATGGAGCACCCTGGTCTAAGGAAGATGTCCCTGCCCATGGCAGAGGGTGGAACAAGAAGAGCTTTAAGGTTCCTTCCACTCCAAACCATCTTATGCGACTCTGTTGACCCAGGAAAGCAGCAGCTGCCTTCATCCCTCCTGCTGGCATCCTCTCCCAGGTCTGACAAGCCCACTGTTGGTCATCCTTCATATCTGTAAGATTTTTGTACCATCATCATTCATCGTCCCCCACAACCTGAACTAAACTTCCTCCAAAGGGGCAGCTCCTATCTCTGCTCTCTGTGCCCAGGGACAGGAGGACCCCAGGGAACGGCTGGAGCTGTGTCAGGGGGGTTTAGGTTGGAGATCAGGGAAAGGTTCTTTCTCCAGAGGGTGCTGGGCACTGCCCAGGCTCCCCAGGGAATGGGCACGGCCCCGAGGCTGCCAGAGCTCCAGGAGCGTTTGGACAGCGCTGCCAGGGATGCCCAGGGTGGGGTTGTTGGGGTGTCTGTGCAGGGCCAGCAGCTGGACCCTGATCCTTGTGCGTTTCTTCCAACTATATCTATTTTATTTTGCCTCTTAATGCATTGTCTGTTGTGGAAATGTAACCACTGGAGTGTTGAAAATGTTGGATTCTGCCCTGTGCCTCAGGAAACACGGATCAAGAACACAATTTCAGAATGGCACATCCATGGTTAAAGCTCACATCCAGGTACAGGTCTGACCAATGACTTCAATTAATCACGTTGAATAATAGCAGCACATTAGAAATGAGAGAGACCACTGAGAAGAAAATCTGTAATCAGTGGGATCAGGAGGGAAACAGACTCTATCAAGCGCTACAATGAGCACGGTTCAAAAGATGATTCGTAAAATTAAAATCCCAAATTCACCCAGTGACCTGCCTCCTTTCAGCCCAGTGGAGGGAGTCACACTTCATTTTTGATATCTTTTCTATCTAAAAGATCGTTTTTCTGATCAGGTCAAAAAGCCCAACCCTACTGGCAGATGATGATTGGGACTTTTTTGGGGCAGCGTTGTGAATTCACTGTTTCGAAATGATCTTTGGCTCTGTAATGAATAGAAGTGGAGGGGAAAACTCTTTTGTACCACAGACTTGAGCAATGGAGTCTCCAAAATCAGCCATTTCCCTGCTTGGTCCATTGCTGGGTGAGCATGGCAGGGTCCACCCTTGTTGTACAACCATCCCAGCAGGTTTTGGAACGGACTCTCCATTTTTTGGCTCTCACCAAAGGCTTCTCTTGAGCTCTGGCATCCTCAGGGTCACAAATTCACAGGTCAGTGTACCTCAGAGTTGGCACCAACAGCAGTCCCACAAAACACCTTTATGGACTCGCCCAGTGATTGGCCGCTGCTCCTACGACAGAGCCTCGCAGAGACACCCAGCTGGATCCTTGTGGGTGTGGAATTTGCTGCTAAGAGGGGTTGTCTCCAGGGGGGTGCTTCCCACCTCTCTGAGCAGCATCACAGGAGCAGCCTGCAGTGGATTCCATTGGTGCTGGACTCCGTGGTCACTGGGCATTCCTTCCAGCTCAGGATATTCCATGTTTCCATGGCTCTTCGGTGGCAGGCTCCTGCAGCGCTGGCCATCGGCTGGAAGACCACAGTGCCAGGATTTGGGAAGTGCCACAGGCACAGCTGGCAAAGACTGAGTGCCAGGGCAGTCTCCCAGCTTATACCTTTTCCTCCTGCCTTGGCATCAGATGTGTTCATGTAAGTGCAGGAGAGAGAGATTAAAATGAGTCCTTTCAATAAAGACGTTATTTCCACCTCATTTAGATTTTCCTGTTCTTAATGTACTTCATCGTTCCAGTTCATTTTATCCGAGTGTTTTAAAAAGCTCTCCTCTTCTATTTTTCCCTGGTGAGGATGATTAAGATAGAACAGGAATAATCTGCATGTTTCCAAACTTTGCTGCCTGTCTGGAATTAAATCACAGCTGCAATGAGGAGAGGGAAGAGAGGAGCGGGGAGCTGAGTGCTCAGAGCCAGGAAAGAACAAAAAACCGTGTCTGTGAATGCCACAGGCAACAATTTCGGTGCACAGCCCACACTTGGCCTTCAGGAGGTGACCACAGTCCAAATTACCTGGGACACAGCTGGCAGTCCGTGCTGTGCCCTCACCTGCGATGCTGCTTATTCCCTGGAAATGCTATTGATGGCACAAAAATCGAGTCCCTGTCCATGCTGGAAATACCAATGAAGAGCAAAACCCAGTCCTGTGACAGAAACAGGATTCCTTGTCAGCCCTCCCACTGACTTTGGGAAACTCCCCCCCCACATTTTTGCTCCATGCAGTGTTTTAGCCGACACTAGGACAAGTGCTGAGGGGATGGAGCAGGTGTGCAGAGCAGGAGGAGCCGTGTCACTGGTGGAGGGGACACGCTTCTCCTGCTGCATCACACAGACATCGTGTGATTCATGTCTGAGATGGAGAAGAGGAGAGGACCACTCAGAGCCCAGGACCTGCCAGCTCTGAGGATGGTGTCCAAGGAGCTCAGAAATGGAGAGTGAAGCCTCTTGCTCATCCTGCCATTGGATGGCAGCTCCCAGCTTGGATTTGTGACATGGTGAGGAACAGCAGTTTAGCTTAGGACCAGCTGCCTCCAGCACTCCCTCCCCAGTTTGGAACAGACTCCATGAAGCACTACAGCGTGGGGGTCATCAAACAGAGTTCCTGGCTAGATCCTAAAATCCCCTTGGCTTTTCACAGATCATTTTTACCTGAAAATCCAAAGCTGCAGGAAATGCATTTCCTTGCTTGGCTTAAACAATAAGAAGCTGTGGCTGCCCCTGGATCCCTGGAAGTGTCCAAGGCCAGGCTGGACGGGGCTTGGAGCAACCTGGGATAGTGGAAGGTGTCTCTGCCATGTCAGGGGGTGGAACGAGACGGGCTTTAAGGTACCTTCCAACCCAAAGCATTCCATGATTCTGTTCTGTGACTCTAACGCTGTTGGAACTGGGGAAGCACACACTGCAGCAGTGGTGCTCAATGCTGTGATGGTTAAAACCATCCAGTTTTCCTGTTGGACAGTTCATCCTCCTCAGGTGGAGGTAAGAGATGCCGCCTGGTCCTCAGCACCTCTTGTGGTGCAGATGTGCTGTCTGCAGCCAGTCAGAGCACTGCCTTAGCAAAGCCCATTTCATTTAATGACTGTTTTCATATCACTGCCTGGTATTTATTTACTTCCCAGAGCATGCTGGAGGTCATAATGAAAAACGACCCAACCTCAGCACAGAGACTGCCCCATACTTAAGACGATTAAGATAAAGTCCCACATAAGTGGCCCTAATAAAAGGAATTTATCACGAGACATGGAGAGGAAGGTATCTTTATTCACGAGGTGAATAGCACTAAGGGTTGTCAGTGCAGATTCTCAGTTCAGGAAATTATCATTCATTCTCCAAATTACTGACTGCACAAAAATTACTAAATGGTGCGTTATCACTGCCTCTCAGCACGAGGATGTCTTTGTTGTACGTTTGATTACAAATGGCTCGCCCCGTGATTATCGTCAATAAATCACAGGTAAGCAGAGCACATGCCATGGGGAGGCTTGGCTGGGAGGCTTCCGGAGCTGCCGTGAAAGGAAAGACAAAAGCCCCCTCTGGTGAGGAGCTCTGGTCTTTTGGGTTGGTAATAACTCACTCCTCGTGTTGTTTATGCACAAGGACAGCCAAGGCCTCGCATGGTCACGGCGAGAATTCATCGACATGGAAAATGCATTTCCTTACCTCTCCATAAATCCATGCAAGGCAGAGATACCTGGGTGTCTTTTTTTAATTCCTTCTGCATCCTGCCAAGAGCATTGGAGACACGGCAGGTACCAAATGGCAGCCCAGGATAACGAAGGAGGAGAGATAAGTGACACTTCCACAGCTCTGCAGCAACTTTGTTAAACATGGTGCCCCGATAGCTCAAAGGTATGAGACAAGCCAGGACATTTTGGGGGGTCACACCCACCTGTGAGGAGCCTTTGGGCTCTTCCTCCTCCCAAGACCTTTTGGCGATTCTTGTCTGGATTTAGGACACCTCTGTTGATTTCTCCTGAAGACAATGTGAGTTTTTTGTTGTGGAAATATATCCCTGTATCCACAGAGCCATCTGTAATAGGAGGAAGAGTGGAACCCTACAAGATGGAAGGACTCAATCTGCAATCCTGGCTATCCCAATATGCATTAGGGGAGCTACAAGGAAGCATCACAACTCAGAGTAGAAGATCTGTTTCTTTTTCTCCTGTTGAGACCACAGAAGGATCTTAGTCAGCTTAGCGATACCTTGCAAAGAGCAGCTTGCGTTTATTCAAGAAGAAAACCATGGAAATAAATAATGTCATCTTTCCATGCATCCTCACATAAATTTGGACAGTGGATGGAACTTATTTTCCCAGGTAACACAGGATGGCCTTCATAATCATGCTCGTTGGTCCTGCCCTAGTGCAAACCCCTTTATTGTTACTCGTCAGTGAAGAAAACCCTGAACTCCTCAGCAGTTAAGGACAAAATCCTTAGCTCATCTCCTGTGCCAGAAGAGATTCTTGAATTTGGAAGACTTGATTCAACCACAGAACTCGAAGCTGACCTGTATCAAAGCTCATCCTTGCTCCACACTTGATGCACTTCTCTGTTAAGTTGCCTCCTACAGCATTTCTGAGGGGAAAAATCCACAAAGTTGGACAGAAGCTTTTCCAGGAAAGCTGTGTCGGAGAGTAGGAAGGACTATATGAGGAGCCAAGGCAATCCTGAAACAAGTGGTGGTTTGTTGTGCATCTCTTTCTGGAGGCAGATGTTCATGCTGGTGGAGTGTTTGTTGTCCAGTGAAACAAACCCAGTTCGGACTATGAAATCTCTGAAGAATTCCCCAGCAGCACGATGCTACATTTTTCCCTTCATCAGTGTCTTCCCTCCTCTCCTTTCTTTGGGTGGTAAGAAAAGCTGGGTGGGGGGTGGGGGGGTGTGTGTTTGCAAAGCCTCTCACAGAGCTCAGCCTTGGGTTCGGTGACACATGGGCAGAGATTTAGATCCCTATCTGAGCTTAGGCTCCAGCGATTACACTGCATCAAGGCTCTGGCGGTGTTGACAAACACTGCTCCAATTAGGAATTAGCTTGGCATGGCATCTGATAGCCCTGTTCACCCTGACCTCCTAAATGAACAGCCCTGCCCTCCCCCTCACTCCTTTGGCAGGGGGCAGGAAACAAAACGTGAGACCTCTTTCCACCATCCCTTCACTTCCTTTTTTCCCCTTAATTGATGCATTTCCATTGAAAACCCTGAATGTTGCCTGAATATTAATGGTGGTTTTTGTGCTCCAGAAATGCCTCCCTACCACATGCAGTCCAGCAGTACCTGGTACCACAGGTGACAATCCAACCGTGCGTGTTTTCTTTCAGTATTCACAGAATCACGGAATTTTGGGGGTTGGAAGGGACTTTAAAGACCATCTCACTCTGACCCCTCTGGCATGGGCAGTGATACCTTCTACCAGAGCAGGTTGCTTGTATTATTGGAGTCCTGTTCATCAAACAGCAAAGAAAGCGTCTTTATTTCTGGAAGTCAGGGTCTATCTAAAGCTCCAGACCTCCAAGGTCTTCCAAACCCACCTCGGGGGTCAGGGGATATTAACACAAAAACTCATGGTTGTGACCAGGATAGCTGGAACCAGGAGAGCAGGAAGTGTCCCATCCAAACTTCCCAAGGGGACATGAGGAAGGTGAGACACACCAACAGTCATGGCAAACTTGGCTCAGAGAAGGGGAGTGAAGTGGAGGTGCCTCCTGCAAGGCTTTCTGGAGTTGGAGTGAGGGACCCCAACCAGAGGAGAGCAAACAGGAGCGGGATACAATTGATTTACTGTGGATAGGAGTAGATGTTTAAAAGGAACAGAAATGCAGACAGGACAGGGGCTGGGCAGGGTCACAGCAAGGCCATTTGGGGACTTTTAGGGTGGTTTGTGCAGAAATGGATGGCGCACCTTCTCAGGTGTGGAGGAGACTGGAGAGCTGGAAGGCATGTTCTGGGTGAAGTTGAGCATGGAGGAATTACAGGACAGGGACTGTTTTCTACTCTGCTTTTGGCCATGACTGGTACAAAAGATCCCCCCCTGAAGGATCTCACCACTGCCCTTGGCCATGTAGCACGGACCAGGGCGCTGGGGAACTGTTCTTCCCTTCCTTGGTGTTCCAGACAAATTGATCAGAGCTGCCATCTGAGTGGTCCTAGATCACACACAGCTTCCAGGGATCCCTGTGCTGGCACGGGACTCCCATCAAGCATTCCCAGTACACCACCAGTATTTTATTTTGTGTTTTTCAAGATCCTTGTCTGCCATGACTGTCTCACTTCAGCCTCCTCTTGCAACGTGCACAGCTCATCCACATGAAATGACAAGGAAAAGGCAAACCAGGAATTATTCAAAGATTTATCCAGTCTTGATCTGGGCACTCAGGGATTCATCCTGTGTAACTCGCATGACATAGATGCCAAATTTAGGCGGATGAATTCTGTTTCCAGGCTAATCTTCATGACCAATACCATGAAAGAATCTTTTGCTATTAGAGAAACCATCATCTTTAACTCTTTCTAAAAATGGTAGCAACAGCAGCATCCCAGAGTGCCCAGGGCACAGAGGGCGATTCCCAGTTCCCACAGACAAACACGGGAACATGTGGATATGGGACCACCCATTAGAGCCTTTCCAAGTCCTCTTTTGGAGAAAGAGATGCCAGGAAGAAAACATCTGCTGTGTCTTGATGTGAGATGAGTGAGTTGGGCTGTGCACTCCCAAGTTGGGTGGCCAAGCTGGTTTTGGTTGGTTTTGGAGTCAAGCCTTGCTTGATGCCAGCGTTGTATCAAAAAAGTCCTGTCCCAACATCCCTGACTGGCCATGGGATCGCACGGATGCCGATGGACAACAGCCACAAACCAGGCATTCGATGTGCACCTCCCTCCCCTCCTCAGCGGAGCAGGAGGGGTTTGTGCTCATTTCTTGCTCCAGCTCACGTGTTTCCATTAGAGTGGGGAGGGCTGGGGGGGCTGTTGTGGTTCCCTTCTCCGCGGCACTGGAAATTGATAAGGTTCATATGCATACAAAAGGCTGAATGGAGAGGCGGGAGGGTGAGCGGGGTCGTACACCCAGATGGATTTTTTAATTCCGGGGGAAAATAACACCACGCTCTCAAGTGATAACTGAGCCTTTCTTCCCCACTCGGACCAAAATACGATTTTTCATCTGCGCATTGGAGGAGAGGAAAATTATACAGAATTTCATTCTGCAGAATAATAAAGCTTCATGCTGAATAAAGCTCCCATAAGCCAGTGTAATTACTGAAGGGCAGGAAATACACTTTCAGTTTATATCTAATCACAATGCCATATTGTGTGCTGTGAAAAGGACTTCTGGAGGCCAGAGTGTTGCTGGAATGTGAGCAGACCCTGAAGACTTTCTTCTTGGCAGGACTTTTTCGGCTGGGAAAAAAAAAGGGAAGACAACTGGCTGGAGTCACTGAAGAGGACACAAAAACACCACTTGAGAAGGAGTCTGAAGGCCTTTTTTGGGGGATTCAGACTCAACCCTGGCAGCTCTTTGACCTCAATTTGGGACTTCGAAGCTGTGGCCCTGCAGGAGCACTTGGATGGTTTGGGGTTGGATGCTGCTCCATCCCGACGGATCACAGACCACGAGCCATGGTTTGTCCGTATAAGTAATAGCCTTAAGGTAACAGAAAATGTGGGACCACTGCAGTCTGGGATTTCTTCCTTCCTCTTTTATCTTCATGGTGGATTGCAGGCACAAAATGCTCTGTGTAGACCACCAGAAGTTAAAACAGCCTCAAACTGGTCAAGGTAGTGACAGAGCTGCTCAGGGGAAAGTGCTGCTCAACACATTTGAGAAACTGGTTAAAACCAGGGATTGGTGGAAGCAGAGTGGGAAATGCCAAGTGAGGTTTGGGACAGGCTTAGGAGGTACCAGGAGGTTTGTGTTCATTGGACACAGAGAAAAGGGCAGCAAGAGGAAAGATTTCTTTGTGCAGTGAGAGTTCTTTGTGCAGAGGGTGACAAA
Source organism: Corvus brachyrhynchos (assembly GCF_000691975.1). Taxonomy (NCBI): domain Eukaryota; kingdom Metazoa; phylum Chordata; class Aves; order Passeriformes; family Corvidae; genus Corvus; species Corvus brachyrhynchos. The sequence goes on along the minus strand of NW_008237227.1, from coordinate 451,095 downwards.
CCCCCCTCAGCACAGCTTGAAACATTGCTCCTGTGCCAGTAAATACAGAGCATAAACCTGCTCCCAGCACGTGTTTTATTCCAAGGTCCTTACACTAAATCCCCCGTGGCACCCTGTGGGAGGCGGCTGCGGGGGGTGTGAAGTGCTGTGGGATGGAAGGTCCCCAAAGACTGGGACACCTCTCTGGGCTGGGGGCGAGGTGACAACCCATGACAGGGATGTGAAAAAAATCATCCATACTCCCTCCACCCCAAGTTTTAACCTCACTGGAAAGAGGGAAAAAAGCAAAGCAACTACAAAAATATCCTCCCAGGTACCACCTCCAGCTCCTGTGTTCTGTGTTCAGATGAATTTGTTTGAAGCTGGTGAACACAGAGCAGAGAGGGCAAAGCTGGCAGAGGGAAAGCAGCTTTCCTGCCTGGAGAGGCCAGCTCCCACCTCGACTGTAGCAGCTCTGGAAAACTCCAGGGGAAAGTTGTCTGTGTCCCTGCTGCTGAGAAAAGCTCCATGGCTTAGGTGGGGTTTCTGGTGGCCCTGTCTCAACAGGGCACTCTTGTATCCCTGTTTCAGAGGTTGCTGTTGGCTCCATGCAACCTCCCACAAGATTATGACAGGTGACTCAGGCTGTGGCCAGGGCTCCCAGCTGGAATGCTGCACATGGAGGTGCATCTCCCTGGTCAGATACGGGCAGAGTGGATCATGCTCCACAGCTTCCCTGCTTTGTTGCTACCAATACATTTGCAATTTCAAAATGCACCACTTCATGCTCTTTTCATTTGCTCTGCACTAACAGTGTCTTTTGGCCTTTCCATTTGCCTCTAGAAGGAAGAATCCATGTTTTTTTTTCCCCAATAGTTCAACCAAGAGATGTCAAGATCCTTTCTTAACTCCTCTTTTGTTCCTCTGCCCATTCTTCTCTGTGGATAGGACAACATGCAGAGAACTCCCCAGGTGAAATCTTGCCCATGACACCTCTGCAGTGCCGCTGGTCTGAACTGGGATTGATTCACCTGAAGGACGCTGAGACTCCTGCTTTTCCATAGTGCAACTCCCTGGTGGCTCGTAGCCATTCTCTGGTTAACTAATACACTCACATCTCTCTGCTCCTCTCTCGTTTCCAACTGATGAGCTCCCAGTTTAGAGCAGAATTTCTTGTTAATCCCCAAGTGCATGACCTTGCATTTAGTAGTCTTAAATTTCATCCCATTTCCTTTACTCTCGTCTCCAAGATTATGCAGTTCTCCATGTATGGTATTGTGATCCTCCTTTACTTTGCTGACGGCTCCTAAATTTATGAGGACTAGAAAATTGACAGGAAACTTAAGGCCAGGCCTGGCTGCCGGTTCACCTTGGATGGGAAGGGTGGATGGGGGTGAAATCCTGCAGCTACACGAGGGTGCCAATGGATTCACAGGTTCAGGGAACAACAAGGAAAGCGGGAAGCAGCTGCCTGGCCCTGAAATTGAGCACTTCATACAAAACCCCCCAGCATGGGATATGTCAGACAGGGAAAAAGCTTCTCTGAGTAGTCAAACCTCTTTGTTTTCTCTTCCACCAGCACATGGTCGGGTTGGTTCCTTGGTGATCCAGCACCAGTGGCCTGGTGATGTGCACGGGAGCTGGAATGGGAGGCTGGCAGAGTGCTGGGATGTCTGGGCAGCACCTGAACAAGGCAGATGGAATGGGAGAAGCCTGCAGTGATTTCCCATCCGTGGTTTTCCATGGTGCAATGGAATAACCCCCTGCCAAAGGGCTGGATCCCCTGCTTGGGAGGAGACTGTGCTGCCTTGACTGCTACAGCTCCACCAAGTTCCCGATGCCAGGGGTCCCTCATCTGCCAAAAGGATGGTTTGATGTTTAATGCACTGCTTTACAAATCCACCCAACACCTTCTGCACGCCCTAACTCACATCTAAAGTTAAAAGAAGGGAGTTAGGGCTAAAATCCAGGAAGGTACTGGAGATGTTGGTAGGACCCCAGCTGTCTGGACTTGTCTCTACCCCAGCTCCCACCTTCCTGTCAGCTTAAAGCTGGGCTTTTTGTTCCCTTCCCTGTGTTCACTCCCGGGAGAGGAGCACCACCACCTCTTCTGTTTCACAGCCACACACACATTTCTGGACAAATGAGAACTGTGTGGGACACTTCTCTCCAAACTCCTCAGCAACGGGACACCTCCTGGCCCAGGCACTCTTGCAGCTGCACCCCCTCAGATACCCCATTTGCCTCTGGAAAATCCCCTGTCTGCACCGAGTTAGCTTCTAACCTCTCTCCATTTCAGCCGGCAGTGCAACTGGTTTGCACTAAGCATCCAGCCGAGGGGATTCAGCCCTCCCAATCAGCACAACTAAAGCATGAAATGAGGACACAGCCCGAGAGCGTGAGCAGGGGGGAACTGTGCTGCCTCTCCCGCATCACCAAAAAAAAAAAAAAAAAAAAAAAAAAAGGGAAGAAAGCAGAGCCTTTGCATTATTCTGTGCTCCGTCCGGAGCGCAAATGCTCTATTTTTACACACCTTCCCATCTCCCCTGAGCCCCGTCCCCTCCTCCTCCGCCTGCATAGGCAAAGTTCTTGAATCAGCAGATTCTGAGCTTGGGAGCGGTAAAGAGCTATTGAGGGACGGACTCTGATAGCATTACAACCATCCATGGAGCCATTTTCTGTGGCGAATCGCTGAGTTCTACCTGGTTATCTCCTGCCTTGCACATCACTTCCGAATGACATGCTCTCAGTCTGGGCAAAAAATGAGAGGTTTTTTTTTAAGAGCTGGGATTTCAATAATATGTGACGAAAGGATGAGATTACTTTCTGAGGTGGGAGAAGGCGAGAGAGGGGGAGAGAGGGAGAAGAGATGAAGAGCAAGTTCTTGGTCCTTTATGGAGTTTCACAGCAAGGCTTCTCTCTTGGTGGTAAAGACAGCCCAGTCGCTCTTCTTTGGATGGTTTCTTACCCTTTTCCCAGGTGAGTGGGGCTGGGAGAAGCCCAGGTATCCAAGAGGTCAAGAGGGGTTCGTGCAATGCCTTAACAAAGAGATTGTCTGGCTGCAAAGGGCACCGGAAGCTGCACTGAAGAGTGGCTGAGCCACAGCTGCAATTTCAAAGACAGGTTTCAACTTGAAGAACTCACAACACATCCGAGTCTCACCTGGTGGTTTGATTTCCAAGTGCCCAAATTAGCCAGAAGCCAGTTGGAAACGGAGGTGGGGGGTGTGAACACAGACAGAGGGGTGGATATGTGGGCTGGGTGTGCTGGTGGTGGAGCCAAGGGTGCAGCAAGGAGACACTTTCCTGGTGTCAGATATTCCCCTGTCCAGCAGAATGGGACTCATTCCACAGAGATAATCCTTTTCCTGCCTTCAGATAATTCCTGTGCCTATGTTCTCCAGCCTGGGTTCTTATCTGCTTCTCTTCCCATCGTTGCTGGATGCATCACTGTGTTTATCTTTCCAGCACCCCTCCGAGGCAAGCAGTGCTCGCATCCCCCAGGTTCCAGGGAGAAACTGGGAGGGATGGGATGGGCAAGCTGCAGGGACTCACCGTGGTCACACACAACACTGACTGTACATTAAAAATGAGCCCAAGGCACAGACTTATGTCTCAAACCTTTCTTCCAACAGTCAGGTGGGGGGAGAACAACTCCATAGAAAAGGCTAAAGGCAAGTTTATCACATTTATCACACCTCCAGATGCTCTTCTGCTCATTGGGGAAGTCGGTTCAGAGCAAGTAAGACCTGTGGCCATGTGGAGGAGCTGCAGGTGAGACCAGAAATGCATGTGCAGGTGTAGGAGCCGTGCCTTCACTGGAGCTGTTGTTCAGCACCTGAGTAGGATTTAGGGTCTTCTACAGGGACTGCTTATTTGTGAGGGACATTTGGGAAGGGGATGCAATTCCTGCCCAGCACAAATTGGAGAAGGCCACTTCCCTGCCTGGGAGTTCCAGTCATCAAGACCAAGCCTTCGTGGTGATGTCCATAGGCAGCAGCTGAGGAGGTCACCAGGGCTGCAGGAACTTCGTGCAGCTGTGGCAAGGTGGAAAGTACCAACACCAGCCCTAACCAGCTTTCTGTGCGTGGGTATGATGCCATGAAGATTTTTTGCCTTTTCTTTTATACCCCTGTTATACCTTTTTACAACTTCTGTATTCTCAGTGCTTTTTGCCTACATTCTTGGACTTGTCTGTCAAGCTGAGAGACTCAACATTTTAGAAGCTTCGTAGCCAGGGATCAGTGTGCCCCAGGCCCCAAGGTCCTCTCCAGAACACATTCTGTAAACCAAGATAGAACCATCCAGGGGAAGGTTCCTTGGGGAGGGGGGCTCACTTGAGCCTCTCCTGGGGGAATCTTTGATAGATCTGCTAATTAGTAACACCTACAATGTTATACCCGATCTTTTGGGGTGGGCATTTGGCGGGGTGCATTTCAGTGCATATGACCTGGACGTGTGCACCTAAGGATCCTTAAAATAAATACCAAGGTAAAATCCCTTTTCCCCTTCTAACCGTGTCTGACTCTTGATTTTAAGACCAGGAAAAGGCATCAGGTAAACCCCAACACATTTCTCATTTCACTGAGTAGAAAAATACAGGGCTGTGATTCATCCTTAAAGACCCAAAGCTCCACCCCAAACGTGTCTTCAGGGGAAAACCGCAGAGTCTCAGTCTTGCCACCATGCTGCTCACCTGTGGCGCCCACCTGGACGTGCTCTTTGCTCTCCCTTTGGTTTTCTCCAACCACAGTGGGCAGGGAGAGCAAACAGCACAGGGAAGTGTTCCCTGTGAACGCTCCCTGTCCCTGATGCGATCACCTGCTGTCACCGCCAGCCGCGGGCTGTCTGTGTCAAGGAACAATCTGACAAAGTGCACCGGGTGAAATTTTGCTGGCTTCTGTCTTTAGATAAGGCCGCTATCACTGACTCAACATATTTTATGTATAACACACCCGATGCAAAAAGCATTCAAGCATCAGGCTTGTTTAAATGTATTTGATGGTATCTGGAAAAACCAGATAACACTTCCCGGCTGGCTGCGGGGTGCTCTGTGAGGAGAATCACTCTGGGAGAGGCCATCGAGCCTTGTCCCCGTGCTCAGAGCTGCCTGTGGCTGGGGCACAGGGTGGGAGGAGGATGGGCTGCTCCAAATGGTCCTGATGGAGGAGCTCAGCTCTGCCTGGAGCAAGAAGACCTCGGGAGGAAGAGAGTGGAGAGCCCATCTGCAAGGATTCCTTCAGTTCCACAGCGGTGAGAGCGCAGACACTCGGCCACCAGGCCAGGATTTATCAGTCACCTCGAGATTTATCTGAAAGTCTTCCAGGAGCCTGAGGCCACTGTGTCTCTTTGCCAACACCAGCAGCACGGGTGTTGTCCCCAGACTTGTTTTCACCCTCACACCCTTCTGCTTTCAGCAGAGAACAACCCTGAGCAGGGCATTTCCATGTTGTATGGGGCCCTTGCCTGTGTCTGACCTCATTTTCCCCAACCTGGCAAGAAAGTGATCGTTCAGATGAACCTTTTCTAGTTAAATGCCATCACTTTTCCAGAGGGTTTTGTTGGTTTGGGGTTTTTTTGGACCGGATTTTACAAGAACACATGAGAAGCAGACAGAGGCAGATCACTCCCACAACTTTCTTCCTATTTACGAGATAGTTCTTTATCTTGGATTTACACTCCTTGATCCAAGCTCTGGTGCCAGCTCTAAGCAAACAGACACTTGTGGTGTGTAAAGGGAAGAGAACACACCTTTACCTTTGAAATGCAGACACTTTCTGGGCTAGGGTGGGCACATCTGGGGAGAAGCGAGGAATTAAGACCCATTTCTCTGTTATTTCTCATCACTCCCATCTCTGCTCATCAAACAGATGAGGTGGAGCTGGCAGAGAAAGACAGGGGATTTTGCAGAGGTTCACACTTTGGTATTAATTACAAGGTTGGGCAATGGCTAAATTACTATGGTGGTCATTTCCTTGGAAGGACATCGATGTTCCCCAGTGATAAGGGAAAATCTGTGAAAACAGGATTTCTGCTCCTTCTGAAGAGGCAAAATCCCAATTACAGAAAACCTATTACTTCATCTGCTTATTTCTGAGGTCCAGCTAAATCTGCTGGAATATTTAGGACTATCAGTACTCTGTCCTAGGAATTTGGGCTACGTGGAGGGACAAGGCGATGGGTACAAGGATGCACGGCTGCAGCACAGGATCAGCTCCACGCCTTTGTACAAGGGAGGAAGCAGGGAAAAAATTCCCCTTTCCTGCTTTTATCATTGGAATCCTTTGGGAGGCAGATCTTGCTGGGGTTCAAGGATCTCTAATGCCAAAGTTAAGAAAGTCCATCCCTTCTCCACTGGCCAGTGATGGAGAGAAGCAAATTCCTGACCTCTCCCAGATGCTTTCACCAGGAGAGGATGATCCCTCAATTCTGTGTTGCTCTAATGGGAACCAAGAAGCCCCAAGGCAGGAAAGCTCCCATCTCCCACCCATGGAGAAATCCTGCTGTCCCTCCTCCAGGCTGCTGCTAAGTGTGCTGGGAACTGAAGCAAAGCACTTTCCTTATCCTGGCCCCTGGTTTTCCTTCAGCAAAACGAGACTTCCAATTTGGGGAAAAAAAACCCAACTCACTTTAAAAAAAGCTGCCCACCAAAAAAAAAAAATTCCCAATTATTCTTCTAAATTAGAGATTAACAAAGGAATTATTATTCCCTGTAGGTATCAACGCTTTGCTGGCGTGCAGAATTTGGGAGGAAAATTCCAATAGTGCCGTATTTTTGGGGTTGGTTTTTTTTCTGTTTAGAAGTGGTGCTTTCCTACAGCTCCTTGGCTGGGGTGCAGGAAGAGGAGGAAGAGGAGGAGGAGAGGAAGAGTGAGCGTGTGCAGGGTGGCTGGGGCTCGTGCCGAAGGATCCTTTTGTGAGGATCAGCAGTTCCCGGCGCTTTTATCCCAGGCAAAGATTACATTTAACTCCCAGGGGTCTTTGCTTCCTCAGATCCTTTTCAGACTGAGTCACTGTAGCACTGCAGATAGTTTTGGGTGTCCTTTCATTTTTTTTTTTCTGACAGTATTAAATATATACCCCAGTGAGCCATAAATCAGTGGTTTATCAGAGAATAAATCGTATCTGTAATAAGGGACCACTTCTTTTTAATTGGACAGTGCATTAAATGAAACAGATATACTTCCTCAAAGAATGCAGAAATGTGTCAGGCAGCCTTCTTTAATGAATTTTAATTTTAAACCACCTTTTCTTTGAGAGAAAAGCTATTTCCCACCCCCCCCTCCAGTAAAATTATATTCTAACTGGAGGATTTGCTGAGTTTTTGTGCTCCCACCACTTTATCTTTCATTCCTGTGGTATTGTAGGAGCCTTTCCTCCAGGGTCATGTTGGTTTATGTGGAGAGGGATGCTGCAGCAAATGGATTTTGTTTGGGTGGGAGGTGTCCCTGTGTTTGCTGGGGGACAACTGGTTGGTTCTGGTTTGGTTTGTGAGAGCATTGCCAGGAAAGAAACAGCATCTTTTACATCCTCCTGAATCCTGGGGAGATCTCAGCAGTGGCTTAAATAACTCAGGTAATGAGCAGTGAGCACAGGGAGTGAATTCCTTGGGGAAAGGACGAGGACTCATTTTAATTTGGAAGCAAGTATGGACCACTGGTCAGGGAGGGAAACAATGCAACGTGTCCAAGGATCTGAGGCGCAGCACAAATGTCACAGCTCCGTAAAATAGAGATCAGCACCCCTCCTACAAGGAGAGGCTGCGAGAGCTGGGATTGTTCAGCCTGGAGAAGAGAAGCTTTGGGGTGACCTCAGTGTGGCCTTCAGTGCCTGAAGGAAGCCTGCAGGTAAGATGGAGAGAGAAAGGGTTTGGAGTGATAGCACAAGGGGAGTGGCTTTAAGATGAAGGAGGGGAGGTTTAAATGGGATATTGGGAAGGAATCCTTCCCTGTGAGGGAGGTGAGGTCCTGGCACAGGATGCCCAGAGCAGCTGTGGCTGCCCCTGGATCCTTGGCAGCGTCCAAGGCCAGGTTGGACAGGGCTTGGAGCCACCTGGGACAGTGGAAGGAGTCCCTGCCCACGGCAGGAGGTGAAACTGGTTGGGCTTTTCCAACCCAAACCATCCTGGGATTCTCTGTCCTCATTTGTTCCTGCTCATTCAGATCACAACCTCTTTAGGGCAGCAACAAATGACCAAGAGTGGGAGTTCTGGTCCTTTGGGAAAATCCTGACATTTTTGACTTTTTTTTTTTCAGAAGAGCTTTGTCGCAGACCAGGGTGAGCTGAACAAGTCTGTCCTGAAGGGTTGTACTTTGCAGGTGCCTTTCGTGTCACCTGAGGTCACACCTGAACGATCCCCTGCGAGTATCTGCAGGTGGTGAAGGAGGACAGGACCTTGTGGAGGTGATGGATCCTTGATGGATCCTGGCTCAGGAGGTTCCAAGGGCTGCTGTTTGTGGGGCCAGGGCTGTGGGATCTCCCCCCACGCTGCCCTGGTGCAGGCAGGGATGAACTCTTGGGGACTCTTGGGGGTTGCAGGTCTGGTGAGGAGCTTGGTAGGCAGGGAAGAAGAGGGTCAAAAAGTACAAATCCCAGGCCTTTCCTGAGGCAGGTAAGACAAAATGAGGTGGCTTTCGCAAGGAAAAAACCAAACAACCAAACAAAAAAATGCCAACCAAACAAAACCAAGCAAAACAAACCAACCCAAAAAAAAAAAAAAAAAATCCCATCAAGTTTCTCAGTAATCAACCTTCCCATTAGAAAATGGCCCCAGTGTCCACCCCAGGAGCCCACCCCACCCCTCCCATGGCAAAGGCCATCCAGGCCCCAGCCCAACCAGTTCCCTGTCACCTCCCCTCTCTCTCAGAAATCCCATTTTGTGTGGGCAGCCAACATTTCCAGGCCTGTTTGCTGCAGGGTAAAGGGGATTCCTTCCTGGTCCCTCAGCCCCAGCAGTGTCCCACAACACCCTAGCCCTGCTGCTCCTCACTCTCCTAAGACAGACAGGCTCTGCAATAATTTCCTTCTCAACATGCTAGCAGCAAACTCTTTACGAATTTGAATCTCTTCTTCTTATTTCCAGCCCCGTGCTTTTATTTCCCACCCACACCTTGGGTATGATTCCCTGCCGAGTGCCCAGCTGGGTCACAGTCAGGAATAGCTGGTTATTAGCTCTGGGCAGAGCCTGCACTTCCAGCCAGGCACGGGAAGATATTACAGGCAGGAATAGAATATTATTTCCAACTTCTTATCCTTGGAGGCTTTGGAGTAGGTATCATTTTCGGTTTTGTTTTGCTGGTTGAATTTCTAAGAAACCAAAGGCTTCAAAACCACTGGAAACTCTTTATCCTTGTCACCTTAATTCACGTTTTCTCTGGTACGACTGTTCCTCGGTGCTATCATTTGTCTCAGAATGCTTGGAAACCACGGCTCTTTCTTTTTCTCATTTGTTTTCTGTTAAATTCTGGAGCAGTTGAATGAAGACACCTGAGCTGTGTGCATTTCTTACACCAATTATTCACTGTTCAGCAACTTAAAAGGTAAAATCCCACTGCATGGTCATCATCACATGTAGTGTGTTAAGCCTTGGAGCTTAATATCACATTTAATGAATGTTTTTTCTGTATAATGAGGAATCTAGAAGGCAGGTTGGGTTTTTTTTTAACAGAACAATTCGAAAATTTAAAAATAAAATAAAATAAAAAATTAAATCCACAATGAAGTGTTTGGGGAAATGCTTTAAGTGCCTGACAGTTAACCAGGTTGGTCGGCTGAAATTAAAGATTTACAACGTATTTTCTCCAAGGGAAACTCTTCTGTATCATCCCACATCGTTACAGCTGCTGTGTATTGTGACTTCTGAGTGCTGACATCCTTTTGCTTTCCCCAAAATGTGCCTCTGAAGCAAACTGGGAAGCAGGAGAAGACTCTGCACGGCTGAGATCTGTGTGGCATCACAGGCAGAGAGAAGCGAAGCTCAAAAGCCGACGCTGCCCCTGCCTTGGCCACCCTGCTAAGCTGAGCTTGGATTTTGGGACTGCACTGACCCCACACACACACACCTGACTGCAACAGGAAAATCCTGGCCAGTTTGGCTGCTGTCTTCACACCAGTCTGATATAAACAATGCAAGGCCAGAGCCATAGCAAAGGAGTGCTGTGCCATCTAGTGAGTGCTGCTGGCCGGATAAAACAGTGATTTACTGCTCAGCTGGAGACTCTGCAGCTGGCTCAGGGTGCTCTAGCCAGGCTGCCTCCAGTTTTACTCCACGGGTAAATAAGTTGTTGGGGCTGAGAGCACCCTAGGCAGGCTGGAAGTCAGGTTTCAATCCTGAGGTTTGGCTCAGGAGGAGCTGGGCAAGGCTGGTGTCAGCAGAGGCTTTGCTGCCCCATCCTCAGCGAGCAGCTGGATGCAGCAGCAACAGAAGAACCAAGGCAAAAAATGCAGAATATTTGGTTTCTTCTGTCTCTGTCCCAGAATGATCCACCAGGAGTTTCCCTCTCCTGCAGTTCACGCTCGGCCTTGTCCTGATCTAACCCCAGTTTGATCGTCACCAGGCCCTACAGGGAAGGTGCCCATGGGAACAAGACCGTGGGGAGCTGGGATGAGCTGGGTCCTTGGGGCTTTGGGTGCACCAAACACCCCGAGGATGCTGAGCCTGCTCTTGTGTGGGTGCAGAGAGGGGTTGGGGGGCACCCCAAAATGCCTGGGGCTGTTTTTGGGGGTCGGCACAGGGAGGGCGACCACCTCCTGTGCCAGGCGGGGAGGGAAAGTTGGGAGGTGGGAGCCCACCCTGGCACGTGGCCAGGAATGGCCTTCTGGTGTGATGTGCTCTTGGATTTTATTTAAATCAGTAAGACGAGAGGACAGTTCAGAGAACTGGATTAATTCCACTTTCTCCCTCTCGCTCTCTCTTTTTTTATTAGGAAAATAAAAGAGACTTTGAAATATTAAGAGAGAGTGGGATTAGAGCCCTCTCCTGCTACCCCAGTCTTTCCTCCCCTATTAATTTCCACTTGATTAGAATTCTTTTTGAAGTATTTAAATATGGACAATAGGAAAAAGGGAGGGTGAAGTTATTGAATATCAGTTAAACTGTATTAATATAAGCTCAGTTCCAGCTTTTATATAGATACTTCATATATATGTATAGTTTCCACTAGGAATAAAGTAGATCTATCCCTCCTCCCCTACCTAAAGTAATTATGATTTAAAAAAAAACTATAATGAAACTCTTAAACTTTAATAGCCCATTTATAAATCCCCAGCTTAAAATTTAAATGCTTAAAAAAAAAGTTTTAGAACTGTAGAAATTTGATTCCCCCCTCTTTTTTTTTTTTTCCCCTCTCTTTTTTTTACATAAGAGACACTTTCATACCATAAAACTTTCGAAGCCTCGCAGCCATTCCCAAGCATTCGGCCCTGGCTTTGGTGGAAATTGGGATGCCGAGGGCTGAGAAAGGAGGATGGAGGGGTTTTGGTGCTTGGAGGTGCTGCTCCACCCCTGTGCCAGCATGGGAGGCTCACCAGGGGCTGGAGAGCAGCTGGGAAACCACTCCCCTCCCTGAGAGCCACCACCCAACTCCTTCTCCATTATCCTGGTGTGATCCAGCAGCACTGAGCTTTCATTTCCTAGGGCAGGGGAAATCCAGGATCGCTGAGGGTTGTGGAGGGGTCCCTGCCATAGCCAGGGCGGGGTGTCCGTGTTGTGGTCATCTTGTACCTCCTGACTCATCACCTGCCGAGCCAAGCTGCTCTTTGGGGGGTTTATTTATAAATCAGTGCTTTTATACACCAGATTTCGGTATCTCCATCCAGATTCATAAATCCTCTCAGCTAACCTGGGAGCTGCGGTTTGATTTACAAACCATGACTTTTCACATCAGATTTAACTCCCTGACTGACTTCTGAAACAGTCGATTGGCTTAGAAGTCAGGCAATAGATTTACAAATCCTAAAACAGATTTACAAAGCCGAAATCATAATCAGAAGTCATGCCAGTAAGATCTAAGCAAAAAAAAATAAGGGAAAAAAAAGGAAAGGTGTTTGTTTAGAGATCTTTTCTCTGCATGAGGGATCCAAGGAGCTGCTTTACAGCCCAGGACACTGTGGTCCTGTTGATGTTTTGATCAGCTGGACAGACCCAGCTCCTTCTTTTGGATACAAACCTGATCTGTGAACCAGATCTATCTGTGATCATTGGTTTTTCCAGCTCTGACTGAGCCTAACTTTGAGCTGTAGGATGCAACAGGGGCAGAGTGAGTCCCACCAAGATCACCAATCCCTGAGCCCAAGGGAATATGGAATCAAGGAACTGCAGAGTGCTTTGGGTTGGGAGGGACCTTAAAGATCATGCAGTCCCACCCCCTGCCATGGGCAGGGACACCTTCCACTAGCCCAGGGTGCTCCAAGCCCTGTCCAGCCTGGCCTGGAACACTTCCAGGGATCCAGGGGCAGCCACAGCTTCTCTGGGCACCCTGTGCCAGGGCCTGATCACCCTCATAGGTAAGAATTTCTTCCCACTATCCCATCTAAATCTACTCTACTTCATCTTAAAGCCATTCCCTGTGTCCTGTCCCTCCACCCCTTGTCCCCAGTCCCTCTGCAGCTCTCCTGGAGCCCCTTTAGGTCCTGGAAGGGGCTCTGAGCTCTCCCTGGAGCCTTCTCTTCCCCTGGTGAACACTCCCAGCTCTCCCAGCCTGGCTCCAGAGCAGAGGGGCTCCCACCCTCAGAGCATCCCCATGGCCTCCTCTGGACTGGCTCCAGCAGGTCCATCTTCCTGTAATGTTGGGCCCCAGGGCTGGGGCAGCTCTGCAGGTGGGGTCTCACCTGAGTGGGGCAGAGGGGCAGAATCCCAACCCCTTTCCTGCTGCCCACGCTGGAGCTCAGCCCAGGGCACAGTTCTGGAGTTCAGGATTGCCTTGCCCAGACCCGTTGAGTTCCTCACCCACCACGAATTCTTCTCACCCACCAGTTCAGATGACCAAAGGTTGACCATCAGTGCCCCCACAAGAACACCCCACCCACCATGGCAGGAGGAGGGATGGGATTAACATGACCACAGAGGAAATATTTTTAAACTTGAGGTATTTTAACGAGGTGACCCGAGGAAGGGACATGCTTTTAGGACCACGTGTTCTCAACGCAACGCTTGTGGAACGTCCCCAGAAGTGCTGTGAATCACATCCTTCCTCTCCATGCCGCAGTGCTCCTCTATCCCATCTCCTGGGACAGGCTTAGCACCAAAATAATCACAACTCGTGGCCTCGTGCTCTTGGAAATGCACTGGAAACCGTCCAACTGACAGATTTGAGCCTCCATTGTGGCAGGGGGAAGAAAAGGAATTTCCTATCTGCCAGTGGATAATCTGTTAGACAGCACTTTCAAAACTCCAGGGGGTTCCTCCAGGGTGCTGGACCTCTGCACCCCACCCAACAAATAAACTCTCTGTCATTTAGGAGTATCCCTTGCAAGCTGTCATTAATGATGCAAACTTCCATCTTTCTTAAAGCTCTGGAGAGACTAAGTAAAAAAAACAACTTGTCGACAACTTTCAATGTTAAAATGTGCAAAAGCACCTTCGGAATTCAACGATTTCCCTTTTTTTCCCCCCTCTTAGGTTTTCCAGATATACATCATAAAGCAACACCTGGCACTAATTCATTTTCCCCTTTGCAATCACCTTTTAAAGGAAAAAGCAGCAAAGGTTTCCTACCAGCTGTAAACATGAGGAATAAAAGGCCAGATAACAATGAAGATTTCATGGAAACTCACAGATATGAGCACCCAAGTGTAAGGTCTGCAATTAAATGACGGGCAGCAATTTTCAGCTGACATTTTGTAAACAGGGAGCTGAGAAATGCAGCAGGAGAGTCAATTTTGGGGCAGGAACATGAGAATCTAGAGGTCAGTGGCGGAGGCACACATCACCAGGAGATAGGTCTTGTTCATTAGAAGGAAACAATCAATTCAAGTAATAACAGGCCACCCCCAGCCTCCAGTCTCCTGAGGCAGGTCCTCACCTAACAGAGATTTTCACGTCTGTTCCCATTTTTTGTGCTGTCTGGTCTATGAGCTGGGGTTATCTACAAATGCTGGTGAGTCTCGGGCTGCAAAGCAATGCCAAGATCCTCCTCACCTGCTTTTTGAACTGGGCTTTGCATCTTTTCCTTCCCTTCTCTTCCCAGCATAAAATAAAAGGTGCCTTCTTTCCTAATTTAACCCCACTTGGATTCGTGATTTCCCGGCCTAAACCTTGCCTAGATTTGAGGAGAAAGGGTCAGTCCCTCGGAGTCTGGCTCTTCCTCACACGGAGATGCCCAAGAAATGCCATTTCCATTTCATTTTTCTGCCCCAGAGACAACTCCTGTCTGATATTATTCTACTTTCCCCACCCACCTCTTCCACCATGTGCCCCCAGGAGCTGCTAATAATAATATTGCAAACCCTGTAATAAATATTGTGATCGCTGCCTAACAGGCAGCCTAAAAAGGCTGGGGATAAATAAATAAATAAATAAATAATAATACTAAAAAAAAAAAATCCCATTTATCTGCGAGCTCGGGAGAGGGAGAGAGAAAAGAGTTCGCTATTAAAGATCCCGCATAGCCACAGGCAAATTCGAGCATCATCTCCTTGCAGAGCCCGGCTTTTTTTAAAGCAGAGATTACTCTAGCGGTTCAAGGTGCTATCGAGCTCGAACCAGGGACAATTACAAGGCTCCAGTTGGAGCTTCTGAGACGATGCTTACGTCTGATAAGGTTGAAGGGGAATAATGGAAGGAGGGAAGTGATAATGGGCTGCTGAATGGGTGGGTTGAGGTATCATTGCCGGAGAGCCTGGAGACAGAAGCTGCTGCTGATGCAGAGGATGTGGGTTTTCCCTTTCTCCCCCCTTTTTGTTTCTATTTTCCCTCCATAAGAAGAAAATATCTCTGAACATGCACTTCAGAAGGATTTTTCCCCTCCTAGCTCCGAGCAACACTGGTGACACCACTCACCAACTCGTTTCATGCCATAAGAGCCATCAGAGCCTGCCTCCCTCAGCACTCGCTTCGAAGGGCTCACAGACCATTTTTAATGTGTTCTGCCCATCACCACTTCACTGAGGACCACGCTGGACTCTGGGGATGCTCTCAGAGCACCCCAGGGATGCCCAGCTCAACACCCCATGCCTCAGAGGGGGAGTTCAGCCATGGGTGTCCAGCCCATGAGAGAGAGGAGCAATCCCTGCTCCCAGGTCCAGCACTCTCCCAGCTGCACTGGTCCTCCAAGGCTTTTTAGGGGCCGGGATCCTAAAGACAGGACCTGCTTCCCTGGTGGCCTGAGAGCAGATAAGGAAATCTGGCTTGCTCTTGTCCATCAGTAAGGGATGAAATCCCACACTGGGCGGCCTCACATCCCAAAGAATGGGCTGAGCCCTTCCTGTACCCTCTGTTCCACTCTCTTCCTGTCCCGTCCTCACCAGCTCGTGGGCCATGGCTTGGTCTCCATGAAACTAAAACTGTTGGTGAGCACAGAGAGCCTTGATGAAGCTTTCATTATATTTTTCTTTCCTGAGGTTTCTTTTCCTGGGCCAGATTCCAGCTGATAATGAATTTGGTATATTTAAATATCCGATAATCAAACAAAGTCTATTGTTTTTCCCCTTTGATTATGAGACTCTTCTCTTTGGCAGATCCTTTTATGTCTGTCTTTCTCTTTTGGAAGTATAAAATTAGATCAGGATTTCACTTCTCTTCTTTTATCAAGGCAAGACAGAGTTGCCTCTACGTTTTCCTCTGCTACTGAAGGCCAGCGAGTACCATGAAAAATCCCTCTTTCGGAAAGAGGGGTTTTGGATAAGAAATCATATTAAATATTTCCTGCATTGGAGGTCTAAACCCCCTTCTGACAGCCACAAATATGGAGGGGCTTGTGTAAACAGAAGACAGAAAATGATGCATTTTTGCTCAGCCCAGGAAAAGATGCTGGCAGCTTCCTGGGAATCGGGCAAATCCTGGCCAGTGGGGTGGAAGATTTCCAGACAGCATCCGAGGGAGGCTTTGGGGGAGTGACTCACAAAACCAGATTAATCTGCAGCTAGAACTTGACCAAAACTTGCAGAGAGGTGGTGCCAGGCCTGTGTCAAACACCCAGACTGAGTCATTTGCTTTAAAGCAACCCCAGCACCGCTTTTGGGTGGGGTTTCTCTCCCCTGCCTTTGGGCAGTGATGGTGTCAATAGCTGAGCTGGGAGGTTCAAACTCATGTTCCAGCCCAGGGAGACGAATGTTCCTTCACGGAGTTCAATTCATCCAACCATCTTGGGATAGGATGGAAAGTGGTCCAGAAATGTCCTGCTCTCTCTCTAGGCTCCACAATGAGCCTGCACAAAGAGTTCTGGTGGAAACAAGAGAAACCTGTTCACCTGTGAAGGCAGCGAGGGTTAGATGGGATATTGGGAAGGAATTCCTGGCTGTGAGGGAGGTGAGGCCCTGGCACAGGGTGCCCAGAGAAGCTGTGGCTGCCCCTGGATCCCTGGAAGTGCCCAAGGCCAGGTTGGATAGGGCTTGGAGCAGCCTGGGCTAGTGGAAGGTGTCCGTGCCCATGGCAGGGATGGAATGAGATAAGCCTAAAGATCCCTTCCAACCCAAACCATTCCATGATTCCACGACTGCGGGCTTCCCAGTGGGATGGTTACCAGGGTTAAAGGATCAGGGATACCTGTGGAGATATCCAAGCTCTCGCCAGGGTGGCATTGCAGGGCAGGAGATGCCAGGGACAGCTCAACCCAGAGGGACAGTGCAGGTTCCTGCATGCCCTGATCCCTGCTTGGTTCCCTTTCCCATGCTTTAGTGGGAGACGGAGCACACCAGGAGCTGGGCCTTGGAGGTGGCTTTGGAAGCAGCGCTGGGAAGGGACATGGGAAGGATACATGGAATGCACCCAGGGAAGACCAGGCGCTCATGGAATGTCTTTCCAGAGGCCATAGCGCTGTGGTACATGCAATTCCACTTCTTAGTTAAAACAAAAAGAAGGAAAAGCAGGAAGAATGGGTGTCATGCACTGTGCTTGAGGATATTTAGTGTTTCCTTCCATGCTACTTCAATTTTACTCCTCCTCCATCCCACCTTGAGCCTCTGAGGGAGCTGAGGGCACAGAACTCGAGGATTGAAAGAGTCCTCCTGGCCTTCTCCAGCTTCACACGCCCTCCTGCTCTTCTCCAGCGTGTGGCTTTTCAGGGATACCAGCAGGAGAAAGGAGCAGGTAACAGATGGGGAATGCCTTTCTGCTCCCTGCCATTGGAACGGGCTAAAATAAAGGAGCTGCTGTGTGATGCCAGGAGAAAGGAGATGATATCTGCCCAGGTTATACCCTGGATACTAAATCTAAATGCATTTCAACTAAGATCAGTTGCTTTAAAAAAAAAAATGAGAGGAAAAAAAAAAGTTGATTTTCTTTGCAGCTCTTGGAAGTGAATCTATTTGGTGTCAGGCTGAAAGAAGACAGCGTGTAAGTAACTGAGAAAGTGTTTACTCAGTGAATTAGTTCAGCTTTCATTGTGCACAGAGGATTATGGCCTCAGCAGTGGATGAGCTCCATTTCAGGCTGGAGTAGCTCACTTAGCTACCTCCAGGGCAGGACTAATTATCATAGGACTTAGGCCATTAAAGGGCTTTAACTACCAGTGCTCTCTCCCAGGTCTGGATTAACTCCTTGCCTGGAGCAAACCGCCCTGATAACCATTCAGCCTAATGGTCTGCTTTGATTTCTCTGCCCCCTCTGCCCACCCCTTTCGCCTTTAAACTTTATGTTATTGTCAGATCTGGAACAATAGCTGGGAATATTAAAACCATTGCTGCAAAATGGCAAAGGGGGCTCTGTTGCAGAATTTTTTCCTCCCTCTTTTGCTTTACCATTGCTAAGGCAATTTTAGGAGATACCACCTTGCACGGCAGAGAGCCCTTACCTGACTCAGGTGGATGAACAGGCGCTGCTCAAAAGGCAGGACCCCCCAAGGGAAAACCCTGAAATGCCCACAGAGCCCAGCTCTGTCTTACTCTGTTGTCTCCGTGCCAATAATTGCAGCGGAAGGCACTCTGCATAGAAATAGCAAAAGACTATTGTGCCCCCAGGCATGAAATAGCCAGGATGAGAGCAGAGTTATTACCCTGCTTCACAGAAGAGGAGCTGGGGTGCAGGAGGTTTAAATGTTTTGCCCAAGGTAACGGACGGAGAACGTGGCAGCAACTGCTCCCTATCATTAAAAATAGATTTGAAGAATTATCTCGTGATCCCTCTTCAACACCAGCATTCCCAGCTTTTCTGGCAGTGTAGCAGCACATCTGGGTGGTTCTCAGGCTGGAAGGGGTGACTGAAGAAGGTTCAACTCCAAGACTACAAAATCAGATGCACTTCTTCCAGTACAAACCCTCAGGAGGGTATCAAAGGAATCCAAAGGAAACCAAAACAGGTGGTTTTTCACACAGAAGAGGTGCTTCTTCACACAAAACAGGTGCTTCTTCCCACCACGGAGCTGGGCAGCACCCCAGTTGTGCTGAAGGTTTATGGGTTCAGAGCTGTGGGAGAAAAATCCCTCTTTAAAGCTTGTACAGAAGTGCAGAGTGAGTGGAACTCTGGTCTGCTGCTGTGTTCACACCCACAGCCATGAGGCTGCCAAGGTCCTTCACCTCCGTGCCCGTGTCCCCTGGCATAGCCCTTAGGCCATGGGAGATAGGAATTCTTGGCACCATTTGATGGTGGAAATGCTGGCAGCTGAAACACCTCTTCAGCTGAAGAGGCAGTTGAAATGTTGAAATACCTCTTCATCCCAAGAGGAGCATCCTTAAGAGAGTTTTTCCTCTCCACCTTTCAGTTTTTTATTCCGGGAAATACCATTTCATGCCAACCACTACGCTGAGTGTGGCCAACACGGCAACCATTTACACTGGTCTTATGTGAATAACTCAGGTGCTCTGGAAAGACCATTTGTCCAGTCAAAGCCCATAAAATCCATGAGAGCACAGATTAAAAGCAAAACCATAAACTGGTGCTCCTCAACGTGCTTCTGTCCTTCAGAAATACATAAATAGAAGAGGTATTTCAGCAAAACAATACATCAAAATCTGTCTGATTTTGGTGGCACTTCTCTTCCTGTTGTTGCCAAATTATCAGCTCAGAAACGTAAAATCATGAAATGGTTTGGGTTGGAAAAGACCTTAAAGATCATCCAGTTCCACCCTCCGGCCATGGCAGGGACACCTTCCACCTCCCACTATCCCAGGCTGCTCCAAGCCCCATCCAGCCTGGCCAGGTGTTGCACATGCCCTGATGCCACCAGAGAATGGTCTTAGCTGGGTGGTAGATGCTCAGTTTCATGTGTTCACAACCTTCTGCATCTCATGGAGCTTCCATGAGTGTAAGGATGAACACAGGCTCAAAAAGCCAGGATGGATGTGAAGCGAAGCCCAGACCAGGATGGCTGGGTCAGGATCAGGGAGCTCTGCACAGGTTAAACCAACTCAGGTTATCTGAACAAAGCCAGGTGCCTGCAGCCAGGTCTTCCTGAAGGCCTTGAACCCTCTGAGAGCCCAGGGACCATCTCTGGCACGTGGAGCCTGGCCCCTCCACAGGGTTCCCAAATACCTTCTCCTTGCTGGAATTCCAGGAGCGCGCAGCATTTGAAAGCAGTGCCCATCCAGCAAGGGGTGTTTCTTCCTCCTTTGATGCTTCTCCCCATGGCTTTGTTCACACCTTTTCTTGGATGACTCAGTTCTTCATCCAATAGCCCAGCTGACAGCTTTCACAGCATTCCTCAGAGCTCTGAAGCCTCTTGCAGATGGTCAAAACATGCCAAAATTGGGTTCTGCTGCTTCGTCTATATGGAAATTGTCTCATTTCTGCCTCCCTCTGATCTCTTACTCTGAGGATAATGGGGTTTAGTACTTTCCCTTCTTGCCCCTGCTGCAGGAGTGAACTGGAATAGAAGACAAACTGCTTATAGGAGTGCAAGTTATTTGTTGTTCGCAGATGAACAGAGCTGCCTTTCATTTCCTGTGATTCCGAGTATGAAATTCCTTCTCCTCGTCATTTACCCATTGCTTGACATCTTCTGCTTTCAACTCCTTCATTCCCCATCACATCTGTGAGCCTGCACGGTGAAGCCCATCAAGAAAAACACAACTGAGGCCACTCACTAAGGAAAAAGAGAGGCAGGTAATTGTGGAACAGCAAGCAGAGACCTTTGAAGAAAAGGCAATTCCTCAGAGGAAAATTAGACCAGCTGAGGGTTTCCTCTCTCCGTACCAAGGGTGCTTCAAGCCTGGCTGAAACATCTGCTTATGGAATCTACCAAGAAAGCCCCTAAAACTAAAAATCAGGACTGGAATCACACAGGAACAAGCAAATCTGCTTGAGAGAGCTGCGCACTGTTCGCTTGCTGAACGCAGCAGCTCCTCCTGCCCTGTGTTCGCTCGGTACCGCGGGACCCTGACCTGCCGTGTAGCAGACAGGGATAACCACACTGAGACAAGAGCCCCAGAGCTGGGGCCAGGCAAGGAAAGCACCTTCTAGTGCCTCCTTCTCACATTTATCAAACGCAGGTTTCCCACCTTCCAGTGAAACTGCAATTAACTTGTAAATGTATGCTACGCAATTAATTTCCCACCAGCTGCTGCTCTGCAGCCGAGAGGAAATCAGTCAGGGAGACACCCACACGAACTCTGGTGTGGCCCTTGCCACCAATTCTGCCCTGACACAAAAAAACCCTATTAAACTAATAAGGCCAACCCACCTTACACAGAGAGAGCCCAAGGACTAGAGGGATTGCAATCCCACTTGGAGATGCTCCGTCCAAAACAGAGGAACAGGAATTGAACTCTACAGCCAGGTCAGCTCTTGTGTAGGTCTGGGTTCTGTGAAAACTCAGGTGTGTGTCTGTGTTGGGAGGAGGTGCTCCCCACTTTGGTGAGTGAACCAGCTTCCCACAGTCAGGTGCACGTGGCTCCTAGCCCAAGCGGCCTCTAGGTCTCTTCTCCCAGTTTGGAGAATAGACAGACAGGGAGTCCTGGGGAGGGTCCCACTCACCCTGAAGACACAGGTAAGTTGTCTAGAATGCAGCAAAAAAATGTCCACAAGACGGTTTGAACCTCATTCCATGTAGGCTGTGGATTGGGCTGTGGATTGGGACAGATTTACCTTTCTTCTCCCATGGTATTCGTCACATTCCAGCAGGATACCCCATCCTTTTGCTACCATCCAGGTGTGCCCTGTCATCTGAGCCAGGATGTGGCTGTAGCTACAGCCGGCCCTGCTCTGAGCCACTGTGACATCCCAGTCACATGCCAGGCCCACCTCCTTGCCAGATTTTCCTCCCCTGCTGTCTTCCCCTCCTGGTAACCACCAGGACATGCATTGTTCTCCAGCAGGACTTTTATATTCCACTCAAAAATCTCGCTAATTTAAGTGTTCTTGCATGGCCACTCTGGGATCTGCTGCAATGGGGCATCCATTAAATCCCTAACACATTCCAGGGCTGCAGTCAAAAGTCTGTATGAGGTGGATGATGGCTCTGAGTGAGTGGGACCACGAGGTTTTTGGGGTTTATATATTCTCCTCTGTGGTAGGAGATCACAAGTTCAAGAGATTGTGAACAGGCGCAGCTCTTGATGGCGAGGGAGAGAAGTTCAGGCTGCAGATGCAGAAGGCTTTAGTCATGGTGGAAAGGAGCTGAATACATCATCTGCTCGGAGGTGGGCTTTTCTGAAGGCTCTACAGAAGACAGAGAAAATTCACTTGAAACAGACAAACACTGGCTGGGGACAGAAAACAGCTGCTCTGGAGAAAGGAAATCACCCATTCCCCACACACACAATGGCACGTTGAGGGAGAGCAGCTAATCTTGGAGCAGAGCACAGAACTCGGCGCTGGAAGGAGATAACAAAGACCAGGGGCTCTTGTGTTCCGGGTCAGCTGCTGGGCCCAGCTTTGCGTCTTCTCGGCAGACACAACAGGCCCTGCCGCACAATGGCACTGTGCCTGCCAGAGATAAGCTCCAGCATGAAAAGCAGCTGGCTGAAGCTCAAGCCAGGCAAGATGGAAGAGATGCTTCTAGGAAAAAAAAAAAAGGAGTGATTCAGGCATTTCTTAAGAAATGCTGAACTCTCGTCCACCTGGACAGGCAGGGAGGACACCAGTGCATCAAGACTGCACTGGCTCCTTAAGGCTCAGCCTGTGGTGGTCACAAGCATCCTCTGGGCACCTGGGATCCTCTCCTGCTTTTTCTTCCTTTCTGTGAATGCTGGCAAGGCACAGGACTGCATCAAATCAGGTCTGAATGCCTCTGCTCCAAGATGTGGCTGGCACCACCAGATTGAGGTGAGTTACAAAAAACAGAGGATGCCCAAGAGCTGGAGCAGATTTTCTCTCCTGACCCAGCCAGGAACCAGCTTTTGGGCACAGAACTTTCTATACATCTGGAAGGGCCAAGGAGACTGAGTGTGATGGGTGGAATAGCAGGAATATTGGAAATTCAGTGAAGTTCCCTTGGTTTTGATCCGGGAGCTGCTGTTATCAACAGGGAAAGATGTTATATCCTGAAGAAAGAATTAATGAGTTGTGTTCTCCTCTGGGTTTAAACTCTTCCACCCCTTCCACAATGACCACGGGTCTCAAAATAACTTCACACTCTACTCCCCAGTTTTCTTCTCCCTGCTTTACAAGCTCCCTTTGGAAGCCAAGTAAAAGCAGAGAGGCACAAGCTGATTATCAAATAATCTACTTGCCAGGGCGAGGGATAGCTGGATAAATAGTGGAGAAGTCACTTCTTAACTCTCAGTTTCCAGAGAGTAAAAGGCAAGAAGATGCCCCTGGATCCCTGGAAGTGTCCAAGGCCAGGTTGGACAGGGCTTGGAGCCACCTTGGATAGTGGAAGGTGTCCCTGTTCCATGGGGGTGGAACTGGGTGAGCTTTAAGGTTCCTTCCAACCCAAACTATCCTGGGAATCCATGATTCTGTGATAGGAAGTATCGCTGGTAGCTCCAAAAAACCCAAGTCCCCCCAAGGACGCTTTCCTCCTAATGCCTGGTGACAGGAAGATTTTCGTGCACTGGAGCAGGAAGGTTTCTGTCTCTTCCAGAGTGCTGGATGTTTTGTTTAAAATTCAGAGCACTGACACTTCCAAAAGAGCATCTGCATTCCCTTCCAGTGGATGCCTCAGCACCTGGGATCTGCTGACTCGTGAGCTTTGGCAGCTACACTTTACACGGGAATTACACCAGGGTGGAAGAGCTCATGGAGAGGCAGCTGAGTGCTTGTGCCTCCTTCCAATGGCAGCAGGGAGGGGAAGAACGTTGAGTGGCCAGGTACTCCCTGCCCTAGGAGACACCATGCTCACACAAGGAAGCCCTTGGACCTTGGTGTCTTCATAGGGTCCTCAACACCAGACCAGGGCGTTGAGGAGTTGCTCCTGTGCCCCCTCACTGTGCTCACTGAATAAGCTTTGATTTAGTGCCTGCTCTACTGAGATGTGTTGGGCTGTTTGATGGTTGCACTTGTTGACCTTGGAGGTCTCTTCCAGCCTTAACGATTCCGTGGTTCTATAATTCTATGTGGAGGCATCTGCCAGGCTTAGAGGTTGTCACAACCAGTCATGGTGGCACCAGGGAAAAGCAGTTTCAGCTCCTGCTCCGAGGCAAGATGGGCGGTTGGATGTCCCTCCTTCCCCGGTTGGATGTGTGCCATGCTGGGAGAAGGGCACCAGCAAGTGCTGGTGGGGGGGGACCCTGTGTCCTGAAGGGACAAGTGCTGCTCTGTGGCTTGATCCAGACCCATGGAAAGTCCTTCTAGTCCTTTGGAATTCCTGCATATTTCTTTCCAAGACCTGCAGAGCTGCCCCAGCCCTGGGGCCCAGCACAGGGAGGACGTGGAGCTGCTGGAGAGAGCCCAGAGGAGGCTCCAGGATGAGCAGAGGGATGGAGCAGCTCTGCTGGGAGGAAAGGCTGGGAGAGCTGGGATTGTCCAGCCTGGAGAGGAGAAGCTCTGGGGTGACCTCACTGTGGCCTTGCAGGACCTAAAGGAGCTGACAAAAATGATGGAAACTATTTCCAAGGGGCTGGAGTGCCAGGACAAGGGAGAATGGCTTCCCACTGCCAGAGGGCAGGGTCAGATGGGACATTGGGAAGGAGTTCTTCCCTGGGAGGGTGGCGAGGCCCTGGCACAGGGTGCCCAGAGAAGCTGTGGCTGCCCC